>NC_041393.1:552704189-552805527 GCF_002162155.2 Triticum dicoccoides | reverse complement strand
GAGAGAGAGAGAGAAGAGAGAGAGAGAGAGAGAGAGAATTTTTTAACTAGTTAATTAACAAAAAAAGGTAAAATTTGATAATTAACAAAAACGGTAAATAACTTAGTTTAACAAAAACGGTAAATAACTTAAAACTTGATAATTAACAAAAAAACCCGTAGAAGCGCCATTTCATTCAATGGCAAAAGAAGTTTATCAAGTTTCCAGGCGAGGCGCCAAGGACAACAAGTCCACCCCCCTACGGTTGTGGTGGTGGCGGTGGCGGTGGTGGTGGTGGTGGTGGTGGTGGTGGTGGTGGCGGTTCACCTACACCTCCGTCACGTCAGCCGACGCCGCCCCCCAGTCCACAACGTCCGGCGGGTGATCAGCCGCCGCCCCCCAGTCCTCGTCCGGCGGGTGATCAGACGCCGCCCCCCAATCCACCTCCGGCAAAGAAGCAGAAGCAGTCCTGGATTATTAACCCGGACCCTTATGTACCTAAGACCACAAAGGTACCGGAGCCATCACTGAAGCCTCTCCCCACAAGGCCTTAGGAACGTAGTGCCGAGGAAGTCGACGCGGCCGCGGCTGCTGATTTGGAGAAATGGAAGGCGGACTGCAAGAAGAAAAGAGAACCCGAGCCCAAGCCAGTATTTTCTGATGAGCAAAAGAAGTGGGCTAAGTCATTTTTGAGCACACCGTCCCAAGCCGCGAAGAATCTGCCTAACGACTATGCACGTGAACTTCGCAGGCAGGCACTCATGTTCAAGGAGAACAAAGAGCGGGAGAAGGCCGAAAGTAAAAAAAGCGGGAAACAAGTTGCCCAGCTCGGGGAACAAAGTAAACAATCGATTGCCCCGCTTATAGTGGAAGCCTTCTGTCCGGATGCCCCCGAGATCATACAAGCTGCGGCAGCATAGGGATTGACTGTAACGAGTGCCAGAGAACAAGCGGCCAACTTAGGTATTACTCTTCGTGAACTGTTAGGCCTTGATGAGGCGCCAGTGAAGGAGGTAGTAATTACATATGTCAAGAATGGGCCTCTCGTCGAGCCTGCGCAGGAAAAGGATCTACCTCCACAAATGAAAGGTCTGCTGAAATGGTACAAGGGTTACATAAAAAATAAAAACGCCAAAGAATATATTTATGCGGAAGTTAGACATGAGCATCACTTCAAACATTACTATGTACAAATTGAACTGAGTGAATTGTTCCAGCTTTTCAATCTGCGCGAGCTCGATAAATCTATCATCAGTTGCTACGTTCTGTAAGTGATTTATTAATTTCTACCCCATCTCGTTCATATTGCCTGCACTATATATATGTCCTAACTATATTGTTGTGTCCGCTATTATACATGCAGAATGAAGATTAAGGAATGCAGAGTAAGGAACATCCATGATGTTGGGTTCATTGACCCACACATCGTTAATGGACATGTTTTGGAGCGTCACCCCGCCGACGTGGAGGCAGACCTGTGGCACTTTCTTACAAAGCAGGAACTCAAAAGTGATATTCTATTTCCTTACCATTTTGAGTGAGTGTTTCTGTCTTGAGCACATTCTCTTTTGTTTACTCCATGCATGGTATGTGGCCGGCTAATCGATGAGTTATGCATGACGTACTGTGCATGTATCGTGTCCGCAGGTTCCACTGGATTCTCCTAGTAATTAAAGTTAACACCTCAGAATGTCTCGTCCACGACTCTGTGAATATGGATCCAAAGCTTTGGGGCGGCATGAGAAGAATGCTGCAGAAGTAATTATTTTCATTCATTTGCGCTCTATATCGATCGGCCTATTTCGTTCATTTCCTAATATCAAGTAACTAATTAATAACTCTCTTGTTCATTTAATTTTCTTTGCCTCGTAGGGTTTGGAGACGGTTCGTAGATAGAAAGGTCGGTGAATTCAAAAAAGAGCTAGAATTCAAAATGTTAAAGGCTAAGAATGCTGGGGATATTCAGCCACCGGAGACCAATCTATGTGGATACTATGTCTGTGAGATGATCCGGAGATACACCTCTGAGCGGGTTCCGAGTGATACCAATGCTCAGAGGAATAACCTCCGGTGGATGCTTAGTCCAGAAGCTCGCTTCCGACCACTTCAAGAGGAACTAGCTGGATGGTTCAGCAGGGAAGTCCTCCATCCTAAAGGAGAACACTATTACGAGGACGTAGAACTTTATATGCATTAAATCATGTATGGAAACTTGTTCAAAATTGTATATGGTCATCCGATGATATTGAATATATATTGTATATTCCTCTTGAATTCTTTTTGGTTCTAATTTCAAATTTATTTGAAATTGTACATTCATATGCATGTATGTAGTACCGTAGAATATATGAAACTCCTTCAAAATTAAAATAAAGCACAAAAAAAATAAAACAATACAAATTAAACAGAAAACAGGTTTAGGGGGGGGGGCTAAAACCCTAAACCTGTGGCGGCCTTTAGTCGCGGTTGGCCAGAAGAACCGCGACTAAAGGTCCTCCGCCCCGACGGCCGCCTGGCGCCCACGTGGACGGGCCGTTAGTCGCGGTTCTTAAGCAGCCGCGACTAAAGGTGGGGGGCTTTAGTCGCGCTTATTTGGTCGCGGTTGCGCAACCGCGACTAATGGCAGTTGCGAACCGCGACCAAAGGCCTTTTTTCCACCAGTGCCGTTGCCGCATCTAGGCCTTCTTCTAAGTGGAGCAATCTTTTCGAAGCCCTAGAGCTTGAAGGAGAAGTAGTTTGGAAGTCACTGATGTAGACCAGAAGACGCCGCCGATCACGACCTGGAAAATATCGTCATCCCGGAGAAGCTCATACCCGAGGAGGGCAAAAATTTAATCGCAACTCTGGCTAGACAGAGGAGGGGGACACAAAGCTTTCAGTTTCCCCAACGGAGCCCCATCAGGCTAGCGTCATCGAATGTAGAAGCAACCGGAGAACAAAAATACGTTGCAACATCATCCCCTTCGTAGGGCGCTGCTGATCACCTAGAAAAAATGAAGACCAAAAATGAGGCCCAAGATTTGACCTTAAATGAAGCTCCACACGCCTCCGTCGATGCCAAATAGCATCGCCTGAACAAGGATATGACAGTGAGAATTTATCCATCGCCATCGATGATGCCATCGCCTCACCACTGCGAACCAGACACTTAGACTTAACCGTAACTAAAGTTAGGCGACATAGACTACTAAGACAACCGGGACCAGGTTCCCCCCACCTCGTCGGTGCGAAAAGATACCTGGAGGCAAGGGGAAGCGGCAGCAGCGGAGCCCTTAGGACAAAAGCCTAGAACTGTTTTTTCTTGGAAGGAGGTGGCGACTACTGTAAACATTTGAGTTATATGCAAGCAAATCACTTTACTATTTTATTGGTTTAACTAAACAAAGCACATAATAAAAAAGCAATATTTTTTGTATAAAATTATAATTCTCATCAAGATCATTTTGGTTTCCTCTGTGTGTGTACTTCGCATCTCTTCTTTGAACTGCAGTTCTTTTTTTACGGTAACACGCAAGTATACGGGATAGTTGTAGCCTCTTTCGATAAGTAAGAGTGTCGATGATACGTCCATTTTGCATTATGCTTTTATATCAATATTTATTGCATTATGGGTTGTTATTACACATTATATCTCAATACTTATGGCTATTCTCTCTTATTTTACAAGGTTTACCATGAAGAGGGGGAATGCCGGCAGCTGGAATTCTGGCTGGAAAAGGAGCAAACATTGGAAACCTATTCCGCACTGCTCCAAAAGTCTTGAAACTCCACGAAACATCTTTTTAGAATTAATAAGAATTTTTGAGCGAAAGAAATACACCTGGGGGCCCACAACCTGTCCAGGAGAGAGGAGGGTGCCCCCCTACAGGGCGCACCCCCCTATCTCCTGGCCCCCCTGGTGGGCATCCGGTGTCCATCTTCTGCTATATCAGAGCTTTTACCCTGAAGAAAATCATGGGAAAGCTTACGGGACGAAACTCCGCCGCCACGAGGCGGAACCTTGGCGGAACCAATCTAGGGCTCCGGCGGAGCTGTTCTGCCAGGGACACTTCCCTCCGGGAGGGGGAAATCATCACCAACGATCCTCTCATCGGGAGGGGGTCAATCTCCATCAACATCTTCACCAGCACCATCTCCTCTAAAAACCCTAGTTCATCTCTTGTATCCAATCTTGTATCAAAACCACAAATTGGTACCTGTGGGTTGCTAGTAGTGTTGATTACTCCTTGTAGTTGATGCTAATTGGTTTACTTGGTGGAAGATCATATGTTTAGATCCTTTATGCATATTATTACCCCTCTGATTATGAACATGAATATGATTTGTGAGTAGTTACGATTGTTCCTGAGGACATGGGTGAAATCTTGCTATTAGTAGTCATGTGAAATTTTGGTATTCGTTCGATATTTTGATGAGATGTATGTCGTCTTTTACTCTAGTGGTGTTATGTGAACGTCGACTACATGCCACTTCACCATTATTTGGCCTTAGAGGAAGGCATGGGGAAGTAATAAGTAGATGATGGGTTGCTAGAGTGACAGAAGCTTAAACCCTAGTTTATGCGTTGCTTGGTTAGGGGCTGATATGGATCCATATGTTTAATGTTGTGGTTAGGTTTACCTTAACACTTCTTTTGTAGTTGCGGATACTTGCAATAGGGGTTAATCATAAGTGGGATGCTTTTCCAAGTTAGGGCAGTACCCAAGTACTGGTCCACCCACATATCAAATTATCGAAGTACCGAACGCGAATCATATGAACGTGATGAAAACTAGCTTGACGATAATTCCCATGTGTCCTCGGGAGCTCCTTTCTCATTATTAGAAATTGTTCAGGCTTATCCTTTGCTACAAAAAGGATTGGGCCACCTTGCTGCACTTTATTTACTTTTTACTCATTACCATTTATCTTATCACAAAACTATCTATCATCTACAATTTCAGTACTTGCAGAGAAAACCTTACCAAAAACCGCTTATCATTTCCTTCTGCTCCTCGTTGGGTTTGACACTCTTAATTATCAAAAGTACTACGATTGATCCCCTACACTTGTGGGTCATCAAGACTCTTTTCTAGCACCGTTTCCGGGGAGTTTAGCGCTTTTGGTGAGTGGAACTTGGTAAGGAAACATTTATATAGTGTGCTGAAATTTTCTGTTACTTGTCACAATGGAAACTACTCCTTTCAGGGTCTTGTTCGGGGTATCTTCTCCCCGACCAGAAGAGCAAAGAGTTGCTCCTCAACCTAGTGAACTTTATGAAAATATTTATTTTGAGATTCTTTCGGGTACGATACAGAAACTTCTAGCTAATCCATTTGCCGGAGACGGAACATTGCATCCCGATTTACACCTTATCTTTGTGGATGAAGTTTGTGGATTATTTAAGCTTGTAGGTATTCCCGATGATGTTGTCAAAAGAAAGGTCTTCCCTTTATCTTTGAAGGGATATGCATTGACATGGTATAGGCTATGTGATGATACGAGATCTTGGAATTATAAGCGATTGAAGTTGGAATTTCACCAGAAGTTCTATCCTATGCATCTTGTTCATCGTGATCGTAATTACATCTATAATTTCTGGCCTCGCTAAGGAGAAAGCATCGCTCAAGCTTGGGGGAGGCTTAATTCAGTGTTATATTCATGCCCCAATCATGAGCTCTCTCGGGAAATGATTATTCAGAACTTTTATGCTCGGCTTTCTCTTGATAATCGCAACCTGCTCGATACTTCTTGTGCTGGTTCTTATATGCTGAAGACTATGGATTTCAAATGGGACTTATTGGAAAGAATTAAACGCAACTCTGAAGATTGGGGTTCCGATGATGGTAAGGAGTCAGGTATGACACCTAAGTTTGATTGTGTTAAATCTTTTATGGACACCGATGCTTTTCGTGGATTTAGCGCTAAGTATGGACTTGACTCTGAGATAGGAGCTTCTTTCTGTGAATCTTTTGCTACTCACGTCGTTCTCCCTAAAGAGAAGTGGTTTAAATATAATCCTCCTGTTGAAGTGAAAGTAGTTGCACCTATTACAGTTGAAGAAAATACTATCACCTATAGTGATCCTATTGTTCCTACTACTTATGTTGAGAGACCTCCCTTTCCTGTTAGGATAAAAGATCATGCTAAAGCTTCGACTATTGTTTGTAAGAGTAATACTAGGACTTATACACCTCCTGAGCAAATCAATGTTGAACCTAGTATTGCTATGGTTAAAGATCTCTTGGATGATGATTTAGATGGGCATGTTATTTATTTCTGTGGTGAATATTGCTAGACCAGATACTAAGACACGTTGACCTGTGTAGGCATGCCTGTTATTTCTGTTAAAATAGGAGATCATTGTTATCATGGCTTATGTGATATGGGTGCTAGTGCTAGTGCAATACCTTATACCTTATATCAAGAAATTATGCATGACATTGCACCCATTGAATTAGAAGACATTGATGTTACCATTAAGCTTGCTAATAGGGATACCATTAAACCCTTTGGGATTGTTAGAGATGTTGAAGTTTTGTGTGGGAAGGTCAAATACCCTGCTGATTTTCTTGTTCTTTGTTCCCCACAAGATGTTTTTTGTCCCATTATTTTCGGTAGACCCTTCTTGAATACAGCTAGTGCTAAGATTAATTGTGAAAAGAATACTGTCACAGTTAGCATAGATGGTATGTCTCATGAGTTTAATCTTGCTAAGTTTAGTAGACAACCTCGTGATAGGGAACCACCTAGTAAGGATGAGATTATTGGTCTTGCTTCCATTGCTGTTCCTCCAACTGATCCGTTAGAACAATATTTGCTAGATCATGAAAACGGTATGTTTATGAAGGAAACAAAGGAAATAGATGAAGTGTTCCTTAAATGAGAACCTATGCTGAAACATAACCTTCCCATTGAAATTCTTGGGGATCCCCCTCCACCCAAGGGTGATCCCGTGTTTGAACTCAAACCATTACCTGATAATCTTAACTATGCTTATCTTGATGAAAAGGAAATATATCCTGTTATTATTAGTGCTAACCTTTCAGAGAAAGAAGAAGAAAGATTATTGAAAACTTTGAAGAAGCACCAAGCAGCTATTGGATATACTCTGGATCGTCTCAAGGGCATTAGTCCCACATTATGCCAACACAAAATTACAGTGGAAAAAGATGCCAAACCAGTTAGAGATCCTCAAAGACGATTAAATCCCAAGATGAAAGAAGTGGTAAGAAAGGAGATACTAAAGCTCCTTGAGGCAGGTATTATTTATCCCGTTGCTGATAGTGAATGGGTAAGCCCTGTCCATTGTTGTTCCTAATGATAAAGATGAATTGATCCCACAAAGAATTATTACAGGTTATAGGATGGTAATTGATTTCCATAAGTTAAATAAAGCTACTAAGAAAGATCATTACCCTTTACCTTTTATTGATCAAATGCTAGAAAGACTATCCAAACATACACATTTCTGCTTTCTAGACTGTTATTCTGGCTTCTCTTAGATACATGTGTCAGCGAAGGATCAATCTAAAACTACTTTTACTTGTCCTTTTGGTACTTTTGCTTATAGACGTATGCCTTTTGGTTTATGTAATGCACCTGCTACCTTTCAAAGATGCATGATGGCTATATTCTCTGATTTTTGTGAAAAGATTTGTGAGGTATTCATGGATGACTTTTCCGTTTATGGATCCTCTTTTGATGATTGTTTGAGAAACCTTGATCAAGTTTTGCGGAGATGCGAAGACACTAGTCTCGTCCTGAATTGGGAAAAGTGTCACTTTATGGTTAATGAAGGCATTGTCTTGGGGCACAAGATCTCCGAGAGAGGTATTGAAGTTGATAAAGCCAAGGTTGATGCTATTAAAAAGATGCCATGTCCCAAGGACATAAAGGGTATAAGAAGTTTCCTTTGTCATGCCGGTTTTTATAGGAGGTTCATTAAGGACTTTTCTAAAATCTCTAGGCCTCTGACTAATTTATTGCAAAAATATATTCCTTTTGTCTTTGATGATGATTGTGTAGAAGCATTTGAAATACTTAAGAAAGCTTTGATCACTGCACCCATCATTCAGCCACCTGATTGGAATTTACCTTTTGAAATTATGTGTGATGCTAGCGATTATGCTGTAGGTGCTATTCTAGGGCAAAGAGTCGATAAAAAATTGAATGTTATCCAGTATGCTAGTAAGACTCTTGATACTGCCCAGAGAAATTATGCTACTACCGAAAAAGAGTTCTTAGCAGTTGTTTTTGCATGTGATAAGTTTATACCTTATATTGTTGATTCCAAAGTTACTATTCACACTGATCATGCTGCTATTAAATATCTTATGGAAAAGAAAGATGCTAAGCCTAGACTCATTAGATGGGTTCTCCTGCTCCAAGAATTTGACTTGCATATTATTGATAGAAAGGGAGCTGAGAACCCCGTTGCAGACAACTTATCTAGGTTAGAGAATGTTCTTGATGACCCACTGCCTATTGATGATAGCTTTCCTGATGAACAATTAGCAGTCGTTAATGCTTCTCGTACTGCTCCTTCGTCTGCTGATTATGCTAATTACATTGTTGCTAAATTTATACCGCCTAGTTTCACATACCAGCAAAAGAAAAAGTTCTTTTATGATTTAAGACATTACTTCTGGGATGATCCACACCTTTATAAAGAAGGAGTAGATGGTGTTATTAGGCGTTGTGTGCCTGAGCATGAACAGGAACAGATCCTACGCAAGTGTCACTCTGAATCCTATGGAGGACACCACGCTGGAGATAGAACTGCACACAAGGTACTACAATCTGGTTTTTATTGGCCTACTCTCTTCAAAGATGCTCGTAGGTTTGTCTTATCTTGTGATGAATGTCAAAGAGTAGGTAACATTAGTAGACGTCAAGAAATGCCTACGAATTATTTCTTGTTATTGAACCGTTTGATGTTTGGGGCTTTGATTATATGGGACCTTTTCCTGCCTCTAATGGTTATACACATATTTTAGTTGTTGTTGATTACGTTACTAAGTGGGTAGAAGCTATTCCAAATAGTAGTGCTGATCATAACATTTCTATTAAAATGCTTAAAGAATTTATTTTTCTGAGGTTTGGAGTCCCTAGATATCTTACAACTGATGGTGGTTCACATTTTATTCATAGTGCTTTTCGTAAGATGCTTTCTAAGTATGATGTCAATCATATAATCGCATCTCCTTATCATCCGCAGTCTAGTGGTCAAGTAGAGTTGAGCAATAGAGAGCTCAAATTAATTTTGCAAAAGACTGTGAATAGATCTAGGAAGAATTGGTCCAAAAAACTTGATGATGCATTATGGGCCTATAGAACTGCATACAAAAATCCTATGGGTATGTCTCCATATAATATGGTTTACGGAAAAGCATGTCATTTACCTCTTGAACTTGAACATAAGGCATATTGGGCTATTAAAGAGCTCAACTATGACTTCAAACTTGCCAGTGAGAAGAGGTTGTTTGATATTAGCTCACTTGATGAATGGAGAACTCAAGCCTATGAGAATGCCAAGCTATTCAAAGAAAAAGTCAAACGCTGGCATGATAAGAGGATACAAAAGCGTGAGTTTAACGTAGGAGATTATGTGTTATTATTCAACTCTCCTTTAAGATTTTTTGCAGGAAAACTTCACTCAAAATGGGAAGGTCCTTACGTTATTGAGGAGGTCTATCCTTCTGGTGCCATAAAAATTAACAACTTCGAAGGCACAAATTCGAGGGTGGTAAACGGTCGAACAATTAAACATTATATTTCAGGTAATCCTATCAATGTTGAAACTAATATTATTGAAACCGTAACCCCTGAAGAATACATAAGGGACACTTTCCAGAATGTTCCAGACTCCGAAAAGGAATAGGTATGTGGTGCGGTAAGTAAACCGACTCCAAAACAACTCCAATAGCAATTTTTATCAGTTTTGGAATATTTAAGAATTTTAGGAAGAAAGTAGTAGTCCGAAAGGGACACGAGGCCCCCACGAGAGTGGAGGGCGACCCCTACTAGGCGCGCCCCCTGTCTCGTGGGCACCTCGTGTGCCTACCGGACTCCGTTTTCTTGCACGTTACGTATTTTGGTCGGTAAAAATTCATTATATATACCCCTGAAGGTTTTGACCACCGTATCATGCAAATATCTTCTGTTTTCGTTTCGAGCTGTTTCTGTTGCAGATCAAGAGCACCATGACGTCTCCCTCCTCCAACAACGAAGACAAGGATGCTTGGCTATTAAAGATAGAGCTCAAAACAGAAGAACCAGAAGAGATCAACAAGGATGAAGGGATCAAGGAGGCCATGGCGGTCCAAGCTCCGGCAGTGAAAGAAGAAGACATCCCTCAACCTTTACCTAACCTCTTTACTCCAACAGAGATTGAAGCTTTCAAGATGATTGAGTTAGCTCGCATACAGAACAAGTATCTCACACATGAGAATATTCTGTTGAAGGATCATATTGCTGGGCTCAAGGGCATTATCCGCAAGTTGGAGGAGCTTTTACGCTCAATGTGCGATTATCCACCATCATCATCACCACCTCCATCACCTCCGAGGACATAATCACAAGGGTATGGGCACTCCCCTTGGCAACTGCCAAGCTTGGGGGAGGTTCCCCGGTATCGTATCACCATCACACTCCTATCTTTACCGTTTTATTTAGTTCGATCCTTTTAGTAGTATCTTGATCTAGTAGATTGAAGTTTGATATGAAGTAGTTTTGAATTTTGCTTTGTGATCTCTTTTTGTAATCGAGTCCGTGAGCTATCTATAATAAAGATTAGTGTTGAGTCAAGGGCTTTGCTATGTTGCTATGATCTTTAGAAAGTAGAAAGAATAAAAGAGTTCATATTGATCTTATGGATAGTGATAACTTCACACATAGAAAGTATGAGGCATAAAAATTGTTGAGAGTTGATGAACGTAGTTTTGGTCATCGTTGCAATTAATAGGAAGTGAGAAGGAAAGAGAGGTTCACATATAAATATATTATCTTGGACACCTTTTATAACTGGGAGCACTCATTAAGTATGACATGCTAAAAGAGTTGACGTTGGACAAGGAAGACAACGTAATAGTTTATGTTTTCCGACATCTCAGTTAAAGTATATTGTCATTGACCTTCCAAACATGTTGAGCTTGCCTTTCCCCCTCATGCTAGCCGAATTCCTTGCACAAAGTAGAGATACTACTTGTGCTTACAAATATCCTTAAACCCAGTTTTGCCATGAGAGTCCACCATACCTACCTATGGATTGAGTAAGATCCTTCAAGTAAGTTGTCATGTTGAAGGCAATAAAAATTGCTATCTAAATATGTATCACTTATTAGTGCAGAGAAAATAAGCTTTGTACGATCTTGTTGTGGAAGTAATAAAAGCGACGGGCTGCATAATAAAGGTCCACATAGAAGGGGCAATATAAAGTGACGTTCTTTTGCATTAAGATTTTGTTCATCAACCCTAAACGCACATGACAACCTCTGCTTCCCTCTGCGAAGGGCCTATCTTTTACTTTATGTTTTTTCTTTATGCTTGAGTCAAGGTGATCCTCACCTTTCCCTTTTTCATTTTATCCTTTGGCAAGCTCCTCGTGTTTGAAAGATCATGATATATATATATATATATATCCAATTGGATGTAAGTTAGCGTGGGCTATTATTGTTGACATCACCTAAAGGTGAATACGTTGGGAGGCAACACAATAAGCCCCTGTCTTTCTTAGTGTCCGGCTGAAATTCCATAACCACAAGTACTGCGTGAGTGTTAGCAATTGTAGAAGACTACAAGATAGTTGAGTATATACACTTGCTGAAAAGCTCTATTGTTGACTCTTTCTGATGTTGCGATAAATTGTAATTGCTTCAGTGACTGATATTATAGTTTGTTAGTTCCCAATGAAGTTTTTGAACCATACTTGACATTGTGAATTGATTGTTACTTGAGCATAGGAAATCATATGACAAAATCTATATATGTTGCTGTTATTAGAATGATCATGATGCCCTCATGTCTGTATTTTATTTTTATCGACACCTCTATCTCTAAACATGTGGACATATTTTTCGATTTCGGCTTCCGCTTGAGGACAAGCGAGGTCTAAGCTTGGGGGAGTTGATACGTCCATTTTGCATCATGCTTTTATATCAATATTTATTGCATTATGGGATGTTATTACACATTATATCTCAATACTTATGGCTATTCTCTCTTATTTTACAAGGTTTACCATGAAGAGGGGGAATGCCGGCAGCTGGAATTATGGCTGGAAAAGGAGCAAACATTGGAAACCTATTCTGCACTGCTCCAAAAGTCTTGAAACTCCACGAAACATCTTTTTGGAATTAATAAGAATTTTTGAGCGAAAGAAATACACCAGAGGGCCCACACCCTGTCCAGGAGAGAGGAGGGCGCCCCCCCTACAGGGCGCTCCCCCTATCTCCTGGCCCCCCTAGTGGGCCTCCGGTGTCCATCTTCTACTATATCACAACTTTTACCCTGGAAAAAATCATGGGCAAGCTTACGGGACGAAACTCTACCGCCATGAGGCGGAACCTTAGCGGAACCAATCTAGGGCTCCGGCGGAGCTGTTCTGCCAGGGACACTTCCCTCCGGGAGGGGGAAATCATCACCAACGTCATCACCAACGATCCTCTCATCGGGAGGGGGTCAATCTCCATCAACATCTTCACTAGCACCATCTCCTCTCAAAACCCTAGTTCATCTCTTGTGTCCAATCTTGTATCAAAACCACAAATTGGTACCTGTGGGTTGCTAGTAGTGTTGATTACTCCTTGTAGTTGATGCTAATTGGTTTACTTGGTGGAAGATCATATGTTCAGATCCTTTATGCATATTATTACCCCTCTGATTATGAACATGAATTTGATTTGTGAGTAGTTACGTTTGTTCCTGAGGACATGGGTGAATTTGGTATTCGTTTGATATTTTGATGAGATGTATGTTGTCTTTTCCTCTAGTGGTGTTATGTGAATGTTGACTACATGACACTTCACCATTATTTGGGCCTTGAGGAAGGCATGGGGAAGTAATAAGTACATGATGGGTTGCTAGAGTGAAAGAAGCTTAAACCGTAGTTTATGGCGTTGCTTCGTTAGGGGCTGATATGGATCCATATGTTTAATGTTGTGGTTAGGTTTACCTTAATACTTCTTTTGTAGTTGCGGACGCTTGCAATAGGGGTTAATCATAAGTGGGATGCTTCTCCAAGTTAGGGCAGTACCTAAGTACCGGTCCACCCACATATCAAATTATCAAAGTATCGAACACGAATCATATGAACGTGGTGAAAACTAGCTTGACGATAATTCCCATGTGTCCTCGGGAGCTCCTTTCTCATTATTAGAAATTGTCTAGGCTTATCCTTTGCTACATAAAGGATTGGTCCACTGAGGGAGTCCTGGACTAGGGGGTGTCCGGATAGCCGAACTGTCATCATTGGCCGGACTCCAAGACTATGAAGATACAAGATTGAAGACTTCGTCCCGTGTCCGGATGGGACTTTCCTTGGCGTGGAAGGCAAGCTTGGCAATACGGATGTGTAGATCCCCTACCATTATAACCGACTCTGTGTAACCCTAGCCCTCTCCGGTGTCTATATAAACCGGAGAGTTTTAGTCCATAGGACGAACAACAATCATACCATAGGCTAGCTTCTAGGGTTTAGCCTCCTTGATCTCGTGGTAGATCCACTCTTGTAGTACCCATATCATCAATATCAATCAAGCAGGAGTAGGGTTTTACCTCCATCGAGAGGGCCCGAACCTGGGTAAAAACATTGTGTCCCTTGTCTCCTGTTACCATCCGCCTAGACGCACAGTTCGGGACCCCCTACCCGAGATCCGCTGGTTTTGACACCGACATTGGTGCTTTCATTGAGAGTTCCTCTGTGTCGTCACCTATAGGCCTGATGGCCCCTTCGATCATCAACAACGACGCGGTCTAGTGTGAGACATTTCTCCCCGGACAGATCTTCGTATTTGGCGGCTTTGCACTGCGGGCCAATTCACTTGGCCATCTGGAGCAGATTGAAAGCTACGCCCCTGGCCATCAGGTCAGATTTGGAAGTTTGAACTTCACGACCGATATCCGCGGAGACTTGATCTTTGACGGATTCGAGCCACAGTCGAGCGCGCCGCACTGTCACGATGGGCATGATCTAGCTCTGCTGCCGGACAGTGCCCTGGAGGCCGGACAAGAGTCCGCTCTGACCCTTAACTCGGAGCCGACTGCGCCAATCGAGAACGGGTGGCTAGACACCGCCTCGGGGGCTGCTACTTCTACGGCGATGGAGCCGAATACTGATTATGTCCCTTGTGAAGCTCGTAACTCTGAGGTGCCGGACTCCTCGCCGGACTCCGAACCTCCCGCGCCCCTACCAATCGAATCCGATTGGGCGCCGATCATGGAGTTCACCGCTACGGACATCTTTCAGCACTCGCCTTTTGGCGACATCCTGAATTCGCTAAAGTGTCTCTCTTTGTCAGGAGAGCCTTGGCCGGACTGCGGTCAGGACGGTTGGGATGCGGACGACGAAGAAATTCAAAGCCCACCCACCACCCACTTCGTAGCCACCGTCGACGACTTAACCGACATGCTGGACTTCGACTCCAAAGACATCGATGATATGGACGACGATGCCGGAGACGACCAAGAACCAGCGCCTATGGGGCACTGGAAAGCCACCTCAACTCATGACGTATACATGGTGGATACACCAAAAGGAAGCGATAACAAGGAACAACGGGACGCGGCGAAAGATAATTCCCCCGAAAAACAGCCAAAACGGCGACGCAAACGCCGCCCGAAGTTCCGCCTCGATAACAACAACACCAATACAGACCCAGCCATAGAGCAGGGCGAACCATTGGACGAGCAACCCATCCCCGGTGAAAACAATAGTCCAGACGATCTCACGCCGAACACATCACTGGAGCATAAGAACCTCCACAAAAGGCTCGTCGCCACTGCAAAAAGTTTGAAGAAGCAGAAGCAGAAGCTCAAAACAGTGGAAGACATACTCAGAATGAGATGGAGCAAAGTACTCAAGACCGCAGATAAATACGGCGATAGTCACCAAGCAAAGAGCTACCCGAAGCGCAAGCTGTTACCCGAATTCGACGAGGAGGCCGTAGAGCCCCCACAGTCAAAGAACAAAGAGGCCGCCGGGTCGGATAGACGACCACATGACAAGCAAGGAGCAGCAAGCGGCGCCGCACACAAGCCGGCACACGATCCACATAAGGATCCTCGTAAAAAGGATGGCCCGGTCAAGTCCATATATGGGCCAAGAAAGAAGGCTCCAGGGAGCAGCACAACACGTCGAGTGTTCAAAAACAACGGTACACCTAAATATAGGGGCGCCGCACACCCCCTATGTTTCATTCGATGAGGTACTGGATCATGAATTTCCAGCGGGATTCAAACCCGTAAACATAGAGGCATACGACGGAACAACAGACCCCGGAGTCTGGATTGAGGATTATATCCTACACATACATATGGCTAGAGGAGACAATTTCCATGCCATAAAATACCTAGCCCTCAAGCTCAAAGGGCCAGCTCCGCATTGGCTCAAATGCCTCCCAGAAAACACCATTGGAAGTTGGGAAGAGCTCGAGGATGCATTTCGAGCAAATTTGCAGGGGACTTATGTCCGCCCTCCGGATGCAGACGATTTAAGTCACATAACTCAACAATCCGGAGAGTCGGCCCGTAAATTCTGGAATAGGTTCCTCACCAAAAAGAACCAAATAGTCGACTGTCCGGACGCCGAAGCCTTAGCAGCTTTCAAACATAACGTCCGAGACGAATGGCTCGCCAGACACCTAAGCCAGGAAAAGCCAAGAATAATGGCCGTGCTGACAAGCCTCATGGCCCGCTTTTGCGCGGGGGAGGACAGCTGGCTGGCAAGACGCAGCACCACCAACCTGAGTACATCCGAGGTCAGGGATGGAAATGGGAAACCACGGCGAAGAAAAGATCAGCGCCAGACTAAGGAAAATGGACCAAAGAGCACGACGGTCAACGCCGGGTTCAAAAGCTCTGGGCCGAACAACAAAACACTGCCTCTTAAGGACAACAGTGACGAGCTATCCAACCTAAACAAAATTGTGGACAGGATATGTCAAATCCACAGTACCCCCGGGAAGCCTGCAAACCATACCCACAGAGATTGTTGGGTCTTCAAGCAGTCCAGCCGACTCAACGCCGAACACAAGGGGCTCGACACACCAAGCGAAGACGATGACGAACCCCACAAGCAGAGCGCCGGAAAACAAAAGACTTTCCCACAAGAAGTCAAAACAGTGAACTCACTTCATGTGATAACACGGAAAAATAGCGCGGCACCTACTAAAGTACGTGCCGCATGGTCCACCCCAGTGGAGTCCCAAAATTGGATGTCAAAACCAATTACTTTCGACCATCAGGATTACTCCAGAAGTATTCGAAACGCAGGAGGGACCGCTTTGATATTGGATCCTATAATCAACGGACTACAATTTACACAAGTCCTAATGGATGGTGGCAGTGATATAAACCTGCTATACCAGGACACAATCCGCGGAATGGGGATAGACCCTACCAAAATTCGCCATAGCAGCATCTCCATTAAAGGAGTGACGCCAGGCACTTATGCCAATTGTACGGGCTCCTTACTACTAGAAGTTGTGTTCGGTTCACCCGACAACTTCCGTCGTGAAAAGCTAACCTTCCATATCGCCCCATTTAAAAGTAGCCATCAAGCACTATTGGGACGCAAAGCTTTCGCCCGCTTTAACGCAATACCGCATTACGCGTCTCTTACACTTAAAATGCCCGGTCCACGCGGCATCATCTCATTAAAAGGTAACTTCGAGTGTTCTCGACCATGGAAGAATGTGAGACTGCCTTGACAGCCACACACTAATCCAGCCTTGCTGATCAAAGCCCCTCAAACAGGTCATTCAGACCCCAGACACGGTTAGGCGAGTCCGGCACAAATAAACAAGGGGTTTCCTAGCCGCATACCGCTTCACAAGGGGCTGCATGCATGAACAATGAGAGCCAATAAAGCTCAACTTCATTCATCTTTTAAAACCATACTCTGTTATAAATACATTTTTGGCACGATCTTTTTTCAAACTAAGTTCTTCTCTTTTACAGATGAACAACGTGCTACACCCGTCCAGGATACAGCACAACGGAGACATAGGCGCAGACGTGCAGCAGGGACCCGTAGCAAGGATGCTTTTCAGATTAAGACCCTGCGTAAACCTTTTTTTACTGTCTCTTGTTGATACACATCCCCCGGTTTCTTACCATAACCGAGGAGGAGGTTGACGTTTTGGCATCGGACGCGTCAGAAGATTTCGCGTGTACCTGGGCACTAGGGGCTTAGGGCATCGTTCTGCCCGTTTTCATAAAGACCGAATACCTTAGGGAGTGTTCGACGTCTCAAGTTAGGCCTTATATGCATCAGCTCCGAATCATGTCTTTGGTCAAATGTTGGGTTTGCCCGGCTCCTGTGTTTTGCTGCCTTACGTTCCGTATTATCGGCTAACGCGGCACCAGGAGAACTACTGCGATTGTGCCCCGGTTCGGCCTGGCGAGCACCTCAGTAGAGAAAGCCGAAAACTGTCTGTCATGATATAGCGAGAGACTGGTCAACCACTCGATCGACTACAGGAATGTCTAGAATTCCTCCGCTTTGACGAAGGACCGTTTCCCGGTCAGGCATTCACGCGCTCCAAATTTTGAAGAGCGCAGTGCCCCCAGGGGCTATATCGTAGCCCCACCTTCGAACTCCTATGACTAAGTGAAAGTGATAAAGCATTATAGTCCGGTTGCCTCGTTTGCTATGCTACCACCTCCTTCACAGGACCAAGACGTTGGATTAAGTGTGAAAATGTGCTTTTTTGCAAACACCCCCGCACCATGTGCGTGGGGGCTGAAGCCAAAGACTACTGTCGGTGTCAAAACCGGCGGATCTTGGGTAGGGGGTCCCGAACTGTGCGTCTAGGCGGATGGTAACAAGAGACGAGGGACACGATGTTTTTACCCAGGTTCGGGCCCTCTTGATGGAGGTAAAACCCTACGTCCTGCTTGATTAATATTGATGATATGGGTAGTACAAGAGTGGATCTACCACGAGATCAAGGAGGCTAAACCCTAAAGCTAACCTATGGTATGATTGTTGTAATGTATGTTGTGTCCTACGGACTAAAGCCCTCCGGTTTATATAGACACCGGAGGAGGCTAGGGTTACACAGAGTCGGTTACAATGGTAGGAGATCTACATATCCGTATCGCCAAGCTTGCCTTCCACTCCAAGGAAAGTCCCATCCGGACACGGGACAGAGTCTTCAATCTTGTATCTTCGTAGTCTTGGAGTCCGGCGGATGATGATAGTCCGGCTGTCCGGACACCCCCTAGTCCAGGACTCCCTCAGTAGCCCCTGAACCAGGCTTCAATGACGATTAGTCCGGCGCGCATAATGTTCGGCATTGCAAGGCGGGTTCCTCCCTTGAATAATCCAGAGAAGATCATGAACACCAGGATAGTGTCTGGCTCTGCAAAATAAATTCCACATTCCACCGTAGAGAGAATAAAATGTACACCAGTCCAATCTGCTGATGTATTATGCGGCGTGACATCACACCACCACCAAGCCTTTGTTTGAATCTTTTTTACTATACCACCTCAGCACGTTTAGCGAAGCGGTTTCCTTGGCACGTCTTGTCGAAGCAGAGATCGTGTTCCCCTTATTCCAGGATTCTCATCAATACGGACGTGGGTAACCCAACCGCGCCATTGATGGTGGCGCTTGGGAGATAAGCGAGTTTTACCAGGCCGGTGGGGGACGCACAGTTTCGTCCGCCTATATATAAGGGATAAGGATTTACCTTCTCACCTACGCCTTCTTCCTCCTTTGCTTATCCATCTCCGCGCACTCAAGCTCCAACGCCCAAGCTCGTGCATCTCGGCTCGACCTCCTCCGAATATGTCCGGAGCGGGAGACAAATGGTTGGCCTCCACCGTTAAGGAGGAGCACATCACCAAGCTGCGCAGCGCCGGATACCTCTCCGGCGATATCGCGCATCGGCTGCCCGACGAGGGGCAGCTCATCCCTACCCCCGGGCCTCATGAGAGGGTCGTCTTCCTTCCCCACTTCCTCCGCGGACTGGGCTTTCCGCTCCATCCATTCGTCCGGGGGCTCATGTTCTATTATGGCCTGGATTTCCACGATCTAGCGCCGAACTTCATCCTCAATATCTCGGCGTTTATCGTCGTGTGCGAGGCCTTCCTCTGCATCCGGCCCCACTTCGGCCTGTGGCTCAAGACCTTAAACGTCAAGCCGAAGGTTGTGAAGGGCACGCAAGCGGAATGCGGAGGCGCCATGTTGGGTAAGTTACCCAACGTCCTTTGGCTCGAAGGGGCCTTTGTGGACTCCGTCAAGGGGTGGCAATCGGGGTGGTTCTACATCACCGAGCCACGCAAGCCCACATGGGCGGCGGCCCCCGAGTTTAGATCTGGCGTCCCCACGCAGCTCACCTCCTGGAAAGAGAAGGGCTTGCTGTGGGGCAATCCGAAGGAGGTGACGGGACTCCGAGCCTGCATCCAGAAGCTGGTGAGCAATAAGCTCCGGCTCGTCGACGTGGTCCAAGTCATGCTCATCCGCCGGATTCTCCCATGCCAAGAACGGGCATTCTATCTGTGGGAGTTCAATCCGGAACAGCACCAGGCGCTGAGCGGGCTCTTCGATACGACATACGAAGGCGCCTGGAGGGTGCTGTTTAAGGGCGCCGAACCCCCGTATCCGCGATGGAAGATCGCGGATTCCGCTCGCAGCATCCTGCTGACGAGGTAAGTGATTCAACCCCTTTACGGGACACTTATTGTTAAGAGTTTGACCCTAAGCGGGTTTCAATCTTCCTTCTCCTTTGATAGGAGTGGATAAAGAAGGCCGAGTAGCTCATCTCCCCGGCTCCCATGCCAGAAGACCCAGTGGACGCCTGTCTAGCGGGGTGGCTGGTTCCGGCACCGCACGTGGTGCCGGAGAAGAAGGCCAAGAAGGTGGCCACGGGTACTCGGAAGAGTACCCGTTTTCAGGTATCCGACGAAGAGGCGGACTCCTCCCCCGAAGACGAGGAGGAGGAAGAGGACTCTCTCCCGGAGGAGGGAGAGAAGAAGAGGAAGGCTTCCCCAATAAGGGAGGCCGAAGGGTCCAAGAGGGGAAGAACTATTCCCCCGGACAACACTGCCAACACCAACGTTGGCGAAGAGGAGTGGCCTTCAAGGGCCAGGCCTCCAGCGAGATCGTAAGTATCCGGATCCCTGTATAATATGAAATTTCTTTCGTGCCACATAGTGCCTTTCTAATGCCGCATACTGTCCGCAGTCCGGCCGACGATGATCTCCCCGCTTCATCGAGCGGGTTGTTGGCCCCGTCAGATGTGGACTCACTTCCGACTGCCTCCACCCCCCGCGCCGATGAGGACGCCGAGGTGGGATCCCAGAGAGGGACCCATCAGGAGGAGGCTCCGGAGGCGCCGCAAGGCAGCCTCCCGGACTTTGCGCCGGACTCTACATCGGAACCTGCAATGGTTCCAGAGTCCGGCAAGCAGCCCCTTCAAAAGAAGGGCAAGACCGTGACGCCGGCAGCCTCCGTCCAACCAGAGGTGCCGGACAACTTGTTGGAGGCGCTCAAAGGCGCTTCCATCGAGGAAGAACACCGCACTATCATGAGTGCGGTGATTCAGAAGGTCCAGCTCGCTAAGAGCGGGCTGACCGAAGCCTGCAGCAGCCTTCTAACAGGCTTTGAGGTAAGAAGTTTGAAATTATGTAATGTAATACCGCATAGACAGTAGCCCCTGATGCTCAGTTTGGTGTTCGGAAAGAAAAGCCGGACTGAGGATCTAACAAGATATACGCAGGGTTGCTTAAAATATGTCAATATGGGTTTGCAGGCTGCGCTGCTGACCTCTGCCGCACTAACGGCAGAGGTCGATGTGCTGAAGCAGGATCTCGAGCGGTCCGAGCGAGAGCTCGGCCATGCGAAGAAGCAGCTCGAGGACAAAGAAGGTGAGTAACACCACTTTGAATAGTTACCTTATAGAAAAGGATTTTGGTTGCAATAAAGTTAACAAGGATAATATGGGTATTGCAGGGTCCACTAACGAGGTGGCAGCCCTGAAGGAAGTTGTGTCCGCGACCGAACGCAGTGCGGCCGCGGAATGGGCAGAGCGAGAAAAGCAGGAGGCACGGGTGGCGGAAGTTCGGCAAGAGCTCCAGGCTCTCATGGAAAAGCATGAGGGTTTGGAGCGTGACTCCAAGACTCGAGAGTCCGCGCTTGCCTCGGCTCTCGAAAGTGCCAAGTCCGCCAAGGCCGAGGCCCATAAAGCCCTTCAGGAGGTTGAGGATATAAAGAAGATAGCGGCGGGTAAGGCATTTTTCATGCAAAGCAGGCATGTTAATGTAAACTACCTGACACTTACCCGCATTCGGAGCTCTCCAGGGGCGTTTGCAGATTTGCCACGTAGTGCGTCTGATGCCGCCGCATTCTATCATGGCGAGGAGGGGAGCTCGACGGAGAAGGTCTTCTGGTCTCGGTACGCTGGGGCCGGCCATCCGGTGCCCCCAAGCGACCAGCTGAAGCAGCTGGTCGAACTCCACAAGGTAGCTGAGGAGGCCATGAAGGGCCTTATAGTCCGGCTGTGGCCTGAACAGGTCATGCCTGGGAGCTACTTTGGCCTCGTGCGGTGGCTGGTGGATGCATGCCCCTGGGTGGATGTCATCAAGCGCTCCGCATGTATTGAAGGTGCTCGCCGGGCCCTTGCCCGCACAAAGGTGCATTGGGGCAGGTTGGATGTGGAGAAGCTTCTCACAGACCCACCGCCATCGGGCAAGGAGTATCGCACGCCCGAAATGTATTATAAAACTGTCCTGAAGGGAGCCCGCGATATTGCGGATGAGTGCCCCAGAAATGTAATCTTTGAGTAAACTCGTTATGTATTATCCTGTGCGCTGAAACTTTGTTCATGTGCGCGTTAAGCAACTCTTGTTTAATTTAAAATATTACCTTCTGTGCGGCCGTTTATAAAATCTGAGAGATGGCAAGTCGTTGGCTTCAGCCCCCAAGCCACGAGTGCTGGGGTGTTCGGGATAAACTTGAGCACTCTTGTTCCCATTTTTGGGTCCATCTAGGGAGGCGCTCAACACAACGAACAAGGCAACCGGACTTATAATGCTTGAACACTCTCACTTAGCCATAGAATTCTATAATTTTAAATTTCGGCGAAGCCCCTGGTATTCGGAAGACCGAATCCGGGGCGCTATCCACGCCTTCGTCGGACATGATCCGGAACTTCGCTCGAAGCGGCGTGGGTCTTTAAGGACCCGAAAGGACCTCTCGAACAGCGACCAATCTCTCGCCTTATCATGCCAGTCAGTTTTAGCTTTCTCCACTGAGGCGCTCGCCCGGCTCAACCGGGGCGCAATCGCAGTGGTTCTCCCAGTGCCACCTTAGCCGACAGAACGGAACATAAGGCACCAAAACATGGGAGCCGGGCAAACCCAACTATTGACCCAAGACATGATTCGGAGCCGATTCATATAATGATATAAGTTCGGGGTGCCGCACTTATGAAAGTGTTCGGACTTATCACACCATAGTGTGGGGAACATAAGCCCCTGGCGTATTAGGTCGTACCAAAATATATGGGTGCAAGATGTCATATAATGAGCATATATATATAAAAGGTAATGCAATTGCAGTCAAAAAGGTGCTGCATTATTTATGAAAGAAAGTCTGCTATGAGTGCAGACTGATACAAATAGTGCGGTAAGCAAGGGATTTGGACTAATTAAACATGTCGCCCCTCCAGGGGTGAGCTGCGGACTTGGTGTATATAATCAAATTTAATGCTCGTAATTGAGACCACCTGAGTGTTCGTCGCAGCCTTCTTTCGTCCCTGACTATTGCATCGTGAGTTCGGCAGGTTCATCGCCGGACAGGGCCTCTGGTTAACGGAGTCCTGTGTACACAAAGAAGGAAAATAAAAATAAAAAGGGTGGCACACTAGCGAGCCCCTGGTGTGGTCAAACCGCACTCTGGGTCCGTTGCGATCGTGCCCCTTCCCCTGTGCCCATGGTATCTCCAAAGAGTAATGATGTACGCGGAGTGTTATTGTTGCGATCATGCGCGGGCGGGGGTTGGGGCCGCATTGCTACGCGCGCTCTGATCGCGCTAGGTGGTCTTGGTTGTTATTGCTTCGGGCACGTTTTGCTGTATTCGGCCGTTTAACGGCCGGACTTGAGAATTGCCTGAAGAGGCTGCTCTGTACTTCTGCCGCGAGAGCCGCTGTATGTTCCTCCGTTCGGAGGGAGCATTCCGTATTCCCGTTGACCGTTATGACTCCACGAGGGCCTGGCATCTTGAGCTTGAGGTATGCATAATGCGGCACCGCGTTGAATTTTGCAAACGCGGTTCGTCCGAGCAGAGCGTGATAGCCGTTGCGAAACGGAACTATGTCGAAGATTAACTCCTCGCTCCGGAAATTATCCGGGGATCCGAAGACCACTTCCAGTGTGACTGAGCCTGTACAGTTGGCTTCCACTCCTGGTATGACACCTTTAAAGGTTGTCTTTGTAGGTTTAATCCTTGAGGGGTCTATGACCACTTTGCGCACTGTATCCTGATAAAGCAGGTTCAGGCTACTACCGCCGTCCATCAGGACTCTCGTGAGGTGAAATCCATCGACGATTGGGTCTAAAACCAATGCGGCGAATCCGCCATGGCGTATGCTGGTCGGATGGTCTCTTCGATCGAAAGTGATCGGACAAGAGGACCATGGGTTGAACTTCGGGGCGACTGGCTCCATCGCGTAGACATCCCTTAGTGCGCGCTTCCTCTCCCTCTTGGGTATATGGGTCGTGTAAATCATGTTCACCGTCCGCACTTGTGGGGGAAAACCCTTCTGTCCTCTATTGTTCGGCGGTCGGGTCTCTTCCTCGTCATCGCTGTTTAGCCCCTTGTCATTGTTTTCGGCAATTAACTTGCCTGCCTGCTTGAACACCCAGCAATCTCTATTAGTGTGATTGGCTGGTTTTTCAGGGGTGCCGTGTATCTGGCATAGGCGATCGAGTATTCGGTCCAAATTGGACGGACCCGGAGTGGTTCTTTTGAATGGCTTCTTCCGCTGACCGGGTTTAGAGCCTCGGAATCCGGCATTGACTGCCGTATCCTCCTTATCGTCGCCGTTAATGCGGCGTTTGTTTTTGTTTCGACGTGGCCTGCCGTTGTTGTCCTTAGTATCCGGACTGCCAGAATTTTTACAGAGATTGTTGCTGCGGGCTAGCCAGCTGTCCTCTCCCGCACAGAAGCGGGTCATTAATGATGTGAGGGCTGCCATAGATTTCGGCTTTTCCTGCCCCAGGTGCCGGGCTAGCCATTCGTCCCGGATGTCATGTTTGAAGGCTGCAAGGGCCTCTGCATCCGGACAGTCGATGATTTGGTTTTTCTTTGTCAAGAACCGTGTCCAGAATTGTCTGGCCGATTCGTCTGGCTGCTGAATAATGTGGCTTAGGTCGTCGGCGTCTGGTGGTCGCACATACGTGCCCTGGAAGTTGTCGAGGAATGCGGCTTCCAGGTCTTCCCAGCACCCAATTGACTCTGCGGGCAAGCTATTTAGCCAATGCCGAGCTGGTCCTTTAAGCTTGAGTGGGAGATACTTGATGGCATGGAGATCGTCGCCGCGGGCCATATGTATGTGGAGAAGATAATCTTCGATCCAAACCGCGGGGGTCTGTTGTGCCATCGTAGGATTCGATGTTTACGGGTTTAAACCCTTCAGGGATTTGATGATCCATTACTTCGTCAGTGAAGCATAGTGGGTGTGCGGCGCCTCTGTATTGGGCAATATCACGACGCAGCTCGAGAGAGCGTTGTCTGCTGTGTTCGGCCCGGCCGGGGTTATTGTATCCGGCGCGACGGTATTCGTCATGGGTCGTGGGGCGCCCACGTGATCCGTAAATGGATCTGGATGGCCTTGCTTTGTCCTCCAGTATGTCTCGCAAGTCCGACGCGTTCCCTCTTGGCTTCGTACTTTTGGAGCGATGCCTTGGTACGGTCTTGGCTGGGGGCCTGGATGCCTCTCTGTCACGACCACGGGGTGGTCGGTCAGCCATATCGTGCGCTGGTGATTGAGGTATGTATGCTTCCTCCTCTAATCGGGGGAGCAGCTTGCGTCTTGGGTAACTTTTGGAGGGGCGTTCGAGTTTATACTCTTCGGCCGCGAGGACCTCGGTCCATCGATCGGCCAGCAGGTCCTGATCAGCTTGAAGCTGTTGCTGCTTTTTCTTTAGGCTGTTTGCTGTGGCGATAAGCCTGCGCTTGAAACGCTCTTGTTCGATGGGATCCTCAGGTACGACGAATTCGTCATCGTTGAGGCTTGCTTCGTCTTTGGAGGGAGGCATGTAGTTATGATCCTCAGCCTCTTCGTCTGCCGCCCTCTCGTGAGGGCTTGCTTCTGCATCCTCCTGCGCTGAATCTTGCTGGAGGGGATTGTCTTCGGCACTCTCTGGGGTATTATTATCTCCTGTGCCGGAATCTCCATTTTTGCTGTGGCGGGATATAGAGCGGCGCCGCTGACGCCGGCGTTTGGGCTGCTTCTTTAAAGAGTCTGCCTCCGCTGCTTCTTCGCCGTCCCCGTCTTTTGGGGTGTCCACCATATATATGTCGTATGACGAGGTGGTCTTCCAGTGCCCTGTAGGCGCTCGTTCCTGTTCGTCTCCGGCATCGTCGTCCATAGCGTCGATGTCGTCGGAGTCGTAGTCTAGCATGTCGGTTAGATCGTCGACAGTGGCTACAAAGTGGGTGGTGGGTGGGCTCTGAATTTCTTCGTCGTCCGTACCCCAACCATCCTGGCCATAGTCCGGCCAGGACTCTCCCGATAACGAGAGATACTTTAGAGAATTTAGGATGTCGCCAAAGGGCGAGTGTTGGAAGATGTCCGCGGCGGTGAGTTCCATAACCGGCGCCCAATCCGAATCGATTGGTAGGGGCGCGGGAGGTTCGGAGTCCGGCAAGGAGTCCGGCACCTCGGAATCACGAGTTTCGCGGGGACAAGATCGATGTTCGGCTCTATCGCCGTGGAAGTTGGAGCCCCCAAGGTGGCGTCTATCCACCGATCCTTGATCTGGGCGATCGGCTCCAGATTAATGGCCAAAGCGGATTCGTGCGTGGCCACCAAGGTACCGTTCGGTGGCAGAGTTAGATCATGCCCATCGTCACAGTGCGGCGCGCTCGGCTGCGGCTCGAGTCCGTCGAAGATCAAGTCTCCGCGGACATCGGCCGTGAAGTTTAGGCTTCCGAATCTGACCTGACAGCCAGGGGCGTAGCTTTCGATCTGCTCCAGATGGCCAAGCAAATTAGCCCGCAGTGCGAAGCCGCCGAATACGAAGATCTGTCCGGGGAGAAAAGTCTCACCCTGGACAGCGTTGTTGGTTGAAGACGCCATCGGGCCTATCGGTGACGGCACAGAGGAACTCTCAATGAAAGCACCAATGTCGGTGTCAAAACCGGCGGATCTCGGGTAGGGGGTCCCGAACTGTGCGTCTAGGCAGATGGTAATAGGAGACGAGGGACACGATGTTTTTACCCAGGTTCGGACCCTCTTGATGTAGGTAAAACCCTACGTCCTGCTTGATTAATATTGATGATATGGGTAGTACAAGAGTGGATCTACCACGAGATCAAGGAGGCTAAACCCTAAAGCTAGCCTATGGTATGATTGTTGTAATGTATGTTGTGTCCTACGGACTAAAGCCCTCCGGTTTATATAGACACCGGAGGAGGCTAGGGTTACACAGAGTCGGTTACAATGGTAGGAGATCTACATATCCGTATCGCCAAGCTTGCCTTCCACGCCAAGGAAAGTCCCATCGGACACGGGACGGAGTCTTCAATCTTGTATCTTCGTAGTCTTGGAGTCTGGCGGATGATGATAGTCCGGCTGTCCGGACACCCCCTAGTCCAGGACTCCCTCAACTACCATCTTTCAGGTTATATATACATATACATTAACGGCCGCACAGGAGAAATTTCAATACTTGAACGCACAAGTATAAAAAGACCTTATATTATAAATATGGTTTTACAAATCATACATGTCATTTGAACATAACGTTTTTCGAGCATTGCGACTCTACTAAACGAGCGCCCCGCAGGACTTCCTCAAAATAGTGCTCGGCGGGCAATCGACTTCTGTCCGAATCCCGGGATGCAACGTCGATGGCATCCATCTCTGCCCAGTATGTTTTGACACGGGCGAGAGCCATCCGTGCACCCTCTATGCATGTCGACCGCTTCATCGCCTTGATATGCGGCATCGCATCAAGGAATTGCTGCACTAAGCCAAAATAACTCTTCGGCTTGGGCCTTTCCGGCCACAGATGAGCCACGACATCCTTCATGGCAAGTCCGGACAGCCTATTCTGCTCAGCCCACTCAGCCAACTGATCGGTTAGCGGAAGGGGACGCTCCGGACTATGGAATTGAGACCAAAATAGCTCTTCCATTTCGTGATCCTTTTGGCTTTGGAAGTGCACGACTACGTCCGCCGCACTCGCCGCCAAATTCAGATAAGGGTCCTCCACACCCCACAACTGGCCCAACTGAGCATACTTCGGATCTGTGAACTTCCTACGCAGCAGGAAGGGTTTTCCAGCCGCAATGTCTCCGGCTTGATGCAACTCCTCCTTTATAGCCCGTATTGCAGAATGGGTATCCTTGGCTTCGGCGGTGGCCTTCTTCAGGCCCTCTTGCTCCGTTTGGCGTTGTCTTTCAAGAACCTCATAGCGGTCGGTAGCATCCTTCAGCTTCACGGCCATTCCGGCCATCTCCTCCCTGCTTCGGCAGTGAGCAGCCTTTTCGGCTTTTAGCTCTTCGGCGGCCTTCGAGGCAGCCGCATTACTCCTTCTGGCTTGCTCCTTGGCTCGAGCAAGCTCTGCCCGAAGGTCCTCCATAGCAGCGGCGCCATCTGCATCAAGCATACATGTTGTAAGGCATGGGCATCAGCTCCCTTACCAGGTGACCACGGAGAAACCACCCACCTTGTGACTCGTCAAGTCGCTTATTGACCAGCGCGATGTCCCGCATCCGCAATGTCCAGTTGCCGCTTCAGTTCGGCAACTCTATCAGTCCGGCTGGCCACCGAATGCTCCGCCCGCTGAATAGGAATGGCGACATCTTAACACTGAGATTATGATCCTCGGCACGCCGTCACTTCTGACAACGTACCGAGTCTCAGGGGCTACTATCTATACAGGGCGCACTCTACGTGCAAAACTATCAAAAGGTATGTCATTTTTACGTACCTCAAACCCCGTCAGCAAACTTCTGATGGCCTCATGCAACCCGCTCTCAGCGGATGAAATTCTTTCAATCACCGTACTCATTAATGTACGGTGATCTTCTGAGATAGACGTCCTCTCGAGCAGATCCTTCAGCTCCTCCGGCCGTACACCAGTTGGTGCCGAGCTCTCCAGCCCCGCCGGACTCGGGGAGACCCTCCGCGACGACACCTCAGGGTCGTCCGCCCCGCCTGACGGTGCGGCAGATGGAGGCGTATCGCTCTCCATCATCTTCGGACGAAGGTCCCCCGAAGATGAGCTCAGCTGAGAAGGGCGGAGATCCGAACTACGAGGAAAAAACTTCGGTTATCATCAGAAATAAAAATAGGTATGTCCCTTATTACAAAACTCCCCTTTTCCTACTTACGGCTCGCTGGAGGGCTGATTCCCTTGGGGAGATAGTACGGCCGGGGCTTCTCCTGGCACAGGACCTTCCGGTGCAGATTTCTTCCCCCGTTTGGAGGCCTTGGCCTCCGGATCTCCGGAAGCGGTCCTCTTCCTCCCTGGAGGGAGGGATTCTCGATCCCCCCTTTCTTGAGAGCCTCCTCAGCAGAGGCGGTAATTTTCCTGTTTTCCCCTTCGCCCTCTTCGGGAGGCATAACCTCCAACATCTTGACTAACACGGGATCCGGCGTGATCTCAGGGAGGGGGGCCGGACACCGTATCAGCTTTGCTTTCACTATCCACTCCTGTTCAAGGGACAACTGGTTAAAGGGCAAATCTATGATAAATAAATGGACGGTACGAACGGACACAGGACTACTTACTTGAGTATCCGGGCGACTGCAGCTTAGGCCGGCGTCCTCGGTCAAGTCCGGACACATCTCTTGTGATCCGAAGAACAGTTTATACATTTCCACGGGTGTCGTACCCATGAAGTGTTGAAGAGCTCGCGGTCCCTCCGGATTGAATTCCCACAGGCGGAGGGGAAGACGTTTGCAGGGCAGATAGCACCGAATCAGCATAACCTGCGCCACTACAACCAGATTGATCTCCCTTTCTTGGAGGTCTCGAATGCGGCCCTGCAAAAGTGGCACGTCCTTGGACGGCCCCCAGTCAAGCCCTTTGTTGACCCATGATGCCAGCCGTTGTGGAGGGCCCGAGCGAAAGGCGGGTGGCGCCACCTTCTTGGTGCCCCGGGGAGCGGTGATGTAGAACCACTCCTGCTGCCACAAACTAAGCTCCTCTTGAAAAGAGCCCTCGGGCCATGGGGCATCGGCCCTCTTACTTATAACAACCCCTCCGCACTCTGCCTGTCGCCCCTCGATCATCTTCGGCTCCACATTGAAGGTCTTGAGCCACAAACCGAAGTGAGGGGTAGTGTGGAGGAAGGCTTCGCAGACAACAATGACGGATGAGATATGGAGGATGGACTCTGGAGCCATGTCATGAAATTCCAGCCCATAGTAAAACATGAGCCCTCTCACAAAAGGATCCATCGGGAAGCCTAAACCCCGACGGAGGTGAGACACGAACACGACGCTCTCACCAGGCTCGGGAGTGGGAATGACTTGCCCTTGGGCGGGCAACCTATGCAAAATCTCATAGGTTAGGTACCCGGCGTCTCTCACCTTTAGCACGTCCTCTTCTGTGACGGAAGAGGGCATCCACCGGCCCTGTAGGTCGGAGCCGGACATTGTCGAAGGTTCGAAGAGCCCGAATCTGGAGCCTTGGGTGTTAGAACTTGGGGCGAGGGGCGGATTCGATGGAGGATTGAAGAAAAGGAACAGGCCTTGGTCTCATTATAAAAAGGGAGAATACCAAGAGCCATCCCCGTGATCGTTTGGAACTCGCCTTCGATGGAGGGGGCATGGCAACGGGCGCGGTGGGTTACCCACGTCCGTATTGACGAGAATCCCGAAATAAGGGGACACGATCTCTGCCTCCATAAGACGTGCCAAGGAAACCGCTTCGCTAAATGCGCCGAGGTGGGATAATAAAAACGATTCAAGTAAAGACTTGGTCGTGGTGTGACGTCACGCCACAAAATATGTCAGCAGATTGAACTTGTGTAAATACTATTCTCTCTACGGTGGTATGTGGAATTTATTTTGCAGAGCCAGACACTATCCTGGTGTTCATGATCTTCTATGAATAATTCGGACGAGGAACCCGTCTTGCAATGCCGAAGACAATATGCGCGCTGGACTCATCGTCATTGCAGCCTGGTTCAGGGGCTACTGAGGGAGTCCTGGACTAGGGGGTGTCCGGATAGCCGAACTATCATCATTGGCCGGACTCCAAGACTATGAAGATACAAGATTGAAGACTTCGTCCCGTGTCCGGATGGGACTTTCCTTGGCGTGGAAGGCAAGCTTGGCAATACACATATGTAGATCTCCTACCATTGTAACCGACTCTGTGTAACCCTAGCCCTCTCCGGTGTCTATATAAACCAGAGAGTTTTAGTCCATAGGACGAACAACAATCATACCATAGGCTAGCTTCTAGGGTTTAGCCTCCTTGATCTTGTGGTAGATCCACTGTTGTGCTACCCATATCATCAATATCAATCCAGCAGGAGTAGGGTTTTACCTCCATCGAGAGGGCCCGAACCTGGGTCAAAACATCGTGTCCCTTGTCTCCTGTTACCATCTTCCTAGACGCACAGTTCGGGACCCCCTACCCGAGATCCGCCGGTTTTGACACCGACAGCCACCTTGCTGCACTCTATTTACTTTATTTACTTTTTACTCGTTACCATTTATGTTATCACAAAACTATCTATCATCTACAATTTCAGTACTTGCAGAGAAAACCTTACCGAAAACCGCTTATCATTTCCTTTTGCTCCTTGTTGGGTTCGACACTCTTACTTATCAAAAGGACTATGATTGATCCCCTACACTTGTGGGTCATCAGTCGAACCGAACGAGGAGCTAAAGGTAGAACGAATACTCTCTCAATTACTATCGGCCACTGATACGACTCTATGCACGCTTGACGTTCGCTTTACCTAGAACAAGTATGAAACTAGAAGTACTTTGTAGGTGTTGTTGGATAGGTTTCCAAGATAATAAAGAGCACGTAAATAAAAGGTAGGGGTTGTTTAGATAGAGATGCAATAAAGTAAGTATTAGTAGAGAGCTTTTTGTTACGAGAAAGTTATTTGTCCATGGCAATCGATAACTAGACCGGTAATCATTATTGCAATTCTATTTGAGGGAGAGGCATAAGCTAACATACTTTCTCTTCTTGGATCATATGCACTTATGATTGGAAATCTAGCAAGCATCTTCAACTACTAAAGATCATTAAGGTAAAACCCAACCATAGCATTAAAGTATCAAGTCCCCTTTATCCCATACGCAAACAACCTACTTACTCGGGTCTGTGCTTCTGTTCACTCACGCCACCCACCATAAGAAAATCATGAACATATTGCAAACCCTACAGCGGGGATCCCTCACGCTTGCGCGACACAGAAAGCACCATAGGACAACACCAATAATAAAACATGCAACTCAAACCAATCACGATCATCAATTAACCCATAGGACAAAACAGATCTACTCAAACATCATAAGATAGCCATACATCATTGGGAAATAATATATAGCATTCAGCACCATGTTTATGTAGAGATTACAGCGGGTAAGAGAGGGGTTACACCGCTGCATAGAGGGGGGAAGAGTTGATGATGAAGGCGGTGAAGTTGTTGGTGAAGATCGCGGTGATGATGATGGCCCCCAGCGGCGTTCCGGCGCCACCAGAAGCAAGGGGGAGAGAGCCCCCCTTCTTCTTCTTCTTCCTTGACCTTCTCCCTAGATGGGAGAAGGGTTTCCCCCTCTGGTCCTTGGCTCCCATGGAGTGGGAGGGGCGAGAGCCCCTCCGAGATTGGATCTATCTCTCTATCTCTCTCTGTTTCTGCGTTCCCTGATTCTGCCCCTTCACCGTTTCTTTTATATCCGGAGATGCGTAACACCGATTGGGGTGAATCTTTAGCCCAGAGTTTTCTCATGAAATTAGCTTTCTTGTGGCAAAAGAAGAGCATCAACCGCCTTACGGGTGGCTCACGAGGGTGCCAGGCGTGCCCAGGGGGGAGGGCGCGTCCCCCTGTCTCGTGGCCACCTTGGGCACCGTTTCGCGTTGATTCTTCCTCCGGAAAATCCCAAATATTCCAAAATAATTCTTCGTCCGTTTTTATCCCATTTGGATTCCGTTTGATATTGGGTTTCTGCGAAACATAAAACAGGAACTGGCACTGGGCACTGGATCAATATGTTAGTGCCAAAAATAGTATAAAAAGTTGCCAAAAGTATATGAAAGTTGAATAATATTGGCATGGAACAATCAAAAATTATAGATATGACGGAGACGTATCAACATCCCCAAGCTGAATTCCTGCTCGTCCTCGAGTAGGTAAATGATAAAAAAGATGATGTGGAATGCTACCTAGCATAATCTTGATCATAAGTCTAATCATGGCATGAATATTAAGACATGAGTGATTCAAAGCAATAGTCTATCATTTGACATAGAAAACGATAATACTTCGAGTGTACTAATAAAGCAATCATGTCTTTTCAAAACAACAAGGCCAAAGCAAGCTTATCCCTACAAAATCATATAGTTTGGCCATGCTTCATTTTCGTCACACAAAATGCTCCCATCATGCACAACCCCGATGACAAGCCGAGCAATTGGTTCATACTTTTTAACGCGCTTCAGCTTTTTCAACCCTCACGCAATACATGAGCGCAAGCCATGGATATAGAACTATAGGTGGAATAGAATATGATGGTGGAGGTTTATATGGAGAAGACAAAAAAGGGAGAAAGTCTCACATCGACGCGGCTAATCAACAGGCTATGGAGAAGCCCATCAATTGATGTTAATGCGAGGTAGGGATTGCCATGCAACGGATGCACTAAGAGCTATAAGTGTATGAAAGCTCAAACTGAAAACTAAGTGGGTGTGCATCAAACTTGCTTGCTCATGAAGACCTAGGGCATTTGAGGAAGCCCATCGTTGGAATATACAAGCCAATTTCTATAATGAAAAATTCCCACTAGTATATGAAAATGACAACACAGGAGACTCTCTATATGAAGAACATGGTGCTACTCTGAAGCACAAGTGTGGTAAAAGGACATTAACATTGCCCCTTTTCTTTTCTTTTCTTTTCTTTTATTTTCTTTTTTTGGGTGGGCTTCTTTGGCCCCTTTTTTTTATTTAGGCTTCTTTGGCCTTTCCTTTTTTTCTTTTTTTTCTTTTTTTTCATGGGGCAATGCTCTATAATGATGATCATCACACTTTTATTTACTTACAACTCAATATTACAACGATACAAGAACGAAGATATGACTCTATATGAATGCTTCCGGCGGTGTACCGGGATGTGCAATGATGTAGCGTAGCAATGACATCAAAAAACGAACAAGCCATGAAAACATCATGCTAGATATCTTACGATCATGCAAAGCAATATGGCAATGAATGCTCAAGTCATGTATATGATGATGATGAAAGTTGCATGGCAATATATCTCGGAATGGCTATGGAAATGCCATGATAGGTAGGTATGGTGGCTGTTTTGAGGAAGATATAAGGAGACTTATGTGTGATAGAGCGTATCGTATCACGGGGTTTGGATGCACCAGCGAAGTTTGCACCAACTCTCGAGGTGAGAAAGGGCAATGCACGGTACCGAAGAGGCTAGCAATGATGGAAAGGTAAAAGTGTGTATAATCCATGGACTCACATTAGTCATAAAGAACTCATATACTTATTGCAAAATTTTATCAGCCCTCAAAGCAAAGTATTACTACGCATGCCCCTAGGAGGATAGATTGGTAGGAAAAGACCATCGCTCGTCCCCGACAGCCACTCATAAGGAAGACAATCAAAGAAACACCACATGCTTCAAATTTGTCCCACAACGGTTACCATACGTGCATGCTACGGGACTTGCAAACCTCAACACAACTGTCTCTACAATCCACAACCACCCACTAGCATGTGACAGCCTGATTTTTGGCCCTTTCCTTTTCTTTTGTTTTTCCGAGGTTTTTGCATGAGTTTTCTTTTCCGTGGCTTTATGGTCTGGAAACTGAAGAAGATGACCTCTTCTTTGCTTCCAGAGTGGCTTGTCATTTCCAAATATTCCCTAGACCCTATCATTTCCATCCTAGACCAAATCCCAATATTCTTTTTATTGGGAATATTCCTTTTCTATTAAAGGAATAACTCAAATTGCCCTAGGTTGTAAAGCAACCTATATTTCCCTCACTCCTAAAATTGACAAATAATTCTCATAAATTGTTTGGGTCATATCTTGATCAATTATGGCAAAACTTTTCATTGCCATGTTCAAAAATAATTCCCCAACATTCCTTTTTCTATTCTGCCCTGAATGGCACTTTGTGAAGGAAGTGTCATTTATATTTCTCCTATTGACTCCCAAACTTTTTGGGCATGTTTATATGTCCAAATGATTGCCTCATGCACAAGTTCAAATTTATTTGCCCAGCCAATCTTCCTCAGTGAATTTTCAAAGTTTCTGTCAGACAGAAAGCTTTGTGAAGGAAGTACTAGCTAGGACTATCCAAATGAGTTGAAATTTTGCACACTCTTTAATGTGCTCATATTAAGCCCCTTAACCCATTTGCAGCGCCATCCAATTATCTATGTGAGCAAAGGAGAAAATCTTTGTTTCTGGCAATATTTTCAGGTTGTGAAGCAAGTATGTTTTATATTTCTTCAAAAATCCTGATAAATTACCATATCATTATTATACCCATAAAACATCTCTCCACCCATTTTGGAATCATTTAAATAATCCATTTGATCACCATAATTATTCCAAGTTTCTGGTCAGCAGAGATGTTTGTGAAGCAAGTGCTATTTTGGTTTGTCCATTTGGCATGAGCTGTTTAAAGCATCTTCATATGACCAAATGATCAAGCTTTGCCAAATTTTAGCTCAAGTGGACACTCCATGTGAGTGCACCATCATGATTTTCATTTCTGGACCAAATATGCAGTTGTGAAGCAATTGAAGTAAATCTTGATCCTTTTACCCTCAAAACCTCCAGGATGAAATTACTTCGATAGATAAACCTCCCAGACAAGCTATTTATTGAGTTACCCAGCTGGTGTCCCCATTGCACAGCACAAACACTTGACTGCTGGTTTACTTTGGAGCTAAGTGCAAATCTGTTCTTTGCCCATGGAATGATTTATTTCCTCTGTTATACTAAGGACACTAGGGTCAATACACTGGACATGGTCGTACACGCCAAAACTAGCCATTTGCTCCAGTGCCGGTGGCGATCACGCTGATGTCAGGCAAATTTCGTGCTCTGGCTTCTTCCCGGCCCTGTGCCCTTCGTCTCCCTCGTCGTCTCGACCTCCATCCATGTCTAGTAGCTGACCCATGATGCCCTTCTTCTCCCTGCGTCGATGGATAGTCGTGGTTCGCCATAAATGCGTCGCTAGGTCCATGCCCGTGCCATGCCCAGCCTCTGTCCACCATTAAAGCTTGGTCGGGAGCTCGCCCGTGAGCTCCAGAAGCCTCCCCTCGGCCTATATAAGGACCCCCGAACTCCTCCGCAGCTCCCAAGCCCCTCTCCGTCCCTCCTAGTCCACCGGAGCAACGGCATCTCGCCGTTGTTTGCCGTCACCATCCATGGCCGCCTCGGCCTCAGCTTGTGTCCGGCCACCACATGCCTCCCCACACCTCTCCTCCACGTCCACCGCACTCCCCTCGTCCCACTCAGCCGTCCCACCCCCTGGCCCGCTCACCGGAGTGCCCGCATCATCGAGAACCGCCGCCGCCCGAAGCTCCTGGTGCCTCCCGTCGCCGCGACCTCCCCTCCTCTCCGCTCCTCCCCGCTCCTTCCTTCGCCCCTGAATGGAGTAGGCGCATCCCTGCGGTCCCGCGGGTGCCCTTGGCTCGGCCGGGGAGCGCCTGAGCCGGCCGGCCCCTTGGCCGTTTCCCTCCCCTGCCTCTGCTCTGTCTCATGGGAGAACAGACGAGCGGGAGGAAGGAGACGACCGAGACTGGCTCCTTCCCCTGCGCGTGGGACCCACCTGTAAATCTCTCAGCGTTGACCAGCCCGGGCCCCGCCACTGCCACGTCATGTAAGTGGAAACGAGTTTTCGTGTAAGTACATTTTCCGATTCTGAAAGCGTATTTCCTTATATGCGTTTCTACCTTGTCCACTCAGGGACCCGTTGGTGATAAATTTTGCACAGATTAGTCCCTGCTCTTCCACCCTTCACAACTTTTCAACCATAACTCCGTTTGAGGTGAATCCAACGCTCACTTGTTTGTTTTGTCAAACCCGTTCTGTTGGTCATGCTTTCACTATGGGTTGACACTGTGAAAATGACCATTATGCCCTTGCCCTTATTCAGCCCCCTCTAGAGAGTACGTTTTCCGGTGATTCGTTCCGCGAGTTTCTGACACTTCTCCCCAGTGCCTTCTTCATCCCAAGGCAAGCCTCAATACCCACTTGCATGATAGTCATGCAGTAGCCATGGTTTTCAACTTGAATCTTTTTTAATTATTGGCTTGTTCAAACGATTGTTATCGTTGTTCCGGTGATGTTCAGATTTGCTTGTTCACTTTTGTGCTATGTTATTTCGTACTCTGTGATCATGTTCTACCTGCTAGTATCTCCTTTCGTATGTTTATGCTTGCTAGTAGTACATGTTGATGTTGGTGATGGTCATGCCAGTCAGTATGCTTTGCTCAGTGGATATGATTTATTGTTGATATGGTGGATAGTTATGTGATACCCTCATGATGATGTTGATATCATGTTCATGCATTTTATCATGGCTCAGCATATTTGCATTCAAGTTAACCGGATTAAATTTAACTTCAACAACTGTTGGCTGAGTCATGGTGCCGCTGAATCGATGCTGACCAGTGCAACCACGCTTACCGGTACGGGACGGTCCTAACTGGGTCTATTGTCGTGCCTCTCGCTGGTGCCTCCAATGAGGGAAGGTTATGGGCGTGCTGTACCCTGGCCCGGTAAGCAGGCATAACCTTGTGTGCCCATTGTTGAGTTATTTGAGTTTTTGGATCCATGTCCCCGTGTGGGACGGGCCACGGCGGTGGTCGTTGTGTCTGGAGGTAGACACGGGGCCACCCATGACTTAGCCCAGTGGGGAGTGAGTCGGAGTGGCCGGGAGAGTGTCATGGAAGTAGTACGGTTTTGTCGGAACGCCGTTGGTCCATCTGAATGGGAGTGCGAGGCCATGGGTTCCGTAGTGTGGGTACAGTGTACTAACCTCTGCAGAGTGTATATTAAATCTATCGATAGCCGTGCCCGTGGATAAGGGCCCAGGTCGAAAGTAGGTCACACTATGAGTCAACAGTAATAAGAATAATGTGCTTAATAATCGTAAGATAAGTTGGTTGTGATCGCCGTAAGGATCACGGGCCAAGTGTTGGTCGAGTTGTGATTGCCGTCAGGATCACGGACCATGTATTGGTCGGGTTGTGATCACCGTAAGGATCACGGTTTGGGACCAAGTGTTGGTCGTGGTTGTGATCGCCGTAAGGATCACGATGGTATCGAGGATACCGAGTTGTGTATATTCGTGTGATTCCCGTGGTTGGTAAGTGATGCATGTGTTGGTTACGAGGTAGCCTGAGCAGAATAAGCAGTGCATGATAGTGTCATCATGTTGCATGCGAGTGTTGTCGGATTAATATGTTCATGTTGTGTTAGCTGTATCATGTTTATGTTGGTCATGCCATGTTATTCTGATGATCTCATGTTAATTCCTGTTTTTAACCTGTAATTGCTATGCTATTGTCTATCTTGAATGCTTCTGGTTATTGTGAGTGAGGGAGTCCTGGACTAGGGGGTGTCCGGACAGCCGGACTATCATCGTCAGCCGGACTCCAAGACTATGAAGATACAAGATTGAAGACTTCGTCCCGTGTCCGGATGGGACTTCCCTTGGCGTGGAAGGCAAGCTTGACGATACGGATATGTAGATCCCCTACCATTGTAACCGACTCTGTGTAACCCTAGCCCTCCCCGATGTCTATATAAACCGGAGGGTTTTAGTCCGTAGGACGAACAACCATTACAACAATCATACCATAGGCTAGCTTCTAGGGTTTAGCCTCCTTGATCTCGTGGTAGATCCACTCTTGTACTACCCATATCATCAATATCAATCAAGAAGGAGTAGGGTTTTACCTCCATCGAGAGGGCCCGAACCTGGGTAAAAACATCGTGTCCCTTGTCTCCTGTTACCATCCGCCTAGACGCACAGTTCGGGACCCCCTACCCGAGATCCGCCGGTTTTGACACCGACATTGGTGCTTTCATTGAGTTCCTCTGTGTCGTCACCGATAGGCTTGATGGCTTCTTCAATCAACAACAACGCAGTCCTGGGTGAGACTTTTCTCCCCGGACAGATCTTCGTATTCGGCGGCTTTGCACTGCGGGCCAATTCACTTGGCCATCTAGAGCAGATCGAAAGCTACGCCCCTGGCCACCAGATCAGATTTGGGAGCCTAAACTTCACGGCGGATATCCGCGGAGACTTGATCTTCGATGGATTCGAGCCGCAGCCGAGCGTGCCGCACTGTCACGATGGGCATGATCTAACTCTGCCGCCGGACAGTACCTTGGGGGCCGCACACGAATCCACTCCGACACATAGTCCGGAGCCGATCGCGCAGATCGATGACGGGTGGCTGGACACCGCCTCGGGAGCTGCAACTTCCACGGTGGTGGAGCCGAACACTGACCTTGTCCCTTATAAAGCTCGTGACTCCGAGGTGCCGGACTCCCTGCCGGACTCCGAACCTCCCGCGCCCCTGCCGATCGAATCTGATTGGGCGCCGATCATGGAGTGCACCGCTGCGGACATCTTTCAGCACTCACCCTTTGGCGACATCCTAAATTCGCTAAAGCTTCTCTCGCTATCCGGAGAGCCCTGGCCGGACTACGGCCAGGATGGTTGGGATGCGGACGACGAAGAAATTCAAAGCCCACCCACCACCCACTTTGTAGCCACTCTCGACGATCTAACCGACATGCTAGACTACGACTCCGAAGACATCGACGGTATGGACGACGATGCCGGAGACGATCAAGAACCAGCGCCTACAGGGCACTGGAACACCACCTCGTCATACGACATATACATGGTGGACACCCCAAAAGCTGGGGACGACGAAGAAGCAGCGGAGGCAGATTCCTTAAAGAAACAGCCCAAGCGCCGACGTCAACGGCGCCGCTCTAAATCCCGCCACAGCAAGAATGGAGATTCCGGCACCGGAGATAATAACACCCCAGAGAGTGCTGAAGACAACCCCCTCCAGCACAATTCAGCACAGGAGGACGGGAAAGCCAGCACTCGAGAGAGAGCGGCAGATGAGGAGTTAGAGGATGACAATTACATGTCTCCCTCCGGAGACGAGGCAAGCCTCAACGACGACGAATTTGTCGTGCCCGAGGATCCCGTCGAACAAGAGCGTTTTAAACGCAGGCTAATGGCTACGGCGAACAGCCTAAAGAAAAAGCAGCAACAGCTACAAGCTGAGCAAGACCTGCTGGCCGACAGATGGACCGAGGTCCTCGCGGCCGAAGAGTATGAACTCGAACGCCCCTCCAAAAGCTACCCAAAACGCAAGTTGCTCCCCCGACTAGAGGAGGAAGCATACAAACCTTCATCACCAGCGCACAATACGGCAGACCGACCACCTCGTGGCCGCGACAGAGAGGCATCTAGGCCTTCCACCAGAACCGTACCCCGGCACCGCTCAAAAAGTACGAAGCCACGGGGGAACGCGCCGGACATGCGGGATATATTGGAGGATAAGGCAAGACAATCCAGATCTATCTATGGATCATGTGGGCGCCCCACGACCCACGACGAATACCGTCCTGCCGGATACAGCAACTCCGACCGGGCCGAACATAGCAGACAACGCTCTCTTGATCTACGTCGTGACATTGCTCAATACAGAGGCGCCGCACACCCACTATGCTTCACTGACGATGTAATGGATCATCAAATCCCTGAAGGTTTTAAACCCGTAAACATTGAATCCTACGATGGTACAACAGACCCCGCGGTTTGGATCGAAGATTACCTCCTTCACATCCATATGGCCCGCGGCGACGATCTCCACGCCATCAAGTATGTCCCACTCAAGCTTAAAGGACCAGCTCGGCATTGGCTTAACAGCTTGCCCGCAGAATCAATTGGGTGTTGGGAGGACCTGGAAGCCGCATTCCTCGACAACTTCCAGGGCACATATGTGCGACCACCAGACGCCGATGACCTAAGCCACATAATTCAGCAGCCAGATGAATCGGCCAGATAGTTCTGGACACGGTTCTTAACCAAGAAAAATCAAATCGTCGACTGTCCGGATGCAGAGGCCCTCGCAGCCTTCAAACATAACATCCGCGACGAGTGGCTAGCCCGGCACCTAGGACAGGAAAAGCCGAAATCCATGGCAGCCCTCACATCATTAATGACCCGCTTCTGTGCGGGAGAGGATAGCTGGCTAGCTCGCAGCAACAACCTCAGTAAAAATGCTGGCAGTCTGGATACCAAGGACCACAACGGCAGGTCACGTCGAAGCAAAAACAACGCCGCGTTAACGACGACAACAATGAGGAAACAACAGTTAATGCCGGATTCCGCTCTAAACCCGGTCAGCGGAAGAAGCCATTCAAAAGAACCACTCTGGGTCCGTCCAATTTGGACCGAATACTCGACCGCTCATGCCAGATACATGGCACCCCCGAAAAGCCAGCTAACCACACTGAGGGAGTCCTGGACTAGGGGGTGTCCGGACAGCCGGACTATCATCGTCCGCCGGACTCCAAGACTATGAAGATACAAGATTGAAGACTTCGTCCCTTGTCCGGATGGGAGTTTCCTTGGCGTGGAAGGCAAGCTTGGCAATACAGATATGTAGATCTCCTACCATTGTAACCGACTCTGTGTAACCCTAGCCCTCCCCGGTGTCTATATAAACCGGATGGTTTTAGTCCGTAGGACACAACAACCATTACAACAATCATACCATAGGCTAGCTTCTAGGGTTTAGCCTCCTTGATCTCGTGGTAGATCCACTCTTGTAATACACATCATCAATATTAATGAAGCAGGACGTAGGGTTTTACATCCAACAAGAGGGCCTGAACCTGGGTAAAACATCGTGTCCCTTGTCTCCTGTTACCATCCGCCTAGATGCACAGTTCGGGACCCCCTACCCGAGATCCGCCGGTTTTGACACTGACATTGGTGCTTTCATTGAGAGTTCCTCTGTGTCGTCACCGATAGGCTTGATGGCTTCTTCAATCAACAACAACACTGTCCAGGGTGAGACTTTTCTCCCCGGAAAGATCTTCGTGTTTGGCGGCTTCGCACTGCGGGCCAATTCAATTGGCCATCTGGAGCAGATCGAAAGCTACGCCCCTGGCCGTCAGGTCAGATTTGGAAGCCTAAACTTCACAGCGGATATCCGCGGAGACTTGATCTTCGATGGATCCGAGCCGCAGCCGAGCGTGCCGTACTGTCACGATGGGCAGGATCTAACTCTGCCGCCGGACAGTACCTTGGAGGCCGCACATGAATCCGCTCCGACCCATAGTCCGGAGCCAATCGCGCAGATCGAGGATGGGTGGCTGGACACCGCCTCGGGGGCTGCGACGTCCACGGCGATGGAGCCGAACACTGACCCCGTCCCTTATGAAGCTCGTGACTCCGAGGTGCCGGACTCCCTGCCGGACTCCGAACCTCCTGCGCCCCTGCTAATCGAATCCGATTGGGCGCCGATCATGGAGTTCACCGCTGCGGACATCTTTCAACACTCGCCCTTCGGCGACATCTTAAATTCGCTAAAGCATCTCTCGTTATCCGGAGAGCCCTGGCCGGATTATGGCCAGGATGGTTGGGATGCGGACGACGAAGAAATTCAAAGCCCATCCACCACCCACTTTGTAGCCACTGTCGACGATCTAACCGACATGCTAGACTATGACTCCGAAGACATCGACGGTATGGACGACGGTGCCGGAGACGAACAAGAACCAGCGCCTATAGGGCACTGGAAGACCACCTCGTCATATGACATATACATGGTGGACACCCCAAAAGAGGGGGACGGCGAAGAAACGGTGGAGGAAGATTCCTTAAAGAAATAGCCCAAGCGCCGACGTCAGCGGCGCCGCTCTAAATCCCACCACAGTAAGAATGGAGATTCCGGCACAGGAGATAATAACACCCCAGAAAGTGCCGAAGACAATCCCCTCCAGCAAGATTCAGCGCAGAAGGATGCAGAAGCAAGCCCTCACGAGAGAGCGGCAGACGAAGATGTCGAGGATGATAATTACATACCTCCCTCCGGAGACGAGGCAAGCCTCGACGAAGATGAATTCATCGTGCCCGAGGATCCCGTCGAACAAGAGCGTTTCAAACGCAGGCTAATGGCCACAGCAAACAGCCTAAATAAAAAGCAGCTGCACCTTCAAGCTGATCAAGACCTGCTGGCCGACAGATGGACCGAGGTCCTCGCAGCCGAAGAGTATGAACTCGAACGTCCCTCCAAGAGTTATCCAAAACGCAAGTTCCTCCCCCGATTAGAGGAGGAAGCATACATACCTTCATCACCAGCGCACAATACGACCGACCGACCACCCCGTGGTCGCGACAGAGAGGCATCCAGGCCCTCCACCAAAACCGTACCCCGGCATCGCTCCAAAAGTACGAAGCCACGGGGGAACGCGCGGGATTTGCGAGATATATTGGAGGACAAAGCAAGACAATCCAGATCCATCTATGGATCACGTGGGCGCCCCATGACCCATGACGAATACCGTCGCGCCGGATACAACAACTCCGGCCGGGCCGAACACAGCAGACAACGCTCCCTTGAGCTACGTCGTGATATTGCTCAATAAAGAGGCGCCGCACACCCGCTATGCTTCACTGACAAAGTAATGCATCATCAAATCCCTGAAGGGTTTAAACCCGTAAACATTGAATCCTACGATGGCACAACAGACCCCGCGGTTTGGATCGAAGATTATCTCCTTCACATCCATATGGCCCGCGGCGACGATCTCCACGCCATCAAGTATTTCCCACTCAAGCTTAAAGGACCAGCTCGGCATTGGCTTAACAGCTTGCCCGCAGAGTCAATTGGGTGTTGGGAAGACCTGGAAGCCGCATTCCTCGACAACTTCCAGGGCACATATGTGCGACCACCAGACACCGATGACCTAAGCCACATAATTCAGCAGCCAGACCAATCGGCCAGGCAATTCTGGACATGGTTCTTAACAAAGAAAAATCAAATCGTCGACTGTCCGGATGCAGAGGCTCTCGCAGCCTTTAAACATAACATCCGTGACGAGTGGCTAGCCCGGAACCTAGGACAGGAAAAGCCGAAATCCATGGCAGCCCTCACATCATTAATGACCCGCTTCTGTGCGGGAGAGGATAGCTGGCTAGCTCGCAGCAACAACCTCAGTAAAAATGCCGGCATTCCAGATACTAAGGACCACAACGGCAGGTCGCGCCGAAGCAAAAACAAGCGCCGCATTAACGGCGACAACAATGAGGATACAGCAGTCAACGTTGGATTCCGAGGCTCTAAACCCGGTCAGCGGAAGAAGCCATTCAAAAGAACCACTCCGGGTCCGTCCAATTTGGACCGAATACTCGACCGCTCATGCCAGATACATGGCACCCCCGAAATGCCAGCTAACCACACCAACAGAGATTGTTGGGTATTCAAGCAGGCAGGCAAGTTAATTGCCGAAAACAGTGACAAGGGGCTACATAGCGATGACGAGGAAGAGACCCGGCCGCCGAACAGTAGAGGACAGAAGGGTTTACCCCCACAAGTGCGGACGGTCAACATGATATACGCAACCCATATACCCAAGAGGGAGCGGAAGCGTGCACTAAGGGAAGTATATGCGATGGAGCCAGTCGCCCCGAAGTTCAATCCATGGTCCTCTTGACCGATCACTTTCGATCGAAGAGACCATCCGACCAGCATCCGCCATGGCGGTTTCGCCGCATTGGTTTTAGACCCAATCGTCGATGGATTTCACCTCACGAGAGTCCTGATGGACGGCGGCAGTAGCCTGAACCTGCTTTATAAGGATACAGTGCGCAAGATGGGCATAGACCCCTCAAGGATTAAACCTACAAAGACGACCTTCAAAGGCGTCATACCAGGTGTTGAGGCCAATTGTACAGGCTCAGTCACACTGGAAGTGGTCTTCGGATCCCCGGATAACTTCTGAAGGGAGGAGTTAATCTTCGACATAGTCCCGTTCCGCAGCGGCTATCACACTCTGCTCGGACGAACCGCGTTCGCAAAGTTCAACGCGGTGCCGCATTATGCATACCTCAAGCTCAAGATGCCAGGCCCTCATGGAGTCATTACGGTCAACGGAAATACGGAACGCTCCCTCCGAACGGAGGAACATACAGCGGCTCTCGCGGCAGAAGTACAGAGCAGCCTTCTAAGGCAATTTTCGAGTCCGGCCGTTAAACGACCGGACACAGCCAAACACGCCCGGAGCAACATCAACCAAGACCACCTGGCACGTTCCGAACACGCGGAGCAATGCGGCCCTAGCCCCAGCCCTCACATGATCGCAAGACAAGCCCTCCGCGTACATCACTACGCTCTGGAGATACCATGGGCATATGGGGAGGGGCACGACCACAACAGACCCAGAGTGCGGCTCGACCACACCAGGGGCTCCCAAGTGTGTCACTTTTTTATCTTTTCATTTTCCTTCTTCTTATATATAGGAACCCGTTCACCAGAGGCCCTGTCCGGCGGCGCGCCCGCCGAACTCACGATGCAACAGCCAGGGAGGGAAAAAGGCTGCGACGAATACTCAGGTGGTCTCCATTACGAGCATTAAATTTGATTATATACACCAGTCCGCAGCCCACCCCTGGAGGGGGACATGTTTAATTAGTCCAATCCCTTGCTTACCGCACTATTTGTATCATTCACTCATAGCAGAATTCCTTGAATAAATAATGCAGCACTTTTTGCCTATAATTGCATTACCTTATATATATGTTCATCAATGACATCTTGCACCCGTATATTTTGGTACAGCCGAATACACCAGGGGCTTATGTTCCCCGCATTATGGTGTGATAAGTCTGAACACTTTCACAAGTTCGGCACCCCGAACTTATAGCATTATATGAATCGGCTCCGAATCATGTCTTGGGTCAATAGTTGGGTTTGCCCGGCTCCCATGTTTTGGTACCTTATGTTCTGTTCCGTCGGCTAAGGTAGCACTGGGAGAACCACTGCGATTGCGCCCTGGTTGAGCTGGGCGAGCGCCTCAGTGGAGAAAGCTAAAACTGACTGTCATGATGAGGCGAGAGACTGGTCGCTGTTCGAGAGGTCTTTTCGAGTCCCTAAAGACTTACGCCGCTTCAAGCGAAGAACCGGATCATGTCCGGCCAAGGCGTGGATAGAGCCCCGAACTCGGTTTTCCGAATACTAGGGGCTTCGCCGAAATTTAAAATTATAGAATTCTATGGCTAAGTGAGAGTGTTCAAGCATTATAAGTCCGGTTGCCTTGTTCGTTGTGTTGAGCGCCTCCCTAGATGGACCCAAAAATGGGAACAAGAGTGCTCAAGTTTATCCCGAACACCCCAGCACTAGTGGCATGGGGGCTGAAGCCGACGACTTGCCATCTCTCAGATTTTCTAAATGGCCGCACAGAAGGTAATATTTTAAATTAAACAAGCGTTGCTTAGCGCATATGAACAAAGTTTTCAGCGCACAGGATAATACATTGCGAGTTCACTCAATAATTACATCTCTGGGGCACTCATCCGCAATCTTGCGGGCACCCTTCAGGACAGTCTTATAGTACATCTCGGGGGTACGACACTCCTTGCCCGCTGGCGGCGCGGCAGTGATAAGCCTCTCCGCATCCAGCTTGCCCCAGTGCACCTTTGCGCGGGCAAGGGCCCGGCGAGCACCTTCAATACAGGTGGAGCGCTTGATGACCTCCACCCAGGGGCACGCATCCACCAGCCGCCGCACGAGGCCGAAGTAGCTCCCAGGCATGGCCTCTCCAGGCCACAGCTGGACTATGAGGCTCTTCATGGCCTGCTCAGCTACCTTGTGGAGCTCGACCAGCTGCTTCAGCTAGTCGCTAGGGGACACCGGATGGCCGGCCTCAACGTACTGAGGCCGGAAGACCTTCTCCATTGAGCTCCCCTCCTCGGCTCGGTAGAATGCGGCGGCATCGGATACACAGCGAGGCAGATCTGCAAACGCCCCTGGAGAGCTCCGAATTCGGGTAAGTGTCAGGTAGTTTACATTAACATGCTTGCTTTGCATGAAAAATTCCTTACCCGCCGCTATTTTCTTCATATCCTCAACCTCCTGAAGCGCCTTATGGGCCTCGGCCTTGGCGGACTTGGCACTTCCGAGAACCGAGGCAAGCTCGGACTCTCGAGTCTTTGAGTCGCGCTCCAAACTCTCATGCTTCTCCATGAGAGCCTGGAGCTCTTGCCGCACCTCCGCCACCCGCGCCTCCTGCTTCTCACGCTCTGCCCGTTCCGCGGCCGCATTGCGTTCGGCCACGGACACAGTCTCCTTCAGGGTTGCCACCTCGTTCGTGGCCCCTGCAGTACCCATGTTATCCTTGTTATCTTTATTGCAACCTAAATACTTTTCTATAAGGTAACTATTCAAAGTGGTGTTACTCACCTTCTTTGTCCTCGAGCTGCCTCTTGGCACGGTCGAGCTCTTGCTCGGACCGCTCGAGATCCTGCCTCAATGCACCGACCTCCGCAGTCAGTGCGGCAGAGGTCAGCAGCGCAGCCTGCAAACCCATATTGACAATTTTTTTAGCAACCCTGCGTATATCTTTTTTAGATCCTCAGTCCGGCTTTTCTTTCCGAACACCGAACCAAGCATCAGGGGCTACTGTCTATGCGGTATTACATTACATATTTTTAACTTCTTACGTCAAAAGCCTGTTAGAAGGCTACTACAGGCTTCGGTCAGCCCGCTCTTGGCGAGCTGAACCTTCTGAATCACCACACTCATAATGGTGCGGTGTTCTTCCTCGATGGAAGCGCCTTTGAGCGCCTCCAACAAGTTGTCCGGTGCCTCCGGTTGGACGGAGGCCGCCGGTGTCACGGTCTTGCCCTTCTTGCAAAGGGGCCGCCTGCCGGACTCCGGAACCACTGTGGGATCCGGTGTGGAGTCCGGCGCAAAGTCCGGGAGGCCGCCTTGCGGCGCCTTCAGAGCCTCCTCCTGATGAGTCCCTTCCTGGGATCCCACCTCGGCGTCCTCAGCGGCGCGAGGGGTGGAGGCAGTCGGGATGGAATCCACATGCGACGGAGCCAATGACCCACTCGACGAAGCGGGGAGATCATCATCGGCCAGACTGCAGGCAGTGTGCGGCATTAGAGGGACGCTATGTGACATAAAAAGAAATTATAAATCGTTCAGGAATACGGATACTTACGATCTTGCCGGAGGCCTGGCCCTTGAAGGCCACTCTTCGCCGCCAACGTTGGTGTTGGCAGAGCTGTCCGGGGGAATAGGTCTTCCCCTCTTGGACCCTTCGGCCTCCCCTATTGGGGTAGCCTTCCTCTTCCTCTCTCCCTCCTCTGGGATAGAGTCTTCTTCCTCCTCCTCACCTTCGTGGGAGGAGTCCACCTCGGAGTCGTCGGACACCTGAAAGAGGGAACTCTTTCGAGTACCCGTGGCCACCTTCTTGGCCTTCTTCTCCGGCACCACATGCGGTGCCGGAACCAGCAGCCCCGCTAGACGGGCGTCTACTGGGTTTTCTGGCATGGGAGCCGGGCAGACGAGCTGCTCGGCCTTCTTCATCCAGTCCTGTCAAAGGAAAAGGGAGATTGAAACCCGCTTAGAGTCAAACTATTAACAACAAGTGTCCCGTAAAGGGGTAGAATCACTTACCTCGTCAGCTGGACGCTGCGAGTGAAATCCGCGATCTTCGCTCGCGGATGCGGGAGCTTCGGTGCCCTTGAACAGCACCCTCCAGGCGCCTTCGTATGTCGTGTCAAAGAGCCCGCTCAACGCCTGGTGCTGTGCGGGATCGAACTCCCACAGGTTGAATGCCCGTTGTTGGCAGGGGAGAATCCGGCGGACGAGCATGACTTGGACCACATTAACAAGCCTGAGCTTCTTGTTCACCAGCTTCTGGATACAGGCTTGGAGTCCCGTCAGCTCCTCTGAACTACCCCATAGCAAGCTCTTCTCTTTCTAGGAGGTGAGCTGCACAGGGATACCAGATCTGAACTCGGGGGCCGCCGCCCATGTAGGGTCGCGCGGCTCGGTGATGTAGAACCACCCCGATTGCCACCCCTTGACGGACTCCACAAAGGCCCCTTCGAACCAAAGGACGTTGGGCATCTTGCCCAACATGGCGCCTCCGCACTCTGCTTGAGCGCCCTTCACTACCTTCGGCTTGACGTTGAAGGTCTTGAGCCACAAGCCGAAGTGGGGCTGGATGCAGAGGAAGGCCTCGCACACGACGATAAACGCCGAGATGTTGAGGATGAAGTTCGGCGCCAGATCGTGGAAATCCAGGCCGTAGTAGAACATGAGCCCCTGGACAAAGGGATGAAGTGGAAAGCCCAGTTCGCGAAGGAAGTGGGGAAGGAAAACGACCCTCTCATGGGGCCTGGGGGTGGGGATGAGCTACCCCTTGTCGGGCAGCCGGTGCGCGATGTCGCTGGGGAGGTATCCGGCGCCGCGCAACTTTTCGATGTGCTCCTCCTTAATGGTGGAGGCCAACCACTTGCCTCCCGCTCCGGACATAACTGGGGAAGGTTGAGGCGAGATGTGCGAACTTGGGTGCTGGAGCTCGAGTGTGTGGGGATGGATAAGCAAAGGAGGAAGAAGAAGTAGGTGAAAAGGTGGATCCTTATCCCTTATATATAGGCGGACGAAGACTATGTGTCCCCACCGGCCTAGTAAAACTCGCTTATCTCCCAAGCGCCACCATCAATGGCGCGGTGGGGTTACCCACGTCCGTATTGATGAGAATCCCGGAATAAGGGGAACACGATCTCTGCTTCGACAAGACGTGCCAAGGAAACAGCTTCGCTAAACGCACTGAGGTGGTATAATAAAAAACGATTCAAGTAAAGGCTCGGTAGTGGCGTGATGTCATGCCACGAAATACGTCAGCAGATCGAGCTTGTGTATATATTATTCTCTCTACGGTGCTATGTGGAATTTATTTTGCAGAGCCAGACACTATCCTGGTGTTCACAATCTTCTACGGATTATTCGGAGGAGGAACCCGCCTTGCAATGCCGAACATTATGCGCGCCGGACTCATCGTCATTGAAGCCAGGTTCAGGGGCTACTGAGGGAGTCCTGGACTAGGGGGTGTCCGGACAGCCGGACTATCATCATCCGCCGGACTCCAAGACTACGAAGATACAAGATTGAAGACTCCGTCCCGTGTCCGGATGGGACTTTCCTTGGCGTGGAAGGCAAGCTTGGCGATACGGATATGTAGATCTCCTACCATTGTAACCGACTCTGTGTAACCCTAGCCCTCCCCGTTGTCTATATAAACCGGAGGGTTTTAGTCCGTAGGACACAACAACCATTACAACAATCATACCATAGGCTAGCTTCTAGGGTTTAGCCTCCTTGATCTCGTGGTAGATCCACTCTTGTAATACACATCATCAATATTAATCAAGCAGGACGTAGGATTTTACCTCCATCAAGAGGGCCCGAACCTGGGTAAAACATCGTGTCCCTTGTTTCCTGTTACCATCCGCCTAGACGCACAGTTCGGGACCCCCTACCCGAGATCCGCCGGTTTTGACACCAACACACACCAACAGAGATTGTTGGGTATTCAAGAAGGCAGGCAAATTAATTGCTGAAAACAATGACAAGGGGCTGCATAGCGATGACGAGGAAGAGACCCGGCCGCCGAATAATAGAGGACAGAAGGGCTTCCCCCCACAAGTGCGGATGGTAAACATGATATACGCAACCCATATACCCAAGAGGGAGCGGAAGCGTGCACTAAGGGTCGTATATGCGATGGAGCCAGTCTCCCCGAAGTTCAATCCATGGTCCTCTTGCCCGATCACTTTCGATCGAAGAGACCATTCGACCAGTATCCGCCATGGAGGATTCGCCGCATTGGTTTTAGACCCAATCGTCGATGGATTTCACCTCACAAGAGTCCTGATGGACGGCGGCAGTAGCCAGAACCTGCTTTATCAGGATACAGTGCGCAAGATGGGCATAGACCCCTCAATGATTAAACCTACAAAGACGACCTTCAAAGGCGTCATACCAGGTGTTGAGGCCAACTGTACAGGCTCAGTCACACTGGAAGTGGTCTTCGGATCCCCGGATAATTTCCGAAGCGAGGAGTTAATCTTCGACATAGTCCCGTTCCGTAGCGGCTATCACGCTCTGCTCGGACGAACCGCGTTCGCAAAGTTTAACACGGTGCCGCATTATGCATACCTCAAGCTCAAGATGCCAGGCCCTCGTGGAGTCATCACGGTCAACGGAAATATGGAACGCTCCCTCCGAACGGAGGAACATACAGCGGCTCTCGCGGCAGAAGTACAGAGCGGCCTTCTAAGGCAATTTTTTAGTCCGGCCGTTAAACGACCGGACACGACCAAACGCGCCCGGAGCAACATCAATCAAGACCACCTGGCACGTTCCGAGCACGTGTAGCAATGCAGCCCCAACCCCAGCCCTCGCATGATTGCAAGACAAGCTCTCCGCGTACATCATTACGCTTCGGAGATACCATGGGCATAGGGGGAGGGGCACGACCATGACAGGCCCAGAGTGCGGCTCAACCACACCAGGGGCTACTAAGTGTGTCGCCTTTTTTTCCTTTTTTATTTTTTCTTATCTACAGGACTCCGTTTACAAGAGGTCCTGTCCGGCAGTCGATCGGCCGAACTCACGATGCAACAGCCAGGTAGGAACAAGGGCTACGACAAACACTCAGGTGGTTTCCATTACGAGCATTAAATCTGTTTATTACAACATTCCGCATCCCACCCCTGGAGGGGGACATGTTTAAAATAGTCCATCCCTTGCTTACCGCACTATTTGTATCGTTCTGCACTCATGGCAGAATTCCCTGAATAAACAATGCAACACTTTTTGCCTATAATTGCATTCCTTTGTTTATATATATGTTCATTTACGACATCTTGCATCCGTACAATTTGGTACGACCGGATACACCAGGGGCTTACGTTCCCCACATTATGATGTGATAAGTTCGAACACTTTCACAAGTGCGGCACCCCGAACTTATAGCATTATATGAATCGGCTCCGAATCATGTCTTGGGTCAATAGTTGGGTTTGCCCAGCTCCCATGTTTTGGTACCTTACGTTCCGTTCCGTCGGCTAAGGTAGCACTGGGAGAACCACTGCGATTGCGCCCCGGTTGAGCTGGGCGAGCACCTCAGTGGAGAAAGCTAAAACTGACTGTCATGATAAGGCGAGAGACTGGTCGCTGTTCGAGAGGTCTTTTCGAGTCCCTAAAGACTTATGCCGCTTCGAGCGAAGAACCGGATAATGTCCGGCCAAGGCGTGGATAGCGCCTCGAACTCGGTCTTCCGAATACTAGGGGCTTCGCCGAAATTTAAAATTATAGAATTCTATGGCTAAGTGAGAGTGTTCAAGCATTATAAGTCCGGTTGCCTTGTTCGTTGTGTTGAGCACCTCCCTAGATGGACCCAAAAATGGGAACAAGAGTGCTCAAGTTTATCCCGAACACCCCAGCACTCGTGGCATGGGGGCTGAAGCCAACAACTTGCCATCTCTCAGATTTAATAAACAGCCGCACAGAAGGTAATATTTTAAATCAATAAGCGTTGCTTAGCGCATATGAACAAAGTTTTCAGCGCACAGGATAATACATTGCGAATTTACTCAATAATTACATCTCTGGGGCACTCATCCGCAATCTTGTGGGCACCCTTGAGGACAGTCTTATAGTACATCTCAGGCGTACGATACGCCTTGCCCGCTGGCGGCACGTCAGTGATAAACCTCTCCGCATCCAGCCTGCCCCAGTGCACCTTTGCGTGGGCAAGGGCCCGACGAGCACCTTCAATACAGGCGGAGCGCTTGATGACCTCCACCCAGGGGCACGCATCCACCAACCGCCGCACGAGGCCGAAGTAGCTCCCAGGCATGGCCTCTCCAGGCCACAGCCGGACTATGAGGCCCTTCATGGCCTGCTCGGCTACCTTGTGGAGCTCGACCAACTGCTTCAGCTGGTCGCTAGGGGGCACCGGATGGCCGGCCTCCGCGTACTGAGACCAGAAGACCTTCTCCGTCGAGCTCCCCTCCTCAGCCCGGTAGAATGCGGCGGTATCGGACACGCTGTGTGGCAGATCTGCAAATGCCCCTGGAGAGCTCCAAATTCGGGTAAGTAACAGGTAATTTACATTCACATGCTTGCTTTGCATGAAAAATGCCTTACCCGCCGCTATCTTCTTCGTCGCCTCAATCTCCTGGAGGGCCTTATGGGCCTCGGCCTTAGCGGCTTTGGCACTTTCAAGAGCCGAGGCAAGCTCGGACTCTCGAGTCTTCGAGTCGCGCTCCAAACTCTCATGCTTTTCCATGAGAGCCTGGAGCTCTTGCCGCACCTCCGCCACCCGCGCTTCCTGCCTCTCTCGCTCTGCTCGTTCCGCAGCCGCATTGCGTTCGGCCGCGGACACGGCCTCCTTCAGGTTCGCCACCTCGTTCGTGGCCCCTGCAGTACCCACGTTATCCTTGTTATTTTTTGCAACCTAAATCCTTTTCTGTAAGGTACAAATTTCAAAGTGGTGTTACTCACCTTCTTTGTCCTCGAGCTTCTTCTTGGCACGGCCGAGCTCTTGCTCGGACCGCTCGAGGTCCTGCTTCAAAGCACCGACCTCCATAGTCAATGCGGCAGAGGTCAGCAGCGCAGCCTGCAAACCCATATTGACATAATTTTTAGCAACCCTGCGTATCTCTTTTTTAGATCCTCAGTTCGGCTTTTCTTTCCGAACACCGAACCGAGCATCCGGGGCTACTGTCTATGCGGTATTATATTGCATATTTTTAACTTCTTACCTCAAAGCCTGTTAGAAGGCTACTGCAGGCTTCGGTCAGCCCACTCTTGGCGAGCTGAACCTTCTGAATCACAGCACTCATAATAGTGCGGTGTTCTTCCTCGATGGAAGCGCCTTTGAGCGCCTCCAGCAAGTTGTCCGGCGCCTCCGGTTGGACGAAAGCCACCGGCGTCACGGTCTTGCCCTTCTTACGAAGGGGCCGCCTGCCGGACTCCGGAACCACTGCGGGTTCTGGCATGGAGTCCGGCGCAAAGTCCGGGAGGCTGACTTTTGGCGCCTCTGGAGCCTCCTCCTGATGGGTCCCTTCTCGGGATCCCGCCTCGGCGTCCTCAGCGTCGCAAGGGGTGGAGGCAGTCGGGATGGAATCTACATCCGACGGAGCCAACGACCCGCTCGATGAAGCGGGGAGATCATCATCGGCCGGACTGCAGGCAGCGTGCGGCATTAGAAGCACGATGTGACACAAAAGAGAAATTATAAATCATTCAGGAATCCGGATACTTATGATCTTGCCGGAGGCCTGGCCCTTGAGGGCCACTCTTCGTCGCCAACATTGGCATTGGCGGAGCTGTCCGGGGGAATACTTCTTCCCCTCTTGGACCCTTCAGCCTCCTCTGTTGGGGAGGCCTTCCTCTTCCTCTCTCCTTCCTCTGGGAGAGAGTCTTCTTCCTCCTCCTCGCCTTCGGGGGAGGAGTCCGCCTCGGAGTCGTCGGACACCTGAAAACGGGAACTCTTTCGAGTACCCGTGGCCTCCTTCTTGGCCTTCTTCTCCGGCACCACATAGAGTGCCGGGACCAGCAGCCCCGTCAAGCGGGCGTCCACTGGGTCTTCGGGGAGGGGAGCCGGACAGTTTACCTGTCCGGACATCCTCTGCCAGTCCTGTCAAAGGCATTGGGAGTTTTAGATCCCGCATAGAGTCAAACTACGAAAGAAAATAAAAGTCCCATAGAGGATAACAAAGCTTACCTCGCCGACCGGGCGCTTGGTGCTGAATCCGCGGTCCTCCGTTGCGGACGCGGGGGCTTCTCCGCCCTTGAACAGCACCCTCCAGGCGGCTTCGTACGTCGTGTCAAAGAGCCCGCTCAAGGCCTGGTGCCTTGCCGGATCGAACTCCCACAAATTAAAAGCCCGTTGTTGGCAAGGGAGAATCCTGCGGACGAGCATGACCTGGATCACATTGACAAGCCTGAGCTTCTTGTTCACGAGCTTCTGGATACAGGCTTGGAGTCCGGTCAGCTCCTCCGAACTACCCCATAGCAATCCCTTCTCTTTCCAGGAGGTGAGCTGCATAGGGATGTCAGATCTTAACTCGGGGGCCGCCGCCCACTTAGGGTCGCGCGGCTCGGTGATATAGAACCACCCCGATTGCCACCCCTTGACGGACTCCACGAATGCCCCTTCGAGCCAGATGACATTGGGCATCTTGCCCAACATGGTGCCTCCGCACTCCGCTTGAGTCCCTTGGCCACCTTCGGCTTGACATTGAAGGTCTTGAGCCACAAGCTGAAGTGGGGCTGGATGCAGAGGAAGGCCTCGCACACGACGATAAACGCCGAGATGTTGAGGATGAAGTTTGGCGCCAGATCGTGGAAGTCCAGGCTGTAGTAGTACATGAGCCCCTGGACAAAGGGGTGAAGTGGAAAGCCCAGTCCACGGAGGAAGTGGGGAAGGAATACGACCCTCTCATGGGGCCTAGGGGTGGGGATGAGCTGCCCCTTGTCGGGCAGCCGGTGCGCGATGTCGCTGGACAGATATCCAGCGCTGCGCAGTCTTTTGATGTGCCCCTCCGCAATGGAGGAGGCCATCCATTTGCCTCCGGCTCCAGACATGGTCGGAGAAGGTCGAGACGAGATGCGCGGACTTGGGCGCTGGAGCTCGAGTGCGCGGAGATGGATAATCAAAGGAGGAAGAAGGCGTAGGTAAAAAAGGGTGGATCCTTATCCCCTTACATATGGGCGGACGAAAACTATGCGTCCCCACCGGCCTGGTAAAACTCGCTTATCTCCCAAGCGCCACCATCAATGGCGCGGTTGGGTTACCCACGTCCGTATTGATGAGAATCCCGGAATAAGGGGAACACGATCTCTGCTTCGACAAGACATGCCAAGGAAACCGCTTCGCTAAACACGCTGAGGTGGTATATAAAAAACGATTCAAGTAAAGGCTTGGTAGTGGTGTGATGTCATGCCACAAAATACGTCAGCAGATTGAACTTGTGTACATATTATTCTCTCTACGGTGGAATGTGGAATTTATTTCGCAGAGCCGGACACTATCCTGGTGTTCACAATCTTCTATGAATTATTCGGAGGAGGAACCCGCCTTGCAATGCTGAACAATATGCGCGCCGGACTCATCGTCACTGAAGCCTGGTTCAGGGGCTACTGAGGGAGTCCTGGACTAGGGGGTATCCGGACAGCCGGACTATCATCGTCAGCCGGACTCCAAGACTATGAAGATACAAGATTGAAGACTTCGTCCCGTGTCCGGATGGGACTTTCCTTGGCGTGGAAGGCAAGCTTGGCGATACGGATATGTAGATCTCCTACCATTGTAACCGACTCTGTGTAACCCTAGCCCTCCCTGATGTCTATATAAACCGGAGGGTTTTAGTTCGTAGGACGAACAACCATTACAACAATCATACCATAGGCTAGCTTCTAGGGTTTAGCCTCCTTGATCTCGTGGTAGATCCACTCTTGTACTACCCATATCATCAATATCAATCAAGCAGGAGTAGGGTTTTACCTCCATCGAGAGGGCCCGAACCTGGGTAAAAACATCGTGTCCCTTGTCTCCTGTTACCATCCGCCTAGACGCACAGTTCGGGACCCCCTACCCGAGATCCGCCGGTTTTGACACCGACAGTGAGCTTGCAAGTACAATCAATGTACTGACCTGGCGTGTCATGCCAGCTTGCAGGTAATTCTGGATTTGATTGCTTGTTTGCCATGGAGTCCTTGTTTGCGAGCTAGGATAAGCGTTCCAGCCAGAGTCCCTTCGGAGTGGAGTTTCACCACCTTCGTCGTTGTTCCACTGCTAGAGTTATTCCGTTGCTTCGAGTTGTTCTGCTGCTTGCATAGAGCAACTGAGGATAGCATAGTGTCGCCGTGCCGATGTTATTCATTGTAATATCGGAGACCTTGTATTCATATTCGTGTAATAATGGAAAGCTGGTTTGTTCTATGCTAAGCAGTGTTGTATTCTAGAAGACTTCTCCTCGATCTCTGGGCTGGAATACGGGGCGTTCCGGTTTCTCTGAGCTAGGGTGCCACAGCGCTTGGTATCAGAGCAGGTCTGGCTGTAGGATGCCCTAGATCACGCAAATGTCAGAAAGCGGTAGTATTGACCGCAGTTTGTTTGTTGCATTTGGTTGCTGCATTTGTTTGTTGCATAGCATGCATATAGCCTTAGTATTTGTACTAACGGGTTATCTTGTGAGTGTAGCTGGCATCGGTTCGGATCCACTACAGCTCAACCTTTGCATTTCTCCAGTTCCCTTTTTCTTTCGGTGTTTGGTGTCATTTCTGTCCCAGCAGAGTGATGCCAAGTGATCCCGACATTGTTTGCAAAAATGGTGCTCAGGTATCGCGCCGATGTCTTTCTTTTAGTCCCGCCTATCGTTTGGTGATGGACATGCGTCTATCCCGGATCGTTCTTTTATTTTGTCGTGTTGGCAACCCTTAATGATCTTAGTTATCAACAAAGGGCAATGTCAGCAGCCTCAGTTTTTCCCCGCAATCCTATTTCTTGGACGAGTACAGATCTTTTTTCGTCCACTTGATAATGATGTGGTTGCGACCTTCGTGTCCCACTACATGATTACCGAGTACATCCTTACCTCCGAGCTAGTTAAGGTTGCTACCTGGCTAAGCTAGCACTTGGTGTAGCGCTGCTTACACCAATTCTTCCACACATTTATTCGTCCTCGTGCACATCGTCACAGCATGCTAGATCGTAGTGCCGGAGATTCCGCAAAATTTGTGTTCTTAAGTAGGCATGCATATTGTGTGACTAGCAGTAATATGTGGAGAGAATTCCTTCTATGACACTACTCTTAAATTTGATGCCTTATGTGACACTTCCAATTTTTTGCTGCCTCATGTGACCTCTTGTGTAAAATTTATGCCTCACATGACACTACCGTCGGTTCTGTTAAGTCGTTCTATCACTTTTTACCCGTCTGGACCAAACTGCCTCCGTTTGACTCGATCGAGCACCCCTAGCCTTCCTCACCTTATTGCCAGCGCTAGCCTTTCTCACCCCGAGTCCGCACCTCACGCGTCGGGGCGGAACCCTAGCAGCTGCGGCGCGGCTGTGTCACCGGAAGGCGCGGCGGCCGAGAGCGCCATGGAGCAAGCTGAGGATGAAGGAGAACCAGGCGGTGCGGCGGCCGAGGGCGGGCAAGGCGGGGCGGCCGAGGGCGGGGCAAGGTGGGGCGGCTGAGGGCAGACCTAGAGGCGCAGAGGGCGGACCTGGAGGCGCGGAGGGCAGGCAACGCACCGATTTGGGCTGGTCGGCTTGGGCAGATTGGCAAGAAGGGTGAGTGCTTCGAGCTTGTACTCTCCATATGTAGTTTAGTATGCTGAAATTTAGTAGCAATGTTTATGTATTTCTTTGTGATTTGCAGGATGGATCCAGAAAAGGTAGTGCAGATGTTGATTACATACTGTGATCCCTCCAAAGAAGCATATGAGCCTATCGCCGAGGATTGGACAGATGTTCAAGCGGACAACAACACAAAAGAGGCTGATGATAGTTATCTTTGCAACCCAATCCCGGAGAATGCGCATGTTGGTATTAATGAGGAGAAAATGTATTTGGAGAAAGAACCTATACCTCCAAAATTGGTTCTTTTTTCTGGTAAAGAGAAAGACAAAACCAATGTTTCTGAGGATGAGAGCGAGGATGGGAGCAAGGATGGGAGCGAGGATGGGAGCGAGGAGGAGCCTGAAGTAGAAGAGGAGGAGTTGCATGAGCCAGATCATGCCCCAAATACAGAGTATGACCAACAAGACCCTCCAATGACGGTAGGATCCACATATCCCAACATGGATGTGTTTAAGTTGGCTCTTTCTCAGCATGCAGTCAAACGTGACTTTGAGTATAACACAGAGAAGAGCACACAACATAGGTTAAGGGCCTATTGTAAAAGAAGAGATGAAGATGATTGCCCATGGAGGATACATGCTTCTACAACAGCTGATAGGCGCTGTCGGTGTCAAAACCGGCGGATCTCGGGTAGGGGGTCCCGAACTGTGCGTCTAGGCGGATGGTAACAGGAGACAAGGGACATGATGTTTTTACCCAGGTTCGGGCCCTCTCGATGGAGGTAAAACCCTAATCCTGCTTGATTAATATTGATGATATGGGTAGTACAAGAGTAGATCTACCACGAGATCAGAGAGGCTAAACCCTAGAAGCTAGCCTATGGTATGATTGTTGTTCGTCCTACGGACTAAAACCCTCCGATTTATATAGACACCAGAGAGGGCTAGGGTTACACAGAGTCGGTTACAATGGTAGGAGATCTACATATCCGTATCGCCAAGCTTGCCTTCCACGCCAAGGAAAGTCCCATCCGGACACGGGACGGAGTCTTCAATCTTGTATCTTCATAGTCTAGGAGTCCGGCCAAAGATGATAGTTCGGCTATCCCGACACCCCCTAATCCAGGACTCCCTCAGTAGCCCCTGAACCAGGCTTCAATGACGACGAATCTGGCGCGCATATTGTCTTCAGCATTGCAAGGCAGGTTCCTCCTCCGAATACTTCAGCGCGTTTAGCCTCAGCGCGTTTAGCGAAGCGGTTTCCTTGGCACGTCTTGTCAAAGCAGAGATCGTGTCCCCTTATTCCGAGATTCTCATCAATACGGGTGTGGGTAACCCAACTGCGCCATTGATTACGGCGCTTGGGAGATAAGTGATTTTTACCAGGCTGGTGGGGACGCATAGTTTCGTCCGTCCATATATAAGGGGATAAGGATCCACCTTTTTACCTATGCCTTCTTCCTCCTTTGCTTATCCATTTCCGCGCACTCGAGCTCCAGCGCCCAAGTCCGCACATCTCGCCTCAACTTTCCCCAGCCATGTCCGGAGCGGGAGGCAAGTGGACGGCCTCCTCCGTCACGGAGGGGCACATAAAAAAGTTGAGGAAAGCCACATACCCGCACAATGACATTGCGCACCGGCTTCCAGACGAGGGGCAGCTTGTCCCCACCCCCAGGCCCCATGAGAGGGTGGTGTTCCTTCCTCATTTCCTCCGCGGACTGGGCTTCCCACTCCACCCATTTGTCCGGGGACTCATGTTCTACTACGGCCTGGATTTCCACGATCTGGCCCGAATTTCATCCTCAACATCTCAACATTTATCGTTGTGTGCGAGGCCTTCCTCCGCATCAAACCCCACTTCAGCTTATGGCTGAAGACCTTCAATGTCAAGCCGAAGGTAGTGGGTGGCCAGCAGGCGGAGTGCGGAGGCGCCATGGTGGGCAAGATGCCCAACGTCACATGGCTCGAAGGCGCCTTTGTGGAAACCATGAATGGGTGGCAATCGGGGTGGTTCTACATCACCGAGCCGCGTGACCCTGAATGGGCAGTGGCCCCCGAATTCAGATCTGGCATCCCCACATGGCTCACCTCCTGGAAAGAGAAGGGCCTGACATGGGGTGATTTGGAAGAGCTGACCGGACTCCAAACCTGTATCCAAAACCTTGTGAACAAGAAGATCAAGCTTGTCAACGCAGTCCAGGTCATGCTCATCTGCCGGATCCTCCCATGCCAACAACAGGCTTTCAACTTGTGGGAGTTTGATTCGGCACAGCACCAGACCTTGAGCAGGCTCTTCGACACTACATACGAAGACGCCTGGAGGGTGCTCTTCAAGGGCGCCGAGGCTCCCGCATCCGCTACCGAAGATCGCGGATTCAGCTCGCAGCGTCAAGCCGGCGAGGTAAGCTATTTTACCCTTTACGGGACACTTGTTTTTCATAGTTTGACTCTATGCGGGATCTAAACTCCCTTTACCTTTGATAGGCCTGGCAAAAGACGTCCGTGCAGGTTAACTGTCCGGCTCCCTTGCCAGAAAACCCAGCGGACGCCCAATTAACGGGGCTGCTGGCTCCGGCGCCTTATGTGGTGCCGGATAAGAAGGCCAAGAAGAAGGCCACGGGAACCCTAAAGAGTTCCCGACGTCAGGTGTTATCGGACTCATCGTCCGATGACTCTGAGGCGGACTCCTCCCGCAAAGACGAGGAGGAGAAAAAAGAGGCTTCTCCCCCGGTGGGGGGAGAGAAGAAAAGGAAGGCCTCCCCAACTGGGGAAGCCGGAGGGTCCAAGAAGGGAAGGACCCTTCCTCCAGACTGTTCCACCAACACCGAGGACGGCGAAGAGGATTGGCCCTCGAGGGCCAAGCCCCTGGCGAGATCGTAAGTGTCCGGATTCCAGAATAACTCATGATTTTTCCTTTGTCGCATAGTGTCTCCTAACGCCGAATACAACCGTGTAGCCCGCCCCAGGACGAGCTCCCCGCTTCGTCGAGCGTCTCCCTGGATTCGTGGATGTGAATAGCACTTCACTTCCGACCGACTCCTCCCCTCGTGATGCAGACGACACCGTGGTGGAGTCCCAAAAGGGGCCCGGCCAGGAGGAGGAGGAGGTCCCGGAGGTGCCGCAATGCCACCTCCCAGACTTTGGGCACGAGGGGGATCAACCCCAAAGGGTTCTGAGTTTGGCTCTGTGACGGACTCCGCACCGGAACCTTTAGTGGCTCCGGAGTCCGGCAGGCGGCCCCTTCGTAAGAAGGGCAAGACTGCGACGCCGGTGGCCTCCGTCCAACCGGAGGCTCCAGATAACTTGCTAGAGGCACTTAACGGCGCCTCCATCGACGAGGAGCACCGCATTGTTATGAGTGCGGTGATCCAGAAAGTTCAGCCCGCCAAGAGCGGGCTGACTGAAGCCTGTACCAGCCTCCTAACAGGCTTTGAGGTATGTAATTAAGATATGTAAAAATAGTACCGCATAGACAGTAGCCCCTAATGCTCAGTTTGGTGTTTGGAAAGAAAAGCCGAACTGAGGATCTAAAAAGATATACGCAGGAGTCTAACATAAGCATGTCAATATGGGAATGCAGGCTGCGCTGCTGACCTCTGCCGCACTGACTGCGGAGGTCAATGCATTGAAGCAGAGCCTCGAGCGGTCCGAGAATGAGCTCGGCCGCGCCAAGAAGTAGCTCGAGGACAAGGAAGGTAAGTAATACCTTATAGAAAGGATTTTGTTGCAAAAAATGACAGGAATAACTTGAGTATTGCAGGGGCCACGAATGAGGTGGCGACCTTGAAAGAGGCGGTGTCCAAGGCCGAAAAAAGTGCGGCCGCGGAGCGCATCGAGAAATAGAAGCAGGAGGCGCGGGTGGCGGAGGTGCGGCAAGAGCTCCAGGCTCTCGTAGAAAAACACGAGAGTTTGGAGCGTGACTCGAAGACTCGAGAGTCCGAGCTCGCCTCGGCTCTTGAGAGTGCCAAAGCCGCTAAGGCCGAAGCCCAAAAAGCCCTCCAGGAGATTGAGGCGATAAAAAAGATGGCGGCGGGTAAGGCATTCTTCATGCAAAGCAAGCATGTAAAAGTGAATTATCTGTTACTTACCCGAATTTGGATCTCTCCAGGAGCCTTCACAGATCTGCCCCATAGTGTGTCCGATGCTGCCGCGTTCTACCGAGCCGAGGAGGGGAGCTCGACAGAGAAGGTGTTCTGGTCTCAATATGCTGAGGCCGGACATCCGGTGCCCCTGAGCGACCAGCTGAAGCAGCTGGTCGAGCTCCACAAGGTGGCCAAACAGGCCATGAAGGGCCTCATAGTTTGGCTGTGGCCTAAAGAAGCCATGCCTGGGAGCTACTTCGGTCTGGTGCGGCGGCTGGTGGACGCCTGTCCGTGGATTGAAGTCATCAAGCATTCTGTCTGCATTGAAGGTGCCCGTCGGGCCCTTGCCCGCGCTAAAGTGCACTGGGGCAAGATGGACGCCGAGAAGCTTGTGACGGACGCGCCACCGCTGGGCAAGGAGTATCGCACGCTCGAGATGTACTATAAGGGTGTCCTGAAGGGTGCCCGCCTTATAGCGGGTGAGTGCTCCAAAGATGTAATTTTTGAGTAGACTCGCATTTGTTATCCTGTGCGCTGAAAACTTTGTTCATATGCGCTAAGCAACGCTTGTTAATTTAAAATATTACCTTCTATGCGGCCGTTTATCAAATTTGAGAGATGGCAAGTCGTTGGCTTCAACGCCCATGCCACGAGTGCTGGGGTGTTCGGGATAAACTTGAGCGCTCTTGTTCCCATTTTTGGGTCCTTCGAGGGAGGCGCTCAACACAACGAACGAGGCAATCGGACTTATAATGCTTGAACACTCCCACTTAGCCATAGAATTCTATAATTTTAAATTTCGGTGAAGCCCCTAGTGTTCGGAAGACCGAATTCGGGGCGCTATCCATGCCTGGGCCGGACAAAGCCGGCTCGTCGCTCTAAGCGGCATAAGTCTTTAGGGACTCGAAAAAACCTCTCGAACAGCGACCGGCTCTCGCCCTATCATGACGGTCAGTTTTAGCTTTCTCCACTGAGGTGCTCAACCCAGCTCAATTGGGGCACAATCCCAGTGGTTCTCCCAGCGCTACCTTAGCCAATATAACAGAACGTAAGGTACCAAAACATGGGAGCCGGGCAAACCCAACTATTGACCCAAGACATGATTCGGAGCCGATGCATATAATGCTATAAGTTCGGGGTGCCGCACTTGCGAAAGTGTTCGGACTTATCACACCATATTTTGGGAAACTTAAGCCCCTGGTGTATTTGGCTGTACCAAAGCGTATGGATGCAACATGTCATAAGTGAACATATATAGATAGAAAAAGGAATGCAATAATAGGCAAAAAGCAATGCATTGTTTATTCAAAAAATACTGCAATGAAAGCAGAACGATGCAAGTAGTGCGATAAGCAAGGGATGGGACTATTTAACATGTCCCCCTCCAGGGGTAGGCTACGGGATGGTATGTAAAATAGGTATACTGCTCGTAATAGAGACCACCTGGACACTCGACGTAGCTTTTCTGCTTCCCTGGCTGTTGCGTCGTGAGTTCGGCAGTTCTACTGCCGGACAGGGCTTCTGGAAAACGGAGTCCTGAGAATAAGAAAAAAAAAGAATGACACAATTGGGAGCCCCTGGTGCGGTTGAGCCGCTCTCCGGGCATGCCATGGTCGTGCCCCTACCCCTATGCCCATGTTATCTCCAGAGCGTAGTTATGTACGCGTGGTACTGGTCTCGCGATTTTGTGAGGGCTGGGGTTGGGGCCACATTGCTACGCGTTCTCGGAACGTGCTAGGCGGTCTTGTTGTAGGTTACTCCGGGCGCGCTTGACGGTGTCTGGCCGCTTAGTAGCCGGACTCGAGAATTGCCTTAAGAGGCTGCTTTGTACTTCCGCCGCGAGAGCCGCTGTATGCTCCTCCGTTTGGAGAGAGCGTTCGGTGTTTCCGTTGACCGTAATGACTCCTCGAGGGCCTGGCATCTTGAGCTTGAGGTATGCATTGTGCGGCACCGCATTGAACTTGGCAAATGCGGTTCGTCCGAGCAGTGCATGATAGCTGCTGCGGAACGGGACTATGTCGAAGATTAACTCCTCGCTTCGGAAGTTATCCGGGGATCCGAAGACCACTTCAAGTGTAACTGAGCCTGTACAGTTGGCCTCTACACCTGGTATGACGCCTTTGAAGGTCGTCCTTGTGGGTTTAATCCTTGAGGGGTCTATGACCATCTTGCGCACTGTATCCTGATAAAGCAGGTTCAGGCTGCTGCCGCCGTCCATCAAGACTCTAGTGAGGTGAAATCCGTCGACGATTGGGTCTAGGACCAATGCGGCGAATCCGCCATGGCGGATGCTAGTGGGGTGGTCCCTTTGATCAAAAGTGATCGGGCAGGAGGACCACGGGTTGAACTTTGGGGCGACTGGCTCCATCGCATATACGTCCCTGAGTGCACGCTTCCGCTCCCCTTTGGGTATGTGGGTTGCGTATATCATGTTCACCGTCCGCACTTGTGGGGGGAAACCCTTCTGTCCTCTATTGTTAGGCGGCCGGGTCTCCTCCTCGTTATCGCTATGCAGCCCTTGTCATTGTTTTCGGTAGTTAACTTGCCTGCCTGCTTGAACACACAACAATCCCTGTTGGTGTGATTGGCTGGCTTTTCAGGGGTGCCATGTATCTGGCACGAGCGATCAAGTATTTGGTCCAAATTGGACGGGCCCGGAGTATTTCTTTTGAATGGCTTTTTCCGCTGACCGGGTTTAGAGCCTCTGAATCCGGCATTGACTGTCGTATCCTCAGTATTGTCGCCATTAATGCGGCGCTTGTTCTTGTTGCGACGTGACCTGCCGTTGGTGTCCTTGGTATCCGAGTTACCAGGGCTCTTGGTCATGTTGTTACTACGAGCTAGCCAGCTATCCTCTCCCGCGCAGAAGCAGGTCATGAGTGTTGTGACGGCTGCCATGGATTTCGGCTTTTCCTGTCCTAGGTGCCGGGCAAGCCACTCGTCGCGGATGTTGTGCTTGAAGGCTGCAAGGGCCTCTACATCCGGACAGTCGACGATTTGACTTTTCTTGGTTAGGAGCCGTGTCCAAAATTGTCTGGCCGATTCTTCTGGCTGCTGAATTATGTGGCTTAGGTCATCGGCGTCTGGTGGTCGCACATAAGTGTCCTGGAAGTTGTCGAGGAATGCGGCTTCCAGGTCTTCCCAACAACTGATTGAATCTGCTGGCAAGCTGTTAAGCCAATGCCGCGCTGGTGCTTTAAGCTTAAGTGGGAGGTATTTGATGGCGTGTAGATCATCACCGCGGGCCATGTGGATATGGAGGAGATAGTCCTCGATCCAGACCGCCGGATCTGTTGTGCCATCGTATGATTCAATCTTTACGGGTTTGAAACCCTCAGGGATTTGATGATCCATCACTTCGTCTGTGAAGCATAGTGGGTGTGCGGCGCCTCTGTATTGGGCTATATCACGACGCGACTCAAATGAGCTTTGTCTACTATGTTCGGCCCGGCCAGAATTGCCATATCCGGCGTGACGGTTATCATCATGTATTGTGGGGTGCCCACGTGATCCGTAGATCGATCTTGTTTGCCTTGCCTTGTCCTCGAGTATATCCCGCAGGTCTGGCACATTTTCCCGCGCCTTGGTATTTTTTGAGCGGCGCCGGGGTGCGGCTTGAGTGTAGGGCCGAGAGGCCTCTCTGTCACGACCACGAGGTGGCCGGTCGACCGTATTATGCGCTGGTGATGTAGGTTTAGGTGCTTCCTCCTCAAATCGGGGTAGCAGCCTGCGTTTTCGGTAGCTCTTGGAGGGGCGTTCGAGTTCATACTCTTCGGCCGCAAGGACTTCAGTCCATCTGTCGGCTAGTAAGTCTTGGTCAGATCTAAGCTGTTGCTGCTTTTTCTTGAGGCTGCTTGCGGTGGCCATGAGCCTGCGTTTGAAACGCTCTTGTTCGACGGGATCCTCAGGCACGACAAATTCGTCGTCGTCGAGGCTTGCCTCGTCTTCTGAGGGAGGCATATAATTATCGTCCTCTACCTCTCTATCTGCCGCTCTCTCATGAGGGCTGGCTTCTCCATCCTCCTGCGCTGGATCCTGCTGGAGGGGGTTGTCTTCGGCACTGTCTGGGGTGTTATTGTCTCCAGTGACGGAATCTCCATTTTTGCTATGGCGTGATTTAGAGCGGCGCCCCTGACGCTGGCGCTTAGGCTCTTTCTTTGAGGGGTCGTCCTCTGTTGTTCCATCGCCATTCCCATCCTTTGGGATGTCCACCATGTAAATGTCGTATGACGAGGTGGCCTTCCAGTGCCCTGTAGGCGTTGGTTCTTGGTCGTCTCCTGCATCGTCGTCCATACTGTCGATGTCTTCGGAGTCGAAGTCTAGCATGTCGGTTAAGTCATCGACAGTGGCTACGAAGTGGGTGGTGGGTGGGCTTTGAATTTCTTTGTCGTCTGCATCCCAACCGTCCTGACCATAGTCCGGCCAGGGCTCTTCTGATAAAGAGAGAGACTTTAGTGAATTCAGGATGTCGCCAAAGGGCAAGTGCTGAAAGATGTCCGCGGCGGTGAACTCCATGATCGGTGCCCAATCGGATTCGATTGGCTGGGGCGCGGAAGGTTCGGAGTCCGGAGAGGAGTCCGGCACCTTGGAGTCACGAGCTTCGCAAAGGACAAAGTTGGTATTCGGCTCTATCGCCGTAGAGGTAGCAGCCCCCGAGGCGGTGTCCAGCCACCCGTCCTCGATCGGCGTAGTCGCTCCGAGCTAGGGGTCAGAGCGGACACTTGCATGGCCTCCATGGCACTATCCGACAACAGAGCTAGATCATGCCCGTCGTGACAGTGCGGCGCGCTTGGCTGTGGCTCGAACCCGTCAAAGATCAAGTCTCCGCGGACGTCAGCCGTATAATTCAAACTTCCAAATCTGACCTGATGGCCAGGGGCGTAGCTTTCAATCTGCTCCAGATGGCCAAGCGAGTTGGCCCACAGTGCAAAGCCGCCGAATACGAAGATCTGTCCGGGGAGAAAAGTCTCACCCTGGAATGCGTCGTTGTTGATGATCGAAGGAGCCATCGGGCCTAAAGGCGACGACACAGAGGAACTCTCAATGAAAGCACCAATGTCGGTGTCAAAACCGGCGGATCTCGGGTAGGGGGTCCCGAACTGTGCGTCTAGGCGGATGGTAATAGGAGACAAGGGACACGATGTTTTTACCCAGGTTCGGGCCCTCTCGATGGAGGTAAAACCCTACTCCTGCTTGATTAATATTAATGATATGGGTAGTACAAGAGTAGATCTACCACGAGATCAGAGAGGCTAAACCCTAGAAGCTAGCCTATGGTATGATTGTTGTTCGTCCTATGGACTAAAACCCTCCGGTTTATATAGACACCGGAGAGGGCTAGGGTTACACCGAGTCAGTTACAATGGTAGGAGATCTACATATCCGTATCGCCAAGCTTGCCTTCCACGCCAAGGAAAGTCCCATCCGGACACGGGAGGGAGTCTTCAATCTTGTATCTTCATAGTCTAGGAGTCCGGCCAAAGATGATAGTTCGGCTATCTGGACACCCCCTAATCCAGGAATCCCTTAGGCGCACTGTAATGGTGATTGTCTAACCATACTTATTTCTGAATATATCTTGCATAAATGTTGAGGAGATTTTAGCTTACTTGTATTCCTCTTTTGTACTTGAGAAAAACCTTTTGAGCATGATTGTTCTAGTATGAAAAGGAAAAAGAAAGTGAAGAACGCAACTAAGTTCTTGATATGTGAGAAGGTGAAAGATTGGCTCATTGAAGATGCAACTCTAGGAGCAATGGAATTGCGAAAAAAGCTGAAAGAACACTACAAGATCAAAATCCACTACAAGAGAGTTTATATGGGTAAGCTGCTAGCCTTGAAGCAACTATACGGTGATTGGGATAGTAGTTTTAACAAATTGTATAGGTTTAAGGCACAAGTTGAAAATTGTTGCCCTAATAGCATAGTGCAGATCGACCATCATACCATAAATGGTAAAATAAGGTTTAGAAGAATTTTTGTTGCTCTCAAACCTTGCATAGATGGATTTCTTAGTGGCTGCAGGCCATATTTGGCTGTGGACAACACCTTTATGACAGGCAGATTCAAGGGGCAATTGGCTAGTGCTACTGCAGTGGATGGCCATAATTGGATGTACCCAGTTTGTTTTGGAATTTTTGACTCTGAAACAAATGAAAATTGGATCTGGTTCATGCAGTTGCTAAGACATGCCATAGGATCACCAACAGGTTTAGCCATATGCACTTATGCTGGCCAAGCAGTGATGACAGGGGTAAAAGAAGTGTTCCCGGAGGCAGAACATAGAGAATGTATGTTCCACTTGGTGAGCAACTTCAAGAAGAAGTTTACTGGAAAAGTATTTGATGACCACCTATGGGCAGCTGCTTACTCATGGAACACATATATATTTGACAAGAATTGGGCTGCAATGGAGGCAGTAAAGCCAGCCGCAACAGCATACATTAGGAAGTGGCACAATAGGTTGTGGTCTAGGAGTCAGTTCTCGACCATATGCAAGGTGGACTATGTAACCAACAACTTGGCGAAGTGCTTTAACAATTGGATCAAGCACCACAAGTCATTGAACTTGGACAAGGCGAGGCAGCTGATTATGATCTTGTGGAATGATAGGAGAAAAGTAGCAAAGAAGTTAGATGGATTGATTCTACCCCACATAATGAAGAACTTAAACGCATTGACTAGAGAATTCAACTTGGAGGTGGTAGAATGCTTAGAAGAAGTGGCTGAAGTGGTTGCATTAGGAGGCAGTGGTTTTAGGTTTGTTGTTAACTTGCCATTGTTCATGTCGACAATGGCAAGTTTGTGGTCTTCCTTGCAAACATGCTCTTGCATTCATCATGTCACTTAGCGATGCTCACATAAAGAATTACGTTGATTTGTATTATTCCACTGGAAAATTTAGACCATCCTATTCCAACCTGATCCCTGCTATGCCTGACAAGAGCCAATGGCCTGAATCTGACCATGGATTTTTCATGCATCCACCACTACTTAAAGCTACAGCTAGCAGGCCTAAAACTGAGAGATATAAAGGTTGTAGTGACAAGAAAAGAAAAAAGGGCAAGCACTTATGTCCAATTTGTAAGGAATATGGGCATCATTGGCACAACTGTAAGAAGGGTAACCCTGATGACATTGCTGCAATGTTGGCTATTAGGTAATATAGATTACTCTTTCTTGCTTCTCTTATTATTTTTGTTTGCAACTACATGTCTTAACTACTTTTCCTATTGTTCATGTAGAGAACCACCAAAGAAGAGGGCAAAGACTAGCAAAACAGCCCAATCCATTGTGCCTTGCGAGGATGGAGCACCAACAAGGATGCTTTTTCCACCACCAAGGTTAGCACTTATACACTTCTGCCGATGAGTATGAAAACTCAGTTTATGTTCTAAGTTGTTTCTTTCTCATTATAGTCAAAGCTTGGAAACTACAACTAAGAAAAAGAGAAAACATGACAACACTGAATCTGGAGGTTCAAAGAGGTACTTTTCTGTATTACTTGCTGCCATAAACTTGCTCTGCTGCCATAAACTTGCTGTATTATGCTGCTGCCATAAACTTGCTGCTCTAAACTTACTGCTGCCATAACTTTGCTGATGTCATTACTGCGATAAACTTGCTACTGCCATAAACTTTATGATGTCATTACTGCCCTAAACTTACTGTTGCCATACACGCATGTGCAGATCAAAAACTCGCTCCATTGAGAAGGCCAAGACGAAAAAGAAGGTTGTTGAGAAGATTCCGGTGCCACTTGATAGCCCAGCAATGGGCACAAGGAGCAGAAAATTTAATCCTCCTAGCCCTGCTATGAGCACAAGAAGCAAAAGAAGGCTCAGCTTGTAATTTTATATGCTTCTATGCTCTTCCCTTGATGTAATGGTTCTTTTGGAGTTCCTGTGATATGATGGTTCTTTTGGAAGTCCTTTAGATTGACATATGTGAACTATTGGTGACTTATGTGTGAATCTGGTTGCTTATGGCACTTGTTGAAAATTGTTCAATCGATTATGAACATGTAAACTGTGTGCAGGGGATATGGCATCAAAATATAGGGGAGGTTTTGCCAATTTTTTGATTTTTTTGAATTAGTACAACAATATTACATAGTACATAGTACAACAATATTTCTTGTATTTTTGTCACACATTGCACCAGGGGCAAAAGTGACTTTGCATGTGAAAAGTTTACACCGCTAGCTCTAAAAATACACTAGAGTGTCATGTGAGGTATAAATTTTACACAAGTGGCCATAGAAGGAAGCAAAAAGTTGGGAGTGTTACATAAGGCATGATATTTTAGGAGTAGTGTCATAGAAGGAATTCCCTCTAATATATGAGGCTTGCTTGATTAATTATATTAGTAGTATGCCTGTGTGCTCTTGTTTTAGTCGTTTCTTTTGTTCCTTTCTTTAGGCTGTCGGTGTTACAAAGTTTTCCCCTATTAAAGTTGCTCGTCAACCGACACCGGACCCGAAGAGTCAGCAAGAAATGCATATATTTGGAAACTCGGTTAAACAGAATGGAATTATCAGCTGACTGCAATGAAAATTGGAATATCTCGTCTGAATGCAAAAGAAATCCTGGATGGACCGTCAGTATCAAGTTTGCATTAGCGTGCACTCATCACAACAAAATGATTAAGTCAGCAAGAAGATAAATTGTGTGCAAGGTTGACAGAATATTATCAAAGGTATGACTCAGATACAAGTTTAATTTTTCATTAAGGATGATTTTGGAACTCGAAGTACGTGGAAGCAAACAAAAATATGGCATATACTCGGAAAGGAGGATAGTCCTGCAAAACCCCATTTCATGCAAGAAATCAATAGCAAAAATATTCAGATGGTTATATATGTGGAAATCGGTCCGCATATCACAATAAGAAGCTTCTGGTGTAAGCAACCCAATATTCCCTCCCAAGATACCCGAGAAGCTTACAAGCCAAGATTTATCTATCTTCCTTAGTACGATACGTAAATGATTCCCCGTGCAAGGTACCCTGTCTTCTTCAGTAAGCAACCGCAAAAGCTTCCAGCATAAGGTACTGAGTCTTTCCCCAGCAAAGTCTTTAAGGGGTAAGCTTCTAAAGCACGATATTCATTCTTCTTCAGCAAGCTGTCTGATGAAAGTTTTGAGCACAAGCCAACAAATATTCCTCAGTAATACATTGCTATAAGGTAGTACGCTGTGAATTGACAGCATATAGCAGTGAATCCCAAGAATCAGATCCGCAACATTTTGGTCGGAATCGAGAATCAGTCGGAATACAAGTCTCTCTCGGAATCAGGTCCTCATATATATGCAATGAGCATACCATCAAGATCTTTCAAGTCACTCGGATGAGGATCTGATAACCACGTGAGGATGGTTACGAGAATAAAGCCAGTATACACCATAGTATGACAAAGGATTATGAGGATTAACGACATCAATGAGCTCCATACAAGAACTTGTGAACTAGAAAATGATCCTGATGAGCCCTTGTCCCCTTTTTCTCCAATGACGGCACCACGCTTGTGATCCGAGCTGTTTCTAGCTATCCGGGGTGGATGCCGATTTTTGTTTCTCTCTTCAATGACTGTCACAAGTCTGAGCTGCTTACCGGTCGTCTCGTATAGCTGTTGAGTTTCTTTTTGTGACAGTAGCCCTATAGCCGCTTTTTGGCTATTTTAGGGAGCTGCCACCTTCTGCTTATTGACCCGGTCTCATGCTCTGAGCTGCTTTTCGGCTGTCCTGAGCCGTGGTTGAGTTATTTCAGTAATGTCCCAGATCTGAGTTGTAAAGGCCGTTCTGGTGGCTACTGATTTATTTGCCAATTTATTGCAAGGGTTTCGGATGATGATTTCCCAATGATCAGAAAATGAGAGGTGTTGAACGTGCCATTTAATGGGTTACCTGTCAGAAAAATGAGGAATAACAGTCTGGAAGCCTGAGTCCTCACTTATATGAATCATCATGGATAGCCTGTCGTGAACAAAAAATTTTCCGTCAGAACCACCATTAGTCAAGTCTGCAGATATTATCATACAGGCCAAACCCTTTATGTTGGCCGCGTTAGGCGATAATCAAATATTTGGTACGGTTCCGATACTCATGACAATGGAACCGGTTAAGATGATTTAGAAACTTCTGCGATGAGTCAGAATCTGTTAGGAAACGATTATGTTTTAACTCACTGTTTGGAACCCCAAAGGACCTGCATCTAGTGGAGAAACCCAATGCAATGAGTCAGAGCTTGAGTTTTCATCAGAAAATTCTGATCATCATTACATGAAATGTTGTCAGTGCCGGGTGGCACACCCAGTGGAAATCACTTTTGGATTTGCGAGACGGACATATATTTCAGTCATGATAATTAAATCACACTCAACTAGTCAGTAGATCTAAAAGAAATTGGAGCCTATATAAGCATGAGCAAGCCAGGCAAGATCTGTCAGAAGGTGGATACAGTAAATAAAACTACCCTAGGGCCAGTCAGATAAAGATTTAATGGGAACAATAATAAAGGAAAAAGGATACCCGAGTTGGAAACGGTTTCCTTAAGTCAGAATATTCATACTAGTTCCCTGAGAAACCAAATCTCGAGGACGAGATTTCTTTAAGGGGGTAAGGTTTGTGACAGCCTGATTTTTGGCCCTTTCTTTTTCTTTTGTTTTTCCGAGGTTTTTACCTGAGTTTTCTTTTCCGTGGCTTTGTGGTCTGGAAACTGAAGAAGTTGACCTCTTCTTTGCTTCCAGAGTGGCTTGTCATTTCCAAATCTTCCCTAGACCCTATCATTTCCATCCTAGCCCAAATCCCAATATTCTTTTTATTGGGAATATTCCTTTTCTATTAAAGGAATAACTCAAATTGCCCTAGGTTGTAAAGAAACCTATATTTCCCTCACTCCTAAAATTCCCAAATAATTCTCATAAATTGTTTGGGTCATATCTTGATCAATTATGGCAAAACTTTTCATTGCCATGTTCAAAAATAATTCCCCAATATTCCTTTTTTCTATTCTGCCCTGAATGGCACTTTGTGAAGGAAGTGTCATTTATATTTCTCCTATTGAGTCCCAAACTTTTTTGGCATGTTTATATGTCCAAATGATTGCCGCATGCGCAAGTTCAAATTTATTTGCCAAGCCAATCTTCCTTAGTGAATTTTCAAAGTTTCTGTCAGACAGAAAGCTTTGTGAAGGAAGTACTAGCTAAGAGTACCCAAATGAGTTGAACTTTTGCACACACCTTAATGTGATCATATTAAACCCCTTCACCCATTTGCAGCCCCATACAATTACCTATGTGAGCACAGGAGCAAATCTTTGTTTCTGGCAATATTTTCAGGTTGTGAAGCAACTATGTTTTATATTTCTTCAAAAATCCTGATAAATTACCATATCATTCTTATACCCAGAAAACATCTCTCCACCCATTTTGGAATCATTTCAATAAGCCATTTGATCACCATAATTATTCCAAGTTTTTGGTCAGCAGAGATGTTTGTGAAGCAAGTGCTATTTTGGTTTGTCCATTTGGCATGAGCTTTTTACAGCATCTTCATATGACCAAATAATCAAGCTTTTCCCAATTGGAGCTCAAGTGGACACTCCATGTGAGTGCACCATCACGATTTTCATTTCTGGACCAAATATGCAGTTGTGAAGCAACTGCAGTAAATCTTGATCCTTTTACCCTCAAAACCTCCAGGATGAAAGTCCTTCGATAGATAAACCTCCCAGACAAGCTATTTATTGAGTTACCCAGCTGGTGTCCCCACTGCACAGCACAAACACTTGGCTGCTGGTTTACTTTGGAGCTAAGTGCAAATCTGTTCTTTGCCCATGGAATGATTTATTTCCTCTGTTATACTAAGGACACTAGGGTCAATCCACTGGACATGGTCGGACACGCCAAAACTAGCTATTTACTGAGTTACCCAGCTGGTGTCCCCACTGCACAGCACAAACACTTGGCTGCTGGTTTACTTTGGAGCTAAGTGCAAATCTCTTCTTTGCCCCTGAAATGATTTATTTCCTCAGTTATACTAAGGTCACTAGGGTCAATCCACTTGACATGGTCGGCCACGCCAAAACTAGCTATTTGCTCCAGTGCCGGTGGTGATCACGCTGATGTCAGGCAAATTTCGTGCTCTGTCTTCTTCCCGTCCCTGTGCCCGTCGTCTCCCTCGTTGTCTCGACCTCCATCCATGTCTAGTAGCCGCCCCGTGATGCCCTGCACCTCCCTGTGTCGATGGCTCGTCGTGGTTCACCATGAATGCGTCGCTAGGTCCATGCCCGTGCCATGCCCAGCCTCTGTCCACCATTAAAGCTTGGTCGGGAGCTCGCCCGTGAGCTCCAGAAGCCTCTCCTCGGCCTATATAAGGACCCCCAAACTCCTCCGCAGCTCCAAAGCCCCTCCTGGTCCTTCCTAGTCCACAGGAGCAACGGCATCTCACTGTTGTTCGCCATCACCATCCATGCCCGCCTCGGCCTCGGCTTGGGTCCGGCCACCACAGGCCTCCCCACGCCTCTCCTCCATGTCCACTGCACTCCCCTCGTCCCACTCAGCCATCCCACCCCCTGGCCCCCTCGCCGGAGTGCCTGCATCATCGAGAACCGTCGCCGCCCGAAGCTCCTGGAGCCTCTCGTCACCGCGACCTCCCCTCCTTTGCGCTCCTCCCCGCGCCTTCCTTCGCCCCTAATGGAGGGGGCGCATCCCTGCGGTCCCGCCAGTGCCCTTGGCTCGGCCGGGGAGTGCCTGAGCTGGCCGGCCCCTTGGCCGTTTCCATCCCCTGCCTCTGATCTGTCTCACGGGAGAACAGGTGAGCGGGAGGAAGGAGACGACCGAGCCTGGCCCCTTCCCCTACGCGTGGGACCCACCTGTAAATCTCTCAGCGTTGACCAGCCCCGACCCCGCCACTGCCACGTCAAGTAAGTGGAAACAGGTTTTCGCGAAGTACGTTTTCCGATTCTGAAAGCGTATTTCCTTATATGCGTTTCTGCCTTATCCACTCGGGGACCAGTTGGTGATAAATTTTTCACAGATTAGTCCCTGCTCTTCCACCGTTCACAACTTTTCAACCGTAACTCCGTTTGAGGTGAATCCAACGCTCACTTCTTTGTTTCGTCAAGCCTGTTCTGTTGGTCATGCTTTCACTATGGTTTGACATTGTGAAAATGACCTTTATGCCCTTGCCCTTATTCATCCCCCTTTAGAGAGTACGTTTTACGGCGATTCGTTCCGCGAGTTTCTGACACTTCTCCCCGGCGCCTTCTTCATCCCCAGGCAAGCCACAATACCCACTTGCATGATAGTCATGCAGTAGCCATGGTTTTCAACTTGAATCTTTATTAATTATTTGCTTGTTGAAATGATGGTTATCGTTGTTCCCGTGATGTTCATATTTGCTTGTTCACTTTTGTGATATGTTATTTTGTACTCTGCGATCATGTTCTACCTGCTAGTATCTCCTTTCATATGTTTATGCTTGCTAGTAGTACATGTTGATGTTGGTGATGGTCATGCTAGTCAGTATGCTTTGCTCAGTGGATATGATTTATTGTTGATATGGTGGGTAGTTATGTGATACCCTCATGATGATGTTGATATCATGTTCATGCATTTTATCATGGCTCAGCATATTTGCATTCAAGTTAACCGGATTAAATTGAACTTGAACAACTATTGGCTGAGTCATGGTGCCGCTGAATCGATGCTGACAAGTGCAACCACGCTTACCGGTATGGGACGGTCCTAACTGGGTCTATTGTCGTGCCTCTCGCCGGTGCCTCCAACGAGGGAAGGTTATGGGCGTGCTATACCCTGGCCCGGTAAGCAGGCATAACCTTGTGTGCCCGTTGTTGAATTATTTGAGTTTTTGGATCCATGTCCCCGTGCGGGACGGGCCACGGCGGTGGTCGTTGTGTCTGGAGGTAGACACGGGGCCACCCATGACTTAGCCCAGTGGGGAGTGAGTTGGAGTGGCCGGGAGAGTGTCATGGCAGTAGTACGATTTTGTCGGAACACCGTTGGTCCATCCGAATGGGAGTGCGAGGCCATGGGTTCCATAGTGTGGGTACAGTGTACTAACCTCTGCAGAGTGTATATTAAATCTATCGATAGCCACGCCCGCGGATAAGGGCCCAGGTCGAAAGTAGGTCACACCGTGAGTCAACAGTAATAAGAATAATGTGCTTAATAACAATAAGATAAGTTGATTGTGATCGCCGTAAGGATCATGGGCCAAGTGTTGGTCGGGTTGTGATCGCGTAAGGATCATGGGCCATGTATTGGTCGGGTTGTGATCGCCGTAAGGATCACGATTTGGGACCAAGTGTTGGTCGTGGTTGTGATCGCCGTAAGGATCACGATGGTATCGAGGATACCAAGTTGTGTATATTCGTGTGATGCCCGTGGTTGGTAAGTGATGCATGTGTTGGTTACGAGGTAGCCCGAGCAGAATAAGTAGTGCATGATAGTGTCATCATGTTGCATGCGAGTGTTGTCGGATTAATATGTTCATGTTGTGTTAGTTGTATCATGTTTATGTTGGTCATGCCATGTTATTTTGATGATCTCATGTTAATTCCTGTTTTTAACCTGTAATTGCTATGCCATTGTCTATCTTGAATGCTTCTGGTTATTGTGAGCTTGCAAGTACATTCAATGTACTGACCTGGCGTGTCATGCCAGCTTGCAGGTCATTCTGGATTTGATTGCTTGTTTGCCGTGGAGTCCTTGTTTGCGAGCTAGGATAAGCGTTCCAGCCAGAGTCCCTGTGGAGTGGAGTTTCACCACCTTCGTCGTTGTTCCGCTGCTAGAGTTATTCTGCTGCTTTGAGTTGTTCTGCTGCTTGCATAGAGCAACTGAGGATGGCGTAGTGTCGCCGTGCCGATGTTATTCATTGTAATATCGGAGACCTTGTATTCATATTCCTATAATAATGGAAAGCTGGTTTATTCTATGCTAAGTAGTGCCGTATTCCAGAAGACTTCTCCTTGATCTCTAGGCTGGAATACGGGGCGTTCCGGTTTCTCTGAGCTGGGGTTCCACATAGCATGACTCTAATATCACCATCTTTTATATCGCAAAACTATTGCAAGGAATCAAACATATCATATTCAGCGATCTACAAGTTTACGTAGGATTTTATGACCAATTCCTGTCATCTCTCTAAATAGATATAAGTGAAGCAAGAGAGTTTAATTCTTTCTACAAAAGATAAGCCCACACTCTAACAAATATAAGTGAAGCAAAAGAGCATTCTACAAATGGCGTTTGTCTAAGTAAAGAGAAACATGCAATCCAAACTTCAAATGATATAAGTGAAGCACATGAAGCATTCTATAAAGCCACACTCAAAAGATTTAAGTGAAGTGCAATGAGCATTCTATAAATCAACCAAGGACTATCTCATACCAGCATGGTGCATAGAATAAAAGTGAAAACTAAATGCAAAAGACGCTCCAAGACTTGGACATATCGCATGAACGAAACGAATCCGAAAACATACCGATACTTGTTGAAGAAAGAGGGGATGCCTTCCGGGGCATCCCCAAGCTTAGATGCTTGAGTACCCTTGAATATTTACTTGGGGTGCCTCGGGCATCCCCAAGCTTGAGCTCTTGCCTCTCTTCCTTTTCCTCATATCGAGAAATCCTCGATTAGACACTTCATCCACACAAAACTTCAACAGAAAACTCGGTAAGATCCGTAGTATAATAAAGCAAATCACTACTCTAAGTATTGTTGCAAACCAAATCGTATTTTGTTTTTGCATTGTGTCTACTGTAACATAACTTTTTCATGGCTTAATCCGCTGATATAAATTGATAGATTCATCAAAACAAGCAAACTATGCATCAAAAACAGAATCTGTCAAAAACAGAACAGTCTGTAGCAATCTGAACATTCACAATACTTATTTTACCTCAAAAATTCTACCAAAATTAGGAAAAATAAAAAAATTGTACAGAAAGACAGTACAAAAGGAATCAGAACCGTTTGATGTTCCAGCTAAAAATGTAAAATCATGCACTACAGACAAAGTTTCTGTCCTGCACCGTACAAACCAACAAGCATTGTAAACATCCTAAAGGAAAATCTTGGCACATTATTTTTATAAGACAATCGAATTATACAAGGGGATAATTATTTTTGATGAAAAGTTTTTGTAATCAAGATTCACAAAGTTTGCGTGAGCATGAACAAAGTTCAAGGCTAGCTCCCACTTCAACAATGCTTGTCTTTCTCACTTTCACTTTCCTTTTTGAAAAGTTTTAGGTTCCCCTCTATATTTTTTTGTTTTTAAACTATATAAAAGCACTCAACAGAAATAAATGACTCTCTAAAACTTCTGGGTTGTCTCCCTGGCAGCGCTTTCTTTAAAGCCATTAAGCTAGGCATATAGTGGTCAAGTAATGGATCCACCCGGATCCCAAGGTATATCAAAGCCAATTTTAATTAACAACGATTTGTAATTTAGTAGTGAGCACAAAGTAACATATATCATGCAACAATGAAGTCTAACTCTCTTTCTATGTATCGGCATGTCATAAAAAGCAATTCATGCACACCAAGTAAAGGCCAATGCATAGTTTAAGCAGTTTCTTGCAATTCTATCGTGTTGGAAACATAAAGAGGCGGATATGTAGTTCCTCTCTCATAATAATTGCAAGTAGGAGCAGCAAGCACATGCATATTATATCTATCAAAATTATCATGTGCAACGGTAAAAGGCAACCCATCAATATAATCCTTAATAAGCACAAACTTCTCCGATATAGTGTAGTTAGGAGAATTCAAAAAGATAATAGGACTATCATGCGTGGGTGCAATAGCAACAATTTCATGTTTAACATAAGGAACTATAGCAAGTTCATCTCCATAAGCATAATTCGTATTGGCATCTTGGCCACAAGCATAGCAAGCATCATCAAAAAGGGATATTTCAAGAGAATCAACGGGATCATAACAATCATCATAGCAATCATCCTTCGGTAAGCACGAAGGGGAATTAAACAATGTATGAGTTGAAGAGTTACTCTCATTAGAAGGTGGGCACGGGTGATCAATCCGCTCTTCCTCCTTTTGTTCTTCTCTCTCCTCATCATCTTTTTCAACCAATGAGCTCACAGTTTCATCAATTTCTTCTTCCATAGCGTCCTGCAAAATATTAGTCTCTTCTTGGACAGCGGAGACTTTCTCAATAAAAGCATCAATATCGGAATTATATTCATAATTGTCATAGCAATATTTCAATATAGCAAAATTTTCAGGCCTATAAACATCATCATCTAAAGCTTTTCAAACAAAGATTCACTTTCATAAGCAGCCTTAAAAGCAACAAATTCTTCAATTCGTTCAACATCATAGTAATCATATATACCATTAGCATAAGAAGCTAATGTTTCATTATCATTAAATTTGCATGAAAAGGGAAGGTGTGGAGCCTTCATCCTAGAGCAACAATTAAAATCATATATCAAGCATAGATCCCAAGCATACCGACGCAACATATTAATTTGATCCCATAATAGTTTCCCTTTTTGTGTCAAGCGATAATCCCTAAAGTATTCACGTTGATCCAATGTTACTCCCATTATAAAGTTGAATGGGGTTTTCTCAGGATTATAAAAGTAGTACATAATATTTTGAACATAATGAGCATCGAGGGTTTTAAGAGGTTCCTCATCTCCTAATTTTTTTGGTATTTCGTGTTCCATATCCATAACTAAAGATAGAGAACAACTTAGAAAAACAAATAAAAATTACTTAGTGATAAAGCAAACAAGCACACACGAGAATATTCACCCCACGCTATGATTCCCCGGCAACGGCGCCAGAAAAAGGTCTTGATAACCCACAAGTATACGGGATACTTGTAACCTCTTTCGATAAGTAAGAGTGTCGAACCCAACGAGGAGCTAAAGGTAGAACAAATACTCTCTCAAATCCTATCGGCCACTCATACGACTCTACGCACGCTTGACGTTCGCTTTACCTAGAACAAGTTTGAAACTAGAAGTACTTTGTAGGTGTTGTTGGATAGGTTTGCAAGATAATAAAGAGCACGTAAATAAAAGGTAGGGGCTGTTTAGATAAAAATTCTATAAAGTAAGTATTAGTAGAGAGCTTTTTGTTATGAGAAAGTTATTTGTCCAAGGCAATCGATAACTAGACCGGTAATCATTATTGCAATTCTATTTGAGGGAGAGGCATAACCTAACATACTTTCTCTTCTTGGATCATATGCACTTATGATTGGAACTCTAGCAAGCATCTGCAACTACTAAAGATCACTAAGGTAAAACCCAACCATAGCATTAAAGTATCAAGTCCCCTTTATCCCATACGCAAACAACCTACTTACTCGGGTCTGTGCTTCTGTTCACTCACGCCACCCACCATAAGAAAATCATGAACATGTTGCAAACCCTACAACGGGGATCCCTCATGCTTGCGCGACATGGAGATCACCATAGGACAGCACCAATAATAAAACATGCAACTCAAACCAATCACGGTCATCAATTAACCCATAGGACAAAACGGATCTACTCAAACATCATAAGATAGCCATACATCATTGGGAAATAATATATAGCGTTGAGCACCATGTTTAACTAGATATTACAGTGGGTAAGAGAGGGGTTACACCGCTGCATAGAGGGGGGAAGAGTTGGTGATGAAGGCGGTGAAGTTGTTAGTGAAGATCGCGGTGATGATGATGGCCCCCGGCGGCGTTCCGGCGCCACTGGAAGCAAGGGGGAGAGAGCCCCCTTCTTCTTCTTCTTCTTCTTCCTTGACCTTCTCCCTAGATGGGAGAAGAGTTTTCCCTTTGGTCCTTGGCTCCCATGGTGTGGGAGGGGCGAGAGCCCCTCCGAGATTGGATCTATCTCTCTGTCTCTCTCTGTTTCTGCGTTCCCTGATTCTGCCCCTTCACCGTTTCTTTTATATCCGGAGATCCGTAACTCCGATTGGGGTGAATCTTTCGCCCAGATTTTTCTCATAAATTTAGCTTTCTTGCGGCAAAAATAAGAGCATCAACCGCCTTACGGGTGGCCCACGAGGGTGCCAGGCGCGCCCAGGGGGAGGGTGCGCCCCCTGTCTCGTGGCCACCTCGGGCACCGTTTCGCGTTGATTCTTCCTTCGGAAAATCCCAAATATTTCAAAATAATTCTCCGTCCATTTTTATCCCGTTTGGATTTCGTTTGATATTGGGTTTCTGCGAAACATAAAACAAGAACTGGCACTGGGCACTGGATCAATATGTTAGTCCCAAAACTAGTATAAAAAGTTGCCAAAAGTATATGAAATTTGAATAATATTGGCATGGAACAATCAAAAATTATAGATACGACGGAGACGTATCAGTCTACCCACGGGCATTCACCTCACATTCACCGTCTAGTTCATGATCCATTGGATCTGCCTCACATTTATGGGGAACCAAATACTCCAATAGAGCAAGAAGAAAACTAGATTTTGCATTGAATGTCAATCTCCTATATGGCTGAACCTTTTGTATTACGTAAGTATGACATGAGTGCCATGTGGGGCCATAACAACTTTATCCTAAGTGTTTTGACTTACCCCTCCTTACTTTGCACTGAAGTTTTAATGTACATCATACACTACAGATGGTATTAGGTGAACTACCAATGCTTTCAATTATGATCAAGTTCACATGCTCGCCTCACGGCTGGCATATATCATGTCCACAGTTCTTGAGCAATGCTAATACAAAGCCCATGGCCCATACAATACTCCACTAGAAAAATATGGAGCAAAGTGGTCGTGATGTCGCCTACCTTGTTGCCTTATTGGTGATGAGATAAATTACATTAGAACTAAGAAAAAGTAAGTTAGCAAGGAACCAGAGGCACCAGGAAATTCGCACCTACAGAATTTTAGTGTTGGGTTACACTTTGCCGTGGGAGACATGCTTACAAACAGCTCGTCATCCCTGTATTAAGGTCTTCCAGAGAAAACGAGTGGTCACAGACTCACATGTAAGGACTAGAAGGCACGGCAAAGTCTAATCCAACAAGGACCGACCCCTTATACGTCTCCAACATATCTATAATTTATGAAGTATTCATGCTATTATATTATCATTCTTAGATGTTTTACAATCATTTTATAGCAACTCTATATCATTTTTTGGGACTAACCTCTTGACCCAGTGCCCGGTGCCACTTGCTGTTTTTTGCTTGTTTTTTACATTGCAGGAAGTCAATATCAAACGGAGTCCAAAGATCGTGAAACTTTTTGCGGATTTATTATGGACCAGAAGACATTCAAAGGGCCAGAGTAGTACCTGGGGGGTGCCCCGAGGGGGCACAACCCACCAGGGTGTGCCTGGGGGCCCAGGCGCGCCCAGGTGGGTTGTGCCCACTTCGGTGGCCTCCCGCACCCCTTCTTCACCTTATAAATTCTCAAATATTCCGGAAACCCTCGGGGAAACCCTAGATCAGAAGTTCCGCCACCGCAAGCCTCTGTAGCCATCGAATACCAATCTAGACCCCGTTCTGGCACCCTGCCAGATGGGGGAATCATCTCCGGTGGCCATCTTCATCATCCCGGGGGCCGCCACGATGAGGAGGGACTAGTCCACCCTCGGGGCTGAGGGTTTGTACCGGTAGCTATGTGTTTAATCTCTCTCTCTCTCTCTCTCTTTCTCTCTCTCTTGTGTTCTTGAGTTGTCAGGCTTTGTTAATATAGTCGGATCTTATGGTGTTTTCCCCTCTCTATCTTGTTGTGATGAATTGAGTTTTTCCCTTTGAGATTTCGTTGTTATCGGACTGAATAATTTTATGGATTTGAGAGCACTTGATATATGTATTGCATATGAATACTCGTGGTGACAATGTGATATCATATTGATTCATTTGATATGTATTTTATGGACCCTAGGCCTCATTTTCAAGCATTGCAATACCGTTTGTGCTCCATTTTATCAATTGCTACCTTGCTGTTTTTATTTATTCAGATTATAAAAAAATACTTCTACCACAAATATTAAACTTTTATCACCATCCCTTCGCCGAACTAGTGCACCTATACAGTTTGCCATTGTATTGGGTGTGTTGGGGACACAAGAGACTTTTTATTATTTTGTTACAGGGTTGTTTGAGAGAGACCATCTTCATCCTACACCTCCCACCGATTGATAAAGCTTAGGTCATCCACTTGAGGGAAAATTGCTACTGTCGTACAAAACTGTGCGCTTGGAGGCCCAACACAAGTCTACAAGAACAAGCTGCGTAGTAGACATCAACCCCGTCCAGCACCCATGCAAGGGGCTGGTGGGCACAAAAGAAAGTCAAGGCAGAGGGGAATAACAGCGAGTGCTACTTCTTGAGCTTGCGTTGGTTTTTCCCTTGAAGAGGAAAGGGTGATGCAGCACAGTAGAGATAGGTATTTCCCTCAGTTAAGAACCAAGGTATCAATCCAGTAGGAGAAGAATGCACAAATCCCCAATACCTGCACAAACTATCAAACACTTCCACCCAACACGATAAAGGGGTTGTCGATGTATGTATTGTTGCTGGCATCATCAGCCTAGCCCAATTAATCGGAAGCCGATGTCTTGGTTGGGGAATTTCCTCTGCTCGTCCCCAGCTTACCGACAACCATCCCTTCAACCTAGCACCCACACGGGGAAAAAAGGCACTCTCGGCGATGAGGAAAGCAACTTGACTCGACTGACAGATATGAATGGTAAGCATGAACGCCGCCTATTTGTTCGTGCATGCAGTCATGCTCCTCATTTTCTTCCTTCCATGTCCAATCATTTGCATATGATTGGTGGAGATGAAAAGAAAGGGAGAAAAAAGAAAGAAAGAATAAAGACAGAAAAAGGATGGTCCAGGGTGGGTCACGCCCTAGGTGGCGGACTGATCGGGCGCGTCCGTGAGCCTTCATATTCTCTCCAGATTTAGCCTTCATATGAAGGTTGGCGGACAATCCAGATATATACGGCTGATAGGAGTGGTCCGTTTTGGTCACCTTTTCTTTCTCCCGCCTATCCATTCATGGACCGGGTTCGTCCGCAAGCATTTGAGGATGCCTATAGATGCTCTAATATATGTGATTTAAGCCTCTTTGTGTTCATTAGTACTTCGTTTAAATATAAATTCAAGCATATGCTCTCATCTCAAATTCTCGTAATAAGTAGATATCCCATTCATGTCACACCGGCATGTCTTTTTTCATAGGGCGATGGCAGATAGCGCAAAAACATCAACCGCCTCCGGACTTGTCTGATAGACACAAAATTAGCCACCAGATCTCCCCTGAACGTGCGTGTCCCGAATTGCAACAAGCCGGTTGTTGCGCTTCCTCCTCTACAATAGGGACTTTCTTGCAAAACCACCCGAAGTGCTATTTCCTTCTGAAACAAAAACTTTGCAACATAGATGATGTTGCAGAAACTTTTGCATTAGAGATGATATTGTGTCACACTATTGAACACCACTTTTGCAACATAGCAGATGTTGCATAAATCTTTCCGCAACAAAGGTGATGTTGCAAAAAATTCAATGTCGTTTAGCACCACCGTCGTCCACCGTAGGTTGCAAGAGTTTATCTACTTTTCCGTTGTTGGGCACCATCGTCGATTATCGCCACCATTTCAACACTGCAACTATTGCAAAAAAGCCACAACACAATTCCGAGCCCGACCGCCAAGGCCATAGAGAAGTTCACGCTCGGGCCAACCCCTTGCTACTTCTTGAGCTTGCGTTGGTTTTCCCTTGAAGAGGAAAGGGTGATGCAGCATAGTAGAGATAAGTATTTTCCTCAGTTAAGAACCAAGGTATCAATCCAGTAGAGAAATGCACAAGTCCCCAATAGATGCACCTGCACAAACAATCAAACACTTGCACCCAACATGATAAAGGGGTTGTCAATCCCTTCACAGTCACTTGCAAAGGTGGGAACTGATAGAGATAAATAAAATTAAACAAAGGATAAAATATTTTTAGGTTTTTTGGTTTATAGATCTGTAAATAAAACATTGCAAGAGTAGTAAATCGGAAACTAATATGATAGAAAATAGACCCTTGGGGCATAGGTTTCACTAGAGGCTTCTCTCTTGAAGAAAAATAATACGGTGGGTGAACAAATTACTATCGAGCTATTTATAGAAAAGCGCAAAGTTATGACGATATCCAAGGAAATGATTATGTAATATAGGCATCTCGTCTGTGTCAAGTAGACCGACTCCTGCCTGCATCTACTACTATTACTCCACCACATCGACCGACCCCTGCCTGCATCTAGAGTATTAAGTTCATAAAGAATAGAGTAACGCTTTAAGTAAGATGACATGATGTAGAGGAATAAACTCAGGCAATATGATGTAAACCCCATCTTTTTATCCTCGATGGTAACAATACAATACGTGCCTCGCTACCCCTACGTTGTCACTAGGTGAGGACACCGCAAGATTGAACCCAAAGCTAAGCACCTCTCCCATTGCAAGAAAAACCAATCTAGTTGGCCAAACCAAACTGGTATAAGAAGTCAAATCATGTATATAAGAAGTCAGAGAAGATTCAAATAATATTCATAGATAAGCCGATCATAAATCCACAATTCATTGGATCTCGACAAACACGCCGCAAAAGAAGATTACATTGGATAGATCTCCAAGAACATCGAGGAGAACATGGTATTGAGAATCAAAGAGAGGGAAGTAGCCATCTAGCTACTAGCTATGGAACCATAGGTCTGTGGTAAACTACTCACGCTTTATCGGAAGGGCAATAGAGTTGATGTAGATGCTCTCTATGATCGAATCCCCCTCCGGCAGGATGCCGGAAAAGGCCCCAAGATGGGATCTCACGGGAACAAAAGGTTGTGGCGGTGGAAAAGTGTTTTCACGGATGCTTCTGAGGGTCAGGGAGTCACCGAGGGGCCCACAAGGTAGGAGCATTACAAGAAATATGTCAACTTGCGACCATCACTGTTGGTCACTGAATGGTCATTGTTTTCCATTTGTGACGTTTTTGTGACCAAAACAGGTGGCCAAAAGCTGGTCGTCGTAAACTGAAATTAACGACCTTCTTCGGGATAAGGTCGTGGAAGGCAACGACCAAAACAAAAGGTCGTTGATCCTACGACCTTCTATTTTGGTCGCTAGCTCTCCACCCAGGCTAGGTCAGATCCGACGTGGCAAGCTGACATTCCAAAATTGCGACCAAATGAAAAGGTCGTTGACAAGAACCAGCCCAGTCCAATTAGGTGTCTATATGGGCTGAGCCCATTAATTCATCCCATTTATTGTTTTTTCTTTCAATTTGGGTAAGCTACATGTGCCAGACCCTATAATTCGGCCTTTTTATTTTTGGGTTGTGGCCCTTTTTTTCTTTTTTTAAATGGGTCCCAATTGGTAGGTTCTGATAAGTGGGTCCCAAATGTCCGATTCTGGTTTGTGGGTCCTTGTTTTCATGGTCATGTTCCTCAGATTTCAATATGCCAATAATTAAACAACCAATATTTAAATCAAAATAGACAGAAAACAGGTGTAATACTTCAAATAACAAGAAGCAACAATCTGTTAAAATGAAGACACATACAAATGCGATCACAGTATAACAAGCTCTAAAGGTGCACAATATGTCACATGAGCCAATTTCGTGCTTCAATTTGTTCCAATAAGATCAGCATCAAGGGCTTCATTACTACTTGAACTAGCTCCAATGAGCTAGAACTATGCTTCTTCCGACTTCTTCGTCTTGATGCTCGTGAGGAAGCATGAAACGCTGGCATCTGCACGTTATAGAACAAAATGGTTAGGTACAAAATAAAAGAAAATCCAGCAGCATATATCTAACAGTAGATACAAAATAATGAAGGCCAATCTGTGTGCATATAAACTAGCGAGCATATATACCACCAGAACACATAAACCCATCCATCAAAATCTTGTCTCTGAACATTGGCATCAAATCAACACAAACACTGAATTAACATGCACAAAAGGAAAGAGCTAATACAGGGCAGGTATATGGGTATCAAAACAAACAAGAAAGAATGTACAATCTATTTTAAGTACTTCATGTTTGAGCCATTTTTGATACTACAATCAATACACAATAGCCAACATTTCAATCCATGGACATCACATGACAGAAAAGGTACTAAGGTACTTGCTACTTAAAACCACAGCAAGGTACAGAGCACATCCAGGCCAACAATAACTTGGTACCAAATCCAAAAATCACAGTATGAAATGAAGTTAATGAGAAATTTTAGAATCAAGGAGAAATAAGCCCGTGGCTCTTTCCATTTTGCAAGCAAGATTGGTTGGATTAGCTCGCCGGTAGTGGAAGAGATGCCGCATTACGAGCCATTGCTAAAAGTGGTGTGCGATTAAGTTGTTTAACAATTGATAGTAATGTTTGCATTGGACACATCCAGAACTAAAATTATACATACACGCCCAAATTCTGATGGACAATGCCTCAGCACAGTAAACACTAAGCATGGTACATAGTAAAGGTTTGTAACAACTAGAACTAAAAGCATTCACTCCATCAAGCATGTCTACAATGATGCAACACACTAGAAAAGAGAGATACACAACAGGGTAGCAACGACATAAAGATAATGGCTTAACAAATAGCACGACCTGAATAAATCTCATAACTAAGTACAACCAGGTATCTTCCCTCAAAAGTATCCCAGCTGAGAGCGAACATGTATTCGACATTTCTACCATTTCGATACATGCACGACATAGAGTGGCGCTCTGTTCCTACCACGGCACAAGCAAGAGATGACCCCATATGATGCACTGCTTCTCTAGGTCGCACTCAGGGCTCAACCAACTCGCGGTATGGATGATGCCCCCTCCTTGCTCCGTACGGACGGCGGGGTGCAGACTTGGAAGCCCTGCACACTGCAACTTGCGTCAATGCGGCAACAATACAAGGAACTGACACTACAAAAAAATACACTTCTGTGATGATACATGTTTGTCACAGTAGGTCGCGTTTTTTGTCATGCATGTACATCCATGACGATTTTATGACAGAATCAAGATAGTCATACCTGTGCTGTCGTAGAAGTGTTCCATGACATTACCAAAATTATCATCACGGAAGTGTCCACTTCCATGACGATAAATCGCGCGTCATAGAAGTGCTTTCGTCAAGGGTGACCGACACGTGGCATCCATCGTAACGGAACGCCGTTAAGCTATCGGGTTAGGTTTTGGATCCGGTAACCCGTTAACAGCCCTGACCAATGGGGATTTTCCACGTGTACAATCATCATTGGCTGGAGGAAACACGTGTCGGCTCATTGTTGGGACAGATGTCATCCACTCATTGGACAGAAGGCGCCTATGATACGTCGACACGTGGCACAACCCATCAAGTTTAAATGGGCCGGCCCAACTAAAGGACCACAAGATTTTGCGGACCATAATGGGCCGGCCCTGTCGGATTCCGGGTTCCGACAGACCCTTGAGGTTCGAACTCTGGGGTGCGCACAAAGATCTTTCCCCTACCAAGTCACGTCTCGAAGCCTCACAAGGAGTCTAGGCTAGAAAGAAGAACACACAAGGGACACGAGGTTTATACTGGTTCGGGCCACCATTGTGGTGTAATACCCTACTCCAGTGTGTGGTGTGGTGGATTGCCTTAGGGGCTGATGATGAACAATACAAAGGGAGAACAGCCTCGCGAGGGGCTGTTCTTGAGCTGGTGCAATGAACTGCTTGGTTGAGTTCAGTCGCCTCTCTCTAGTCTATGCGCAATCTCCATCCCCCCTACTGTGGTGGCTAGTCCTATTTATAGAGGGAGGCCCTGGGCCTCTTCCCAAATAATGAGCGGGAAGGGCGCCAGCAATTGGCCATTTTGAAGGGTAACATCTAGTACACTTATCCTGACTAAAGTTGGTCTTCGACTACCAAAGACTCTGGCGGTGACGCTGTCCTGGGCTCCACGATGACTTTCATCCTGCCGTTCTGCTGGTCTTGGTCTTGTTGCACCGAAACGGTAACCTTTGCCTAATGCCTTGGCCTGTGCTTGCCCCCTTGCACAAAAGGGGAAACAAGGACACTGCGCAGGCCGGCGCCCGCCTGGTCTCGATCGTCATGGCTTGCGTCACGGGCTCCTCGCGAGGTGCCCTGCCTTGATCTATCCGCCTACTTGCGAGCCTGCCTGATGAGGCTGCTCTTGAGGAAGCTTCCTGTCGTCCGCCCCGCAAGGCTTGGCCCCTCGCGAGGGTCTTGAGCTTGAGCTAATGAAGCTGGGCTGCACTGGGCCCCTACTTGAGCCACACCGCAGGCCGCAGGCAAGTCTGGGGACCCCCGTTCCCAGAGCACCGACAGTAGCCCCCGGGCCCAAGGCGCGCCCGGACTTGGCTTAGCAGAGAAGCGAAGGGGCAAGTGCGAAGCACCGCGGGCCCTATCAGCCTGCGACCTCGGGTGCCGCGTGGCGATTGATTGGACATGGGCGTCCCCGCTTCCCGACGACGCCTCGGCAACCTCATGACTTGACATGTCCCTACATGCAAAAATGGGTCATGATTACCTGCGATCGTGGTGGCCGACGGTTGGCCTTCTCCGGCTATAAGTACGGAACGGCGCGAGCCCTTCCAGTCCATTCATTCCTGCTACTCCTTTTCTTCTTCTTCCTCGCCCTTGCTCCTCCTTACGCCAATGGCGCCTATCCGCCGGTTTTCTACAGAAGAGAAGGGAAAGGCCCCCCGAGAGGGTCCCGACCCGCTTCCACCGAAGAAGCGGCCAGTCCTCTGCCGCCGAGGTGAGGGTACTCGGCAGGAGGCGTCGAGGCCCTGGTACGAGCGGCCGCCGCCTGGGTTTCCACTGCCCTTGTACACCCGAATCGAAGGCCCTGGAGAAGAAGGCGTCGAGCGACACCGACGGTGCCGCCGCTGACGCCGGTGAGTTATGGCGGTGCGCATCGTCCCCCCTGGAATCCATGCCGAGGGCTCCTCTCGCGAGTTTGTGCTTCACGCCGCCATGCCTCCTCGATCTTGGATTCACCTTACTCCCTCCTTCGCCTTCGAGATTCCACCGAGGGGGCCTCGGGAGCTCTGGCTGCAGCACACCAACCACAACACCCCTGCGATCGAGGCAGAGGTCGAGGTTGTTGCCCTGGGCAAGGTCTTCCTGACCCGCGGCTGGGGCGAGATTGCCTGGGTTTACCGGACAGGGGGCACCCTCGTAATCCATCTCGAATATGATGGCGCCTCCTTGATGTTCTTCAAGTTCTTCGACGCGGAAGGATGCCGGCTGGAATGCTGCCCCAAGGGAGGCGGCCGAGGCATCGGAGTGGCGAGGACAAGGCCCGCCAACCGCTTCCCCAGCAGCTCCTCAAGCAGCAGTCGAGGAGCTGGAGAATCCAGTGACTCCGCCGAGCTACACGTGACTCCGGAGATGAGCGACGACAGCTACGAGCCTCCGAGCTCGCATTGCACCCGAAGCAGGGCGGCTGCATTAGGCCGTCGGCACTGCTGATCTGGATGGGGTTGGCACTGGCGCCTGATGACCCACTGTTGATGATGGCGTCTCCTGCGGAAGCGCGCGTAGTTGTCGGTCCTTAGCACCTTTTGTTCCCTGCGAGGAACCGAAATGACACCCCATGGGGGTATGTTAGGCGCCTGCCGTGTCTTTTGTGAATTGTAAATCCTTGTCATGAAACGATGCAATGGGCGCATCCTGCCCCGGCTCAGCTCCCCCTTTCTTTCTTCACGAGGGCTTGGTGCTCTATGCTGACAGGTCCCGGTCCCCAGGCAGGCTTCAGCCGTCACTGGTAGCCAGGTTACGATGCCGTGGTCAAGGCCAGGAGGTGAGCGGCCCAAGGTCCAGTAAGAGCCCCTGAGTCGCGATGCTCAGGAGGTCCCCTTTAGCGGTCAAGCAGCTTCCGCTGGGCAGGAAAGGTAGGCAACGTTGTCGTGACAGAGCCGCAGTAGGCAAGGGTTTAGCGCTGAGTTGATTTAGTTTTGCGCGACTTATCTTGTAGGTTCAGAGTGGTTTTCAGCGAAGTGCCGGGCCTGCGTGGCGGCAGCTGGGGTGTTGCTGGTTTAGGTCCTCGTGAGCTTCTTCCCTCTTCCCCGCACTTTCCTTCATGCTCTACGTCCTCAGGTCCCGGCCCTCGAGCGAGCTCAGCCGCCGCTGGTATGACAGGTCGCGATGCCGTGGGTCAAGGCCAGGGGGTGAGGGCTGGAGAGCCAGTAAGAGCCCATGAGTCGCGATGCTCAGGCGCCCCATTTTAAACGTGCGAGCGGACCGTGCCAGAGAGAGGGAGAGAAAGCTCGCGATGCCCCGAGCCCTATTCCTGGAGCAGGTCCTGCATACTAATCACGAGGGGAAACAAGGTCTGTCATTATGGTTGCCAGCCAACCATTGTTTGCTCCGATGGAGTGATTGGGGCACTGAGGGCCTGGTGAGGTGGCGCCTCACGGGGCTGCCGTGGCCAGAGCTCGGCCACTTAGATTTATCGGCGTTGCAGGGACGGACCCGTACACAAGCGTCGTGCGAGAGCGAGCGGCTCCAAAGGTAGGTGTCAATCGAGTAGGCGATTAAGTCAAGCAGGTTAAGCATGAAGGAGCAAATCCATTTAGACAGATGCAGAAAAAGCAAACGCCACTGGGTCAAGCCCGAGCAGCTTGGGGATAATGTAGCCCGAGGGGAGCCTCCAACAAGGTAAGCAGAGAACATGAGCAAAACGGATACATGCCGCAAGGACGGACCCACGCGACCTGGTAATGATGCAGCCCTAAGGGCGCTCCCAGCTGAAAATGGAGCTTTGAAAGATGTCACCTGATACCGTTGGAGATGAAGGGATGCTGAAGTAGCGGATGACGCACAGTGAAGAAGCCAATCCTCATGAGCTCCTGGGACCGGGAGCCTCGGGAGGCTCCGGGGGCATAGGTGGATCTTCGAGGGCCATCTACATCTCTGCCAGGACCGTGTGATGCCTGACTTCCCGAGCCTCCAAAATGCTCCTCAGCAGGCGCTGATGAGTGGCGACCGCGTTCGGCAGGCCGAAAGGCATGCGAACGTAGCTATGAGGCGGGCCCTCGCAACGCCCCACGCGTGAAGGCCAGTGGCGCTCCTGAGATGCAGCTCGGTTGAGCCCTGGCATGTCGATGCAGATGCGCAGCCTGCCATCCTCGCCTGGATGGGGAGCTGCGGCGGGTAGGCGGCGGCTGCCGCGCATGATTCTTGACTCCTGTAGCTCCTGAGTGTTCCTCGTGATGAAGTCTTGAGGGTTTGGCCCTCCTTGCCTCATACCTTCCTGAGGGAAACGCGCCTTGAAGCACACCTCCAAGTGGTGCCCAAGGGCCTCCCTCGTGACCTTGGCAAAGTAGGTGTCTCTCCAAGAAAGAGCCCCCGAGCCCTGCCCGAGGAGGGCGCCGGGTGCGCCTTCCTATGCGACAGAGGGTGGCGCCCCCTGAACGGGCGCGGGTCCTGATGCAACGCCTCTGGAGGTACCTGCCTCCTGATGGCTTGGGCCAGGTGAAGCCTTCTTCTTCTTAGGGACCGCCTCGGGAAGTCTTCCACTCCTGTAATCTGGGTCTTCTATTGCTGCGGCTTGGAAGGAACACTCAAGAGAGCACACTACATCCCTTTCCTCGCAGGGTACTATGATGACTCGTCCGCTTCCTGGCATCTTGAGGACATTGTAGCCGTGGTGAGTCACTGCCATGAACTTGGCCAGGGCTGGGTACCCGAGGATGGTATTGTATGGCAGGCGAATGTGGGCGACGTCGAAGTCAATGAGCTCGGTGCGGTAGTTGCCGCGCTGCCCAAAGGTGACTAGAAGGCGAACTTGCCCTATCGGAACAGTGGAACCATCAGTGACTCCTGAGAAAGGCTTGGTCGGCTGAAGCTAATCATATGGCACTTGGAGATTGTTGAATGTCTCGATGGACAGGTTGTTGAGTCCTGCTCCGCCATCGATGAGGGTCCTGGTGACTTGCACATTGTTGATGACTGGGGAACAAAGCACTGGGAGGACTCCGGCCGTTGCTGTGCACTTGAGCTGATCCATTAAGCTGAACATGATAGCGCACGCAGACCACCTGAGAGGGTGCGTGGCCTCAAGCTTGGGGAGGACTGCATTCACCTCGCGAGCAAAATGCTTGAAGATGCGCTGTGAGGCTGAGGCCTGGGCGCCGCCCAGGATGCAAGCGATTGTGCACGGCTCCTGGGAGCCCCCAGCCCCCTCGTCCTGATGCTGGTCTTCATTCCTCCTTGGCGGTGGTGGCGGAGGAGGGAGGCTTGCGTTGCCGTGCGGGCGATCCTCACGAGGCTGATCCCTCCAACCTCCCTCGCGAGGCTGGTCCTGCCAACGGTCTTCGCGAGGTCGGTCACGCCACCCTTGGCGAGGGCCACGGTCTTCCCATCATCCTCCACCTCTTCCTCCTCCTCGGCCATAGCCCCGATCGTTGCGCTCGGGGCGTTGGCCGATACGCCCATCTCGTACGGCCCTAAGCTCTTGGCATTCATTGGTGTTGTGGGTGTGGAGGTCGTGGTACACGCAGTACCGGCTGCCCTTGGATGACTCAGGTTGATCCCTGCCTCGCTTGGTGTCTGGCTCTGCTGCGAGCACAACAGCTCCCTTGTGCTTCACGTCCTTGATCTTGGGCTTCTTCTCTTCTGGATCAGCAGCCGGAAGCTCGAGGAGGGAGAGGCGCCCTTCCTCAGCCCTGGCGCACTTGGTCGCCAAGTTGAACAGCTCCAGGGATGTGCACAGGTCTTCATGGATCGCTAGCTCCTCTTTCATCTTGGTGTCACGCACGCCATCGAAGAAGGCTGAGATGATGGATTCCTCAGTCACCCTGGGGATCTTGAGGCGAGCGTTGTTGAAGTGCTGGATGTACGTCTGTAGGGTCTCCCCTGGCTGTTGCTTTATGCGGCGCAGGTCACTCATGGCCGGGGGCCGGTCGCGAGTGCCTTGGAAGTTGGCGATGAAGCGAGTGCACATCTCGTCCCAGGAGGAGATCGTGCCAGGGGCCAGGTTAAGGAGCCAAGTGCGGGCACCGTCCTTGAGAGCCATTGGAAACCAATTTGCCATGACCTTTTCGTCCCTGTTGGCGGCTTCAATGCCCAGCTCGTAGAGCTGTAGGAACTCCGCGGGGTCTGTAGTGCCGTCGTAGCGAGGGGGCAGGTCAGGCTTGAACTTGCCTGGCCATGCGACACTGTGTAGCTTGCGGGTGAAGGTGCGGCAGCCTGTGGTGGCCACCGGAGCCCTTTGTTGGTGCTGGGCTTGCTCCTGGAAATTCCCACACGCCGCTGCTTGGAGCAGCGCAGGGTCTTGACGTGGTGGCGCAGGGATGCAGAATGGGGCACCGGTGCCGGGAGCACGCAGGCACCTTCTTGGGGGCGTGGGATTTCTTGGTAGCTCCTTTCTTGTTGTGCAGACGCCGGACGTGGTGGGTCTCGTCCTAGGGCCGCGCGCCTTGGAGCCAAGGCGCCTTCATGGGGAGGAGGTGGTGGAGGCACCTCTTGATCCACGCCTCCTGCGCAGGATGGAGGGCGAGGCAGTGAGAGAGATGGCATAGGAGAGCCCCCTGCGGCGCTGACGAGCTCGGTGGTGCGGGCGAGCCAGTCCTCATAGAGGTCGTCGATGGGACGGTAGTGCAAGAGCTCACGCGCCAGGAGAAGCACAGCATGCGCGTCCGTGGGGGCGCGACGGGCATGGGATGACGAACTGGCTGGAGTCAGCGAAGGGGTGGCGGTGCGGCCTTCCCGCCGCACCGAAGGATGCAGGGACGAGGCCTGCTGCTCGTTCCCCGTCGGGCCGATGGCGGCGTTGGCGGCAGGCGATGGGGAACGACGGGGGCGTCTGCCGACGGGCGCCGTCTGGGCGACGCGGGTGGCGAGAGCAGCCCGACGCTCGGCGCGAGCCCGACGAGCGTCAGCCATGGATACGACGGAAGATCACACACGAACAACGAAAGAACGATTCCGGCGCACCCGTACCTGGCGCGCCAAATGTCGGATTCCGGGTTCCGGCAGACCCTTGAGGTTCGAACTCTGGGGTGCGCATGAAGATCTTTCCCCTACCAACTCACGTCTCGAAGCCTCGCAAGGAATCTAGGCTAGAAAGAAGAACACACAAGGGACATGAGGTTTATACTGGTTCGGGCCACCATTTTGGTGTAATACCCTACTCCAGTGTGTGGTGTGGTGGATTGCCTCAGGGGCTGATGATGAACAATACAAAGGGATAAGAGCCTCGCGAGGGGCTATTCTTGAGCTGGTGCGATGAACTGCTTGGGTGAGTTCAGTCACCTCTCTAGTCCATGCGCAATCCCCATCCCCCCTACTGTGGTGGCTAGTCCTATTTATAGAGGGAGGCCCTGGGCCTCTTCTCAAATAATGAGCGGGAAGGGCGCCAAAAATTGGCCATTATGAAGGGGAACATCTAGTACACTTATCCTGACTAAAGTTGGTCTTCGACTGCCAAAGACTCTGGCTGTGACGCCGTCCTGGGCTCCATGATGACTTCCATCCTGCTGTTCTGCTGGTCTTGGTCTTGTTGCACCGAAACGGTAACCTTTTCCTGATGCCTTGGCCTTAGCTTGCCCCCCTTGCACCAAAGGGGAAACAAGGACACTGCGCAGCCCGGCGCCTGCCTGGCGCCCGCCTGGTCTCGATCGTCATGGCTTGCGTCACGGGCTCCTTGCGAGGTGCCCTGCCTTGATCCCTCCGCCTCCTCGCGAGCCTGCCTGATGAGGCTGCTCCTGAGGAAGCTTCCTGTCGTCCGCCCCGCGAGGCTTGGCCCCTCGCGAGGGTCTTGAGCTTGAGTTGATGAAGCTGGGCTGCACTGGGACCCTACTTGAGCCATGCCGCAGGCCGCAGGAAGGCAAGTCTAGGGACCCCTGTCGTGGAATTGTCACGGCAGATGTCCTTAGTGTCAGGACTTAGTCGCGAGGACAACGCATCTATGTGGTAGCTTGAGAGGGGTTGTGTGGGACGAGAGACGCAGGGCGGATCAACATGCAAGACAAGGGTTTAGACAGCTTCGGGCCCCGGGAAACATCATCCGGTAATAGCCCTACATGCTGTTTGAGGCTAGGTTTCATTATGCTCATGAGGGAGCCACCGCATAAGTCGGCTCCCCCTTTGTGTCTAGCCCTAGATATTGTTTCTTGTTACTTCTCTCTCTTTGGGGTGCCCTGCCCCTCCTTATATAAGTTATAGGGGCGGGTTACATGTGGAGTCCAAATAGGATTAGGACTAGCCTATCTTCTACTACAAGCCGGGTACAAGTCCGGGTCTTGATTCCTTGTAAGGGAGATATCCCTCACGCCTTTCCTCTTAAGCCGGCCTACCATAACGTAAGCCGGCCTTCTGGGCCTTGAGCCTCCTGGGCCCCCGGGTCTTGTCGCTCATCTGATCCGCTTGCCAGGTCACCCATAAGCCGTCAGGATCGGGCGGGTCACTTAGTGTGTCGTCCAGTCAGGGCGGGTCATTAGTGAGTCGCCAAGTCCGGCTGGGTTATACTTCCGGCCGGGTTACACCGCGGGGTATATCCCCGACATTAGCCCCCAAGTTTAGCTCGGATTTATCCATGGTAAACTTATGCTGCAAAATAAACACAAGAACAAATTTGACAGGTTGCGCTCCGGGTTTATAATTCTTGTAAACCAGCACCTGAACATCCTTAAATCCTTGTCATTTCCTTCTTCTAGAAAATCCGGGTCAATAGACCAGCTGCACAATCAATTTGCTTGTAGAAGAAATATTGTAAACAAATAATCCATTTGAGTCGGCTTCCAAAGCGCCGGCTTGAAAAATATAGGTCTTGAAATACTCATCTGATTTTCAACCGGCTTAAACATGTAGATCTTGCCGAGTTATAATTTCCAAAATCACCGGGTTATAAAAGACTGATGATGTCGAGCCATAATTGTTGTTGACACCGGGTCATGTAATTGATCTTCCTAATTTACTTAAAGCTGAGAATTTGAAGATGTTCCTTCTTTATATGCATAATACCTGTAGCCCCCAAGTCTTAAGAGGAGAACATAGTGATAACTTAAGACTTGCTTCAATATAAGTGTTGCAACCTTGAAGAAATCCAGGTTATTCATCTCAATCATTAGTCATAAACTGAATATTCCACATATGTAGCCCCCAAGTGTCGGGTTGTCATGCTTGCAGAAACCTGGGACTTGTAATTGCCTTATGCTCATAAAAACTTCAATCAGTGTAGCCCCCAAGGGCCAGGTCATTATGCAATAATGAGTAGGGACTTTGTAAATAATTCCTTAATAATAACATCATATGATGTAATCTCCACCATGGGGCTTGAACCCACGTCCATAAGGTTAAGAGTTTTGTACTTTACCAACTGAGTAGTGGATCTCTTAATGTACTGGACTGAGGGTTGTGTACCTTGAATTTTCGATAGGAGCAATTGGTAGCCCCCAAGGGCCGGCTCATTTAAAATGTGATGAGTCGGGTCTTCAATAAGTTGAGCAAAAATTGACTTTGCATTAGCCCCCCAAGTGCCATGGTGCATGCTGGTAGTGACATGGGACTTGTATATTCGATGTAATCTCAATTTGAATAATGTAGCCCTCAAGTGCCGGGTCGTAAGCCTGCAGCGACTCGGGACTATTCCTTTCATTGTAGAATAAATCATATCCATTGATAAAATAATAGCCAATGCGCTGAAGCGACTTTGAAAACCTCAATCATAACACTGGTTATTGATAATCACAATAGAAATCCAGCCATGTTGGCTATTTAAGATTTGAACAATATAATCCGGTATGAAAACCTCAATCATTCAATATCATCATGAAAATCCAGCCAGTTTTGGCTATTAAAGATTTGAATACCTCATCGATTGACAAGTAAATTCGGAGTTTAAATACCTGGCGGCTCTTGGCCGATGCGCATTCATTGTGGCATATAGCCTTTGAGAAAATCAAGAATTAATAACCCTTTTGAGACATCAATTTCAATCTTTGATGATGTGCTTGAACTTGATCATTTATGTAAGCCATAGCTCTGTAGATCCTGCACAGAGTTTAAGCAACATATGCCCTGGCGACTTAATGTCAAAAGCCAGGGCGGGTAACCACCCAAATAGATCACAAGATCCCTATGATCCTTTGAATGATACCACCGGTTTATGTGACCCGGACAGTGAAGTTGATAACTCAACTCTGTAAGAGCCGGCACATATGATATTTGTGACAACTCAAATACTTGCGATTGTATAAAAACAGATAAAAATTTTGAGGCTTCTGATTCGAATACGATTAGTAAACCGTTCCAAAGGGGTTAACCTAAGATTCGAATACGATCATATATCCCCCAGTGGCGTTGGCGATGCCGATCAAAGTGGGTATCGACAGCTATGTTCTCTTTGGTTCGAATATGACCCATGTTTGAACATGAATCCCCCAAGTGACCTTAAGAGTTGTTTAGCGACGCTGATTCGAATACGATCCACGTCGATTCCCAAAGGGGTTGAGCTATGATTCGGATACGATCAAGAAGCCCCCAAGTAGGTTCAGCAGTTTGCTAATCAAAAGGGTATCGACAGCTATGTTCTCTTTGGTTCGAATACGACTTATGTTTGAACAGGAAGCCCCCAAATGACCATACAAGTTTTGGCATTGCGCCGATCAAGAGGGTACTGATAGCTATGCCCGATGAACAGGAAGCCCCCAAATAACCATAATAAGATAAGCCGTAAGGCATGATACCTATGTTTGAACCGCGCATCATGGCAGCAAGTTTTTTTTGGCACCCTTTAATCTTTCTGAGAACTCGAACTTGCGAGAGATTAATTCTTTTTGAACCGGAAGTTTAAACCGGATTTGAAAGATTCAAAACTTTGAGAGAGATAAATTTACCTTCAGCCGGATTTGAACCGGATTTGAGAGCTTCAAAACCTTGCGGTAAATAAATTTCCCTTGAACAGGTTTTTAAACCAGATATTAAGAGTGTCAGTGCTTTGTGGGAGAGAGATGTCTCTTGAACCGGATTTTAAACCGGACTCTTCTTTTTAAGCCGGAAATTTTCTGACGGCCTTTAAATTTTTCACCAATATAGCGGTAGCCTGTGGAACCCAGTTACCTTCCCTCCAATGACCCGGAGTTCTTGAATCCATTGAAACCGGCTAATTTTGCCGAGCCATACCATTGTAGCCCCCGAGTCTCAAGATGACTCGAAGAGTTGGCTTGAGATTCTCCATATTTGACCATAGCAGAAGGTGTATATTATTGGCGCTGATAACACGATGTGAATCCACAGAAGGTTGAGGTGACTGCGGCGGGTTATAAATGATCCCGTATGAACCATGTCAGCAACTCGGCCAATGGTTCCTTCCAACTGGCTGTTTGAAGTTAACCAAACCGTAGTGGCAGCGACTTGTGTGTCAGCCCATTGAGCCATCCGGTGCAGACGGCGGCTGATAACGCATGATAATTTGCCTCCAATTTGTTGGAAGAAACCAGGCTTCCCAAGTAGTGACTTGCTCATACTCAATAAACAGCTCATGTAGACAGGTGTGGCCCGATGTGTTGATGTAGACCCGACCGTGAGAGACGGCCGGTAAAGACGACCGCAACATCTGAGGCGGCACAAAAAAATGAACCGGCTGTGGCGTTGTAAGCCAGATGTGGACGAGAGAGTCGGCCGCAGCATTTGTAAGCCGGTGCGGACGAACGAGCCAATCGCAGGCGCGTAATCCGCACGGACAGGCGAGTCGGCCGTGGGAACAGACAGACGAGACAGCCGCGGCGTTTGTAAGCCGGCGCGGGAAAGTCGGCCGCGATAAACCCCGCGGTCAACGGGTCAGCCGCGTCGTGTTAATGTAGACCGGACCGCAGGGGCAGTGGTTTGCATACGTCCACTGAGCAAATTGACATAGCGCTGATGTAGATGTGACCTCCAATAACAGCGCGTGAGCACCGGGTCACACTTTGGCCATGAGTTAATTAACCTGTGTACACAATAGCATACCGTGAAAAAAGCTTTGGATGATACTTAATTATACCAAGTAAAAGCTTAGAAAAATAGCACCTGATATTTTTATCTGACGATCGCAGACTGACGATGGAATGGTTCCAGGAGTTATGATCAATGGGACTTGTGCCCTGGTTCATGCATGATGATATGGAGTTTTGAAATGTGAGTTGTGACGCCCCCAGGCTGTGGTCTAGATATTTGGACTGTCAATTTGTTCACCGGCCGCCTGTACCCAGCTGAAATACTCCCAACTTTTGTTTATTTTTAATCCAGCGAACTGCTGTTTTCCCATACTCCATAGCCACTTGTTGTACAGTTCAATGAAAAACTGAGTTTGAGGAGGTGAGGGCGCTCCAGCAGGTCAACGTACGGCGGCTCAGGGCGATTGATTGAGCCGACAACTGTGACTTGCAGGGGCAGCGAAAACAACCGGTAGGCAGACGGTCGGGTCGGGGCTGCACACGCTGTGGAAGCGACTCGAAGGTTGAGGCGGAGCCAGTGGCTCAGCAGAGCGCACCACGGTGATGGACGGAGCCGGCGAGATGGGCCACCGGAGCAGCGGAGGCCGGCACAGGCAGCTCAGGATGGCGGGTAACTCTATCTCACAGCCGCAGCTATGACAGAGGCAACTCATGGTCAAAGCAATTCTGATGCGGCCTCCATGAAAACCTTAGCATCGCACGGTCTCACCCAATCATCAAGCAAAAACTAGCTCGATCCAAAGCTTAGCTAGTAGTACGCTGGTCAACTTGATTGGCTGATTCCAGCTAGCCACACAATTCCTTTGTACGTACACAACAGGCCGATTTCTTTTAGGCTGAAAAAACACGACGTACGCCCAGGACTTTGATTTTGGTGGTGACAAAAGTGGTAACAGCGATTCAGAAAAAGAAACAGCCGCGGCGCTCGAAGGGTAGCAGCGGTGGCGGCACAAACCGCGTTGACTTCCGGCAGGCGTTGGGGACAGTAGCTTCACTACTGGAATCAGCTACTTTGCCATCTGCCAGCTCTTTGCCGTCAGCTAGCAGACGGCAAAGAAACTCTTTGCCATCAGCTACCCGAAAGCAGACGGCAAAGAACTGGTTGATGGCAAAGAAAGCCTTTGCCATCAGCCTGTTCTTTGCCGTCCGCTAGCAGACGGCAAATAATCTTTGCCGTCCGCTAGCAGGCGGCAAAGAGGGAGGGGGGCCCCACTAAGGAGCTGGTTAAAAAATACTTAACGGCCCCCCTCTTTGCCGTCCGCTAGCGGACGGC
>NC_041393.1:552686792-552702767 GCF_002162155.2 Triticum dicoccoides | reverse complement strand
GGCACCCCGACCCGACACCCCGACCCGAGACCCCGACCCCGACCGCGACACGGCACCCCGACACCGACACGACACCCCGACCCCCGACACCTCCCGAAAAGGTGTTCTTCGGCCTTCCAGGGCCGACGGGGTCATATATTTGTGAATTATTAGTTAGGTCATATATTTTTCAATTTTTTTATGAAAAACATCATATATAATTGTGTTGATCGAGTAGTTTTAAATGTCCAATTTTTTATGTTGTACTTGATGATGATACACTTAAGTGATATATATATTATTATTCATGTCGGTACTTTTTTCATGTTGTACTAATTCCGTTTATTCTTTGTCATGGCAGGTGTTGAAAGATGGTGGGCGCTGGTCGGGAGCGCGTCGAGGCCCCTTCTTCGTCAGCGCGTAGTGTGAGGTCTTCCATTCCACACGCACCTCTCCGCCGAGCATTGCTGGACAGTACGGCGACACGCCGAGCCCTTCTTCATCGACCGCGGTGCCCAGCAGGGGACGAGGTAAGAAGAAGAGAGGAGGTGGAGCACGTGGTCGCGGGAGAGGAGGTAGGGTGACTCTTACGGCGCCTTCCTCGCCGCCGCCCCCAGCTGTTTCACCCGAGCACGTGACTGCTAGGGTGAACTCGTCTGAGGAGGAGGCTACAGGGACTCTGGTCCACGAGCCTCCGGTCCACGGGTCTTCGGCCCACGAGCCTCGGGTCGACGGGCCTTCGGCCCACGAGAGTTGGGCCCACGAGACCCCGGAGGAGCACACGTCTAGATGGGGTACTTGGTCGGGTCAGCCTGAGGAGCCGAGTGGCCATGCTGATGATGGCGGGGAGCCGAGTGGCCATGCTAATGATGGCGGGGAGCCGACGGATTTTGAGGAGGAGGGGGAGGAGGGGGGCACCGTCTACCAGCGTGGTGCTACACGGCTCCCGTCCATGCCGGCGACCCGCGAGCAGAGGTGGTTGATTTTCCCTGATGGGGAGAGGTAAGTGCATTTAATCTTTTTGTACCTTCTGCATTCACGTTTCTTCAAATAACTAATGCGTTGGCCTTGTCATGCTGCAGGGGTTGGGACCACCATGAAAGTGTCCGCTGGCCCAACTCCGTCCTTGGAGTTCTGATTCGGCAAAACTTTCCGGGGTTTGTCACGTTGCCTGGTGAGGGTCGGCTTCCAGAGGTTGGATTGAGTTGGGAGCACTACCTGGCTGCCCCGGCCCCGCCGGGTGAGATTATCGACGGTGTCTTGTGCAAGACGAGGGAAGACATGGTGATCAGAAAGTTCTGGGTAATTTCTCCTTTACATAATTAAAAATCTTCAACTACCTAGTTATTAATTGTACTAATCAATATTGTCTCATTTGATTGCAGACATGCTACAGGTGTGAGGAGGGATACGAGGAGGAGGCGGCAGATGTTATCCACAAGGAGTGCAAGCGCCTACTTCAGAACTTACGGCATGAGGCTCGGGTGCAGTCTGTTCAGGACTACTACGCCGACCGTGGTATCAAGAAGTCCAAGCAGGAGTGCCGCGATAAGTTCTTGAGTAAGGAGCAGTACATGAAGGTAATTCTTAAGGCCTTGTACTTAATTCCTTCATTTAGTAATTCATAGTCGTAGCGCTGAAGTTTCTATTTGCTAACTTAGGCCCCTCAGAGATGGTGTGCGGATCGGATGGATTGTTGGGAGGTGTTGGTGAATGGGTGGTGCTCAAAAGAATGGCGGGCCACCCACAATGAGGCCAAGGACAAACGTGCCCAAATGGAAGGTGTGCCACACCACCAAGGCAGCTCCAACTTATTTCAGTACGGGCGGAACTGGGTATGTGGTTTGCTTCATGATTCATGCAATTCATTCATCATGCTAGCTTTAGCCCTTTAATTACTAATTTACTTTGTTTCTCTCTTTCAGGCACGCTACAATAAGGTGGATAAGGTGCCAGAGGTGTATGACCTGTATGCCATGGCCCACACTGGCTCTTACAAGAAATTCAAGGCATTCTCTACGTCTGACCTCGATGATCCAAAGAACTTCACCAACATCTCCGCCCACGACAAGCTCGTGCAATATAGAGATCAGGGGAAGGCGAGGAAAGGGGAGGACTTTAACCCGAGCCAGGGTCCCATTGATACGGAGTTGCTAATGATATCTGGTGGCGGGAGGTCCCATGGCTCCATAGCCATGGGAGATGGACTTATCTGTTGTCCTAGCACTCTCCCGGAGATCAAGGCGCGCCAGTCGAGCTCCGCTCCTGAGAAAAGGCCTCATGAACGGCCAGTCCAACTCGCCATCAAGGTTAGGTATACGTACTCAGCTATCTTTCTCCATTACATTGTGTGCGCTTCCATCAATGATTACAAATGGTCAAGTGAGTGGTGTTGCAGGCTGCTATACAGAGTGAGAGAGATAGAACGGAGAAACTTCTTGCGGAGGCGGCGGAGAGGCAGCGGGAGTTGGAGGAGAGGACGACAAAGATGTTGGAGGAGGAGAGGGCACGGAATGACATGCACGCAAGGGACATGTATGAGCTCCTTGTGGTAAGTTTCTTCTACAGATTACTTGCTAGTCTTAACATTTGAGTCTCACTAACTAGTATGACTCTGTTGTGAAAACCAAATGTGCAGTTTGTGTGCGAGAAGTCCGGTCAGACCGCTCCGCTGATGCCAGTGATTGCTCCTGGGAGCACGGTGAGTTTAATTTGAATGGACATTACTTGCTAGTCTTAACATTTGAGTGTCATAATGCTAACGAGACATTGGAAATGATCTTTGGTGCAGCTTAACTCCAGAAACACATCGCTACCGGCACGAGCCAGCCCGCTCCTACACCTCCCTGATCACGGTAAGTTTCTCTAGACTTAGACTTAGCTTTATTTCTCCAATATGCTTACCAGAATGACCTAGAGTTAGCTTCTTTTCCTTCAAAATGACTTAATAAGCTTACTTATGTCAAAAATTGCATAATTAACTTAGTTAGCTCATAAACGATCCATTTTACCTAAGTTAGCTCTAATATGACTCATTTTACCTTAGTTAGCTTACAAGTGATCCAATTTATCCAAGTTAGCTCTAAAATGACCCATTTTAGTAGACTAGCTCGTAAATGATCCATTTTACCTACAATAGCTTTAAAATGACCCATTTCACCTAGGTTAGCTCCAAAATGACCCATTTCACCTAGGTTAGCTCCAAAATGACCCATTTCACCTAGATTTGCTCCTAAACGATCAATTTCACCTAAGTTAGCTAAAAACGATCCATTTCACCTAAATTAGCTCTTAAATGATCCATTTCACCTAAGTTAGGTCATAAATGACCCATTTCAACTAAGTTAGCTCATAAAAGCTCATAAATGATCCATTTCACCTAAGTTAGCTCAAAAACGATCCATTTCACCTTACTTAGCTCAAAAACGATGCCCTTCACCTTAGTTAGCTCATAAACGACCCATTTCAACTAAGTTAGCTCATAAATGATCCATTTCAACTAAGTTAGCTCATAAACAACCCATTTCAACTTTGTTAGCTCATATATGATCCATTTCACCTAAGTTAGCTCATAAATGACATATACTTCTTGTTCTAGTCTTCTTCTTGTTCTAGTCACCTATTTCTAACTTTCTTATTTACCATTTTGCAGATTTCATTCACTTCATGGAAGCTAGCTTGCTATGATGGAGTGTTTGCTTTTCCTTTGATGAAACTTTGCATTGTATCTAGCTTGCTATCATGGAACTTGCTTATGTATGAACAATGTGTATGGATTGAACTTGCTTATGTATGAACAATGTGTATGGATGAAACTGATGTGTGAAACTGATGTGATATGTGATATGAAACTTATGTGCTGGATATGTGATATGAAACTTATGTGCTGGATATGTGATATATATTTGCTGTCATATATATTTGCTGTGAAAATTGTTGGAGTAAAAAAACAGAAAAAGAGACAATATGCAGGATCTTTGCCGTCTGCCACCGACGGCAAAGAGATCTTTGCCATCAGCAGCGGACGGCAAAGAGGCCATGTGGCAGGCAACTGTGCTTCCTGGGAGGCTGACCAATTTGGTCAGTTTGCCCACAGTGGCTGACGGCAAAGGCTTTGCCGTCAGCAGAGGACGGCAAAGGCCTGCCGTTAACCACCTAACGGAGTAACAACGCATTTATTGCTTTCCGTCTTCTTTGCCGTCCGCTGCTGATGGCAAAGGCCCCTTTGCCGTCAGCTGCCCGAAATAGACGACAACGCAGCTCTTAGCCGTCCCCTACTTTGCCGTCACCTTTTGCCGTCCGCGGCTGACGGCAAAGGTCTTTGCCGTCCGCCATCCATGCCTTTGCCATCCGCCGTGGCAGATGGCAAAGTAGCAGATTCCTGTAGTGCTTGAAGCACCGGCGGCGGGCAGCTCAAGACAGAACATGCTGGTATCCGCTGGGTGTTTCAGATGATCGAGGCACAGGCACAGCTCAGTGTTGACCCGTCATCAAAGAGGCGACTCACCAGCATCTTGCACGCTGCAGGCAACTCGGCCACGAAGCAGAGTCCGAGCTGTGGTTGATTGTGTCCTGTATGGGTCTTTTCCATACTCTTCTTTCTTTCATCCGGTCGATGGACACAGCAAACAAGAGGCCTCTGTGAAATGTATAACTGCAGTATGGCCTTTGAACTTGGGCAACTTGACCATGATCGGGTAAATCGTAAGACGGCGGCGAACAAAATCCGCAGCCCTAATTTTTTCTTGAACTTAAAGTCCATAGATTGTAAACCCGGACACACAAACTTGAAGCTAACAAAGATCTTTCCGAGCCGGGTCCTTTCACCGAAAAATTGCGAATTTCTTCTTCATCTAGTCAATCGCGAGCTCCTCGATCCCCGAGAAAGATCCCTCCAAGAACTCAACACCACCATGCGCGAGCCCCACGGTGGGCGCCAACTATCGTGGAATTGTCACGGCAGATGTCCTTAGTGTCAGGACTTAGTCGCGAGGCCAACGCATCTATGTGGTAGCTTGAGAGGGGTTGAGTGGGACGAGAGACGCAGGGCGGATCAAGATGCAAGACAAGGGTTTAGACAGCTTCGGGCCCCGGGAAACATCATCTGGTAATAGCCCTACATGTCGTTTGAGGCTAGGTTTCATTATGCTCATGAGGGAGCCGCCACATAAGCCGACTCCCCCTTTGTGTCTAACCCTAGATATTGTTTCTTGTTACTTCTCTCTCTTTGGGGTGCCCTGCCCCTCCTTATATAAGTTAGAGGGGCGGGTTACATGTGGAGTCCAAATAGGATTAGGACTGGCCTATCTTCTACTACAAGCCGGGTACAAGTCCGGGTCTTGATTCCTTGTAAGGGAGATATCCCTCACGCCTTTCCTCTTAAGCCGACCTACCATAACGTAAGCCGGCCTTCTGGGCCTTGAGCCTCCTAGGCCCCCGGGTCTTGTCGCTCCTCTGATCCGCTTGCCAGGTCACCCATAAGGCGGCAGGATCGGGCGGATCACTTAGTGTGTCGTCCAGTCAGGGCAGGTCATTAGTGAGTCGCCAAGTCCGGCTGGGTTATACTTCCGGCCAGGTTACACCACGGGGTATATCCCCGACAACCCCCGTTCCTAGAGTGCCGACAGGCCCAGCTATAGGCCCACGAGATTTTGCGGACCATAATGGGCGGGCCCAGCTAAAGGCCCACAAGATTTCACGGGCCATAATGGGCCGGCCCAGGTAAAGGCCCACAAGATTTTTGTGTGCCATAATGGGTCGGCCCAGGTAAAGGCCCACAAAATTCTTGCGGATCATAATGGGCCGGCCCAGCTAAAGGCCCATGAGATTTCGCCAACATTAATGGGCCAGCCCAGCTGTAGGCCCACAAGATTTTGTGGACCCTAGTAGGCCGGCCCATTAACTGGCTGCCATGTTTTGGGCCAAATGCCGGCCCATATTTGATCCGGTCCATTATTGGCCTGCCATGTTCCGGGCCTAATAATGGCCCATATGAGATCCGTCCTGTTAAAAGCCTCCCACTTTCTGGGCCAAATCACGGCCCAGATCAGGTCCGGCCCTTTAAGAGGCTTTGCGCTCAATTATGGCCCCATATCAGATTCGGTTCGTTAACTGGACGCTATGCTTTTGGGCCAACGTGCTAAAGGCGCATTTAGTAATTCGGCCTGGTATTAGTTTCGGCCTTTTAAGGGCCCGTTTAACATTTCGGCCCTATATTAATTTCGGCCTGTTAAAAGCCCGTAATATAGTTGGGCCTAACTATGGCCCGGTTTGCATCCGGCCTGCTCGCAGCCGATATCTGATTGGGCCAAACAAGTACCAAGACAACTTTGGCCTGTTAAAAGCCCGTGATTTGATTCACACAATCATGGGCCGGGGTCCATTTCGGGCTGCTGCCGGCCCGTGAGCTATTCGGCACGTTTCAGGCCCAACCTACTTCTCAGCCTCCTAAAAGCCCATTGAGTTTTCTTGCAAAAAGAGGGCCGGGGGTTACTCGGCCTATCAAAGGCCTGAATCTACTAATGGGCCAGTTTGACGAGGCCCATGATGCGGATCATACATCATGATTGCATGACGGCCCGATTATGTACCGTAATTTTACGGTTTGGCCGGTTTACTGCAAAGACCGGATATATATACAGTAAAATAACTGCAGCATCGTGAATAAGAAAAAACCTAGACTATACAATAAATAAATTACGGCATATTACATCCACTAGGCATCAAAGTTCACCACTATGATAATAAAGCACAAGCAGGCAGCAGATTACATACACTGGGCATCAAAGATCGCCATTAGTGCAAATAAACACGCCGACAAAATAATATACAAAACCGACAACACTTCAATAGAGTTCAAGAAAGGTTAGCCCTGTTGGGGAGCTGCAGTGCAAGCAGCTGAGCAAGATGATGAGACTGCGCTTGTTCAACACTTATATCTTCCTCACTCTGAAAGATAAACAAGCAGACAGATGACAGGTTTTGCACATAAAAGTATCAGTGCTGACAATTCATCACATTTCTTACTGACGAATAAAGTGACACAGTTTAAAATTGCATTAACACAATATGGTATTGTTCAGGTCAAGACATGGCAGGAAATGACATTGTGAAGGAGTTGGCGGCTTCACGACAACACTGGATTACAGATCAAGAACTCACAAGAAGATAAACTTTTGTTTATGAACTACATAATAAACTTTAAACATGCAATTTGATGCAAACACCAAAAATAAACAGCTGTTGCAGTCATGCGTAACCAAATATACACAACAAAGTTTGAAGGCTTGAGAAGGACAAACTTACATTACTGGTGAAGACAGGCTCTATAAAGCCCTTGTCCATGCTGATGGGGGGGGGCAATTCAAGAAGTTTAGCACATAATCTTCTTCGTAAGCATTGCCTTTATTCTACATTTTGTTAAGAGTAAATATAGATGTGATAATATACGGAAAAATGGAGAATATTTAAGATAAGATGAAGAGTGATGCTACATAACCAAGTAGCTATAAATGTATGTGCAGCGATACAGGCAAAAGGCACAACCAAGAGCAATGCACAACTAAACTTCTTCAGTACCAACCTTATGGTAAGAGTAAATATAGATCTGATGTGTAGAAAATGGAGGGCAAAGGAAAATAAGCTGCAAAGTGATGGTACATGAACAACTACCTATCAATATAAGTACACTGATAAAGAACAGCATGTACTTACAAGAACAATGCAGAGCTAAAAAAATTCATTGGCATTGGATATATTCTACACTAATGTAACCATTCATAGAGATCAGATAATTTGGAGCGAACAATTGATAAGCAAGCTATCATGCATACTTCTGCCACATAATGAACCAGGTATGTATGCAAGTACAGTGATACAGGACAACAGGTACTAACAAGAGCAAAGCAGCAGGCAACATATTTGCGATATCCTGTCGTTCTTTTCAAACCAGAATTCTTCTTCGAGCAGATTTCCTGCAAAAAAGATCCGTAAGGCACATGCGAAAAAGTAGAAGTTCAAATTGTCATGTGATTTCATAGACAGTACCTCATCCTAGGAACGAGACCAGTGCATAACAAGGTTTTTCCATTCAATGTCTTCTAAATTTAGCATAGGAGACTTCACCGGAAATTCGTTTATAGACTTGCCTTCAAAGTGTGATTTCCTCAGGTAACACCGATACTGCTGCAATGCTTCCTTGAAAAGCACAAGCAAGATTTGCTCATCATGACTATCCAGATTGACCCTCACCTAGTTATAATAATGTAATGTAAATCATTGATGTGTTCGATCAGCAGAAAACATGAAAATAATAACCATGAATAATAGCACTTACACGTAAGTTGGACAGGAAGATGTGAAAATGGTGTTTGTCTTCACTATAATCTTCCCATGATGGGAATATATGCACGTAGTCCCTAACAACATTGAAAGCATTGTCTTTTAAACTGGGAATACATGGAATGGGGTTCCAATCTGCAGGAATTGGCCGTCTCTGCAGTTGGGATAGGTCTTCGGCCGGTGGACTTGCTGTACTTTTTGCTGGAGTGGGATTTTTCTGTGGTACGGCTGGTGCTATGGCAAATGAAATCGGTATACCTTTTGCTAGAGTGCAGGTCCTGTGTGGTGGGGCTAGTGGTGTGGCCAGTAAAGTATGGGTACAGTCTGCTGGAGTCGGTCCTACGTTTTGTGTCACTGGTTGTACAACCAATATAGGTGGGGCGCTATCTGAGTTCTCCAGCACCACCATGTTTTTCAAGGACTTTGCTGGTGCTCCTTCAGGTTCGGCAATCACCCTCTTCCTTTTTGATGTCTGATGCATAAGAACAGCATTTGAGTGGAAAAACATGGTATGATGACAGATGGAATATGTATTGATAATGGATGGGCATGGCATCTTGAGTTATATGATGAGTAAACTAAGCAGATGGCGGTGCAACAAAGTAGAAGAAATGCAAGACAACATATGCAAGATACGCGCAAGCAATAAAACCTTGCCAAATTAGAACAGGCACCTTAATGGGTGAACAGGACAGACCATCTGCCTTTGACTCCTCGAGGTTAGAATAGTCATTAGGATGATATTCTGAACAAGAATCAACATGTGGGGAGCGTACGAGTTTCATTGCTTCCAGAATGGCACTCAATGCCTTGGTGCTAATTTTGTAAGTCATGGCAGTGTTCCACAATATTCTTCTGATGCACGAATTATGATATTCACTGTAATTGTGTATAATATCTGAGAACCATGAAAACAAAAATAGTTGTGAGATTATCTTTGTAATGTAGATGGTATTCTAATATAGGGGCGCCCCTGTAAACACTTGTGTGCTATCACTAGATTCTGATGAGAGAGCTCATGTGTGCTGTAATATGGTGCGTGCATTTATATAATCTGGCACAAGTACACAAAGAAATAGGCTCCAGAAGTAAGGATAGCTGGCAGATGATAGGTTCATAATATACTGTATAGAGAGTTTATTGCCAAACCATGATAACAAGAGCACACAACAACTAGGCAGATCATAGTGTACATAACAGGGGTACACCATAACCACGATATATAAATCAGGAAAGTGGAACTGGCTTGAAAATAAGGTGTTGTATTGCCGCTAGTAATTGAAAGCCTATCGATCAGGTACAGGCCAGCTCTATCAGCTATTGACTGCAGATGTCCCTGCGCCCCTTCCTGACAAGGAACATACTTTACGTACTAAATACAGAATAAACAAAGAGGAACATGTTAAAGAACAGAAGAGGAAGCATATTCTTGAGGTTCCGCTTCATTGCATACAATGTTGGTTGCCCACTCATGATGAATCACAGCGCCCAAAGAAATGCAATTCCATGTGGTTTCTCTATATGTGGCAATTTTGAACAAGAGTCATTAGGATCATATTCTGACGAAGAGTCAACAGGTGGGGAGCGTATGAGTTTCATTGCATCTAGAATGGCACTCAATGCCTTGGTGCCAATTTTGTAAGTCATTGCAGTGTTTAGCTTCAATAGTGGACTGCTGCTAGTGCGACACAAAGCAGCTACACAGATCATAGTGTAGATATAACGGGAAAACTATAAGCATCAGAGTAAAATCAGGAAAGTGGAACTTGCTGGAATATATGTGTTAGTATTGCCGGTACGGCTAGAAAGGCTTCGGATACCAGCTCTCTTCAAGTGAAGGTGCGGTACTATTAATATCAGTGTAACTCTCAAAGGCGACACAGCTCCGCGCATTTCCTTGCTATTCTTATAGGATTCAAGTGGGCAGACCACTACAAATCCTATTCCCATGTTTACAAGATCCTACGAATCAAAGAGGCTCAAAGTGTCCATCACAACCGACCGTATAGACCTCTACACTGCAAATGTCCCTGCTCATCTTCAGTACAAGGAACATACTGTACTACTAGCATACTCCCTCTGTTCCAAAATATAAGTCTTGGTAGAGATTTCCACTATGGATCACATACAGATGTATCCAGATACATTTTAGAGTGTAGATTCACTCATTTTGCTCCATATGTAGTCCATGGTGGAATCTATACAAAGACTTGTATTTAGGAACGGAGAGAGTACATATTAAAGAAGAACGGAAGAGGAACATGGTAAAGAAGAGCAAGCAGATTTTGGATAATAAAATGTTGGTTGCGCAGTGCCCACACATGATGAACCAGAGCGCATTAAGAATGCAACTCCCCGCTGTCTCTCGACCATTTCAGGCGGTTGGATGAAGATTCTACGTCTCCTAACCCTTTTTCTTCCTCGTCTCTGATTCTTCCCATACAGAACACCGCACGGGACGCCGGCCGGACCACCGGCCCCCACCGCCTGTGTTCCTTTGCCACCCCCACCCCCCACCCGCGCCCTAACCCCCACCCGCATCGAGTTTTCTTCGTTCGGCGAGGCCCCACAACCACCCGAGCCCCTTGGATCGCACCGGCGAACTCCGGCGAGCTCTGAAAAATCGACTGACCCAATTTTGAAATTTAGTCTACTATGATTTAACTAGTGTGGAATATAAAAGGGGAGAACCATAAGCATTGGGAGTATAGTGTTGAGCGTGCCATGGCGGATCGGAAGGTGCAAACCAAACAAAGGCAACTTCGCAACCAAGACAAGAAATCAGAGTAAAGCAGTGGCGATCTATTTTCTTGCTGCGATAAATAAGTTGAGCAGATACAAAAGAGTACCGCCTCTGGTGCAACACCGTGTACGCATCTGCTGAGAATTTGACGGTGCTGCGGGAGCGATGGCTGTCGGCAGCGTGGAAGCAGATCTAGGAGGGTAGACGGTGGCGGCAGGGCGCGGTGGACGAGATGGTCGTAGGAGCGGCGCCGGCAAGGTGGACGACGACGGGGATGAAGCGAGAGGACGGGATGCAAGGATCTCGGTCCGAAAGCGTGGATGAGAGAGGTCGATCTCTTGTAATGGACGGCGGCGTCGGGGTATCAGCTCCGGCATGGTGGAGGAGGATGGCAGTGGATGGGGTGGCGGACGGCGGCGGACGGAGGAGGGTGGGGTGGAGAGTGTGTTTTGGCGCCCATGAAGTACGAATGGGGAAAAGGAAGGTAGAGAGGAAGGGGGGAACCATGTATTTAGGGCGCGCTTGTCTCAAATGTGAGGAAATTTACAAACTTAGCCCCCATTTCATATTTCTACTACATCACAACAAAATTAGTCGGTTGGGGATAGGACGGTAATCTCGCATACACCGAATATTTGCTAACGAGAGTTTGTTTTTGGCGCCCATCGTGTATGAATATGAATCGGGGAGGGAGTCAATTTTGGCCGAGGACACACTGTGTTTTGGCGCCCACTGAGGGAGTCCTGGACTCGGGGGTGTCCGGAAAGCCGGACTATCATCGTCCGCCGGACTCCGAGACTATGAAGATACAAGATTGAAGACTTCGTCCCGTGTCCGGATGGGACTTTCCTTGGCGTGGAAGGCAAGCTTGGCGATACGGATATGTAGATCTCCTACCATTGTAACCGACTCTGTGTAACCCTAGCCCCCCCTTGGTGTCTATATAAACCGGAGGGCTTTAGTCCATAGGACACAACAACCATTACAACAATCATACCATAGGCTAGCTTCTAGGGTTTAGCCTCCTTGATCTCGTGGTAGATCCACTCTTGTAATACACATCATCAATATTAATAGAGCATGACGTAGGGTTTTACCTCCATCAAGAGGGCCCGAACCTGGGTAAAACATCGTGTCCCTCGTCTCCTGTTACCATCCGCCTAGACGCACAGTTCGGGACCCCCTACCCGAGATCCGGCGGTTTTGACACCGACACTGGTGCTTTCATTGAGAGTTCCTCTGTGTCGTCACCGATAGGCTTGATGGATTCTTCAATCAACAACAACGACATCCAGGGTGAGACTTTTCTCCCCGGACAGATCTTCGTATTCGGCGGCTTCGCACTGCGGGCTAATTCACTTGGCCATCTGGAGCAGATCGAAAGCTACGCCCCTGTCCGTCAGGTCAGATTTGGAAGCCTAAACTTCACGGCGGACATCCGCTGTCAGGACCCCGACTCAATGCCACATCGATCTAGCATGTAACACCTCATATCACTTTGCGGCCTCACGCACGGTATTCCCACGGGTGTCGCCTTACCTTTGCCCGGGACCGTTTGCGCCTTTTGGCACACGTATATGACAGTGTCGCTAGCATCCATATGATAAGGAGCCCGGGGCTGACATGGCTAGTCGTAAACCCAAAGTGGCACAGACCTACAGGGACAGGCATCCATGACCCAGCATCGAACGTGTCGGTCATCAGCGAGTGAATCCAGGCTGTAGCACTGGGCTAGCAGGACTCCGGTGAACCGGGCTGTAGCGGGCTAACAGGACTCCGGTATTCATCGCGTGACATTTCCCCGAAGGGACAGACACAGGAACGAAGAAGGACACATGCCGGCCAGCCTAAGTGTTCCGGAGCAGTAGCAAGCTACCATGGCTCGGTGGAAACACTAGGAGACATTTCCCGATAAGAGAGGCTACTAAAGATAAACAACTAGATAGTCAGATCCCACACATACCAAGCATTTCAATAACATACACACAATATGCTTGATATGTGCAAACACAACATGCCATCACAACATGACTCTATGACTCAAGTAATTTATTCAATAGGCTCCGAGGAGCGAGATATTACAAACAGGGGTCTCATGACCCAACATTCAGAGCATACAAATCAAAGCACAAGCGGAAGCTATCATGTCTGGGTACAGACATCTATAAATGAAAAAGGCTGAGAAGCCTGACTATCTATCAGATCCTGCCGAGGGCAAAAGATCGTAGCTGAGGTAACAAGCTAAACGTCGAAGTCCACGTGGAACTACTAGTGAGACTGAAGTCTCTCTGCAAAAACATAAAATAGGCAAACGTGAGTACAAATGTACCCAGCAAGACTTACATCAGAACTAACTACATATGCATCATTTTCAACAAGGGGATGGTGGGGTTTAACTGCAGCAAGCCAGCTTTGACTCGGTGGCTATCCTAAACTACGACTGCAAGCGACTCTTTTGAGGTGGCGCACACGAGTCCACATATTCACCATATCAATACACCACTATGGATCCGCTCCCGTCTCCCTACGAGAACGCCATCCATAGCACTCACGCTTATCTTGCGCATTTTAAAGTATCCACTTTCACTTGTCTATGAACTGATATAAGCAATCCAGAAGTCCTTTTCCGCGGACACGGCTATTTGAATAGATGATGTTAAACCTGCAGGGCTATTTGAATAGATGATGTTAAACCTACATGTTTCCACCACTTAGCGTCTGCACACGACATGTGCTCGGCAGACTTCAAGCGAAAGCCGACGTGGGTGTAGACCACGACCTACCTAAACACCTAAGTCTCTAGTCCAGGTTTATCGCCTATTCGGGTTCCATCCATGAGGAGATCCGGCCGGAGTTTCGCTCACAGCCCCAAACGATGTGAACAGGGTTCCCGAGATACCAAACGGGCATCCGGTACACCGTGCCACGTACCTACCGCATCACAGCCCACCCCTACGGTCAGCGCTGTCCACGGCCTCCAGTAAGCTACAAACACCAGAAACTACTTGCAACTCCTGGACAGAGGACAAGGGTGAATAAGAAGTCGAGCGGGGTCATATTTCAGGGCCCAATGTATGGTAGTAGCTGAATCATGGATCACAAACACAGAACTCAGTTCCTGAGGATGGCTGCAATGAGACAACCCACCATGTACTCCTACATGGCCTCTCACCGCTACCTTTACCAAATCGTGTTCACACACTTAGCTCACACACAGTAGGACATGTTCACACACCTCTGATTCATCCCGGATGAATCAGACCTGACACAACTCTAAGCAGTAGCAGGCATGACAATAAGCATGAATGAGTAGGCACAACAGGGCTCAAACAACTCCTACTCATGCTAGTGGGTTTCATCTATTTACTGTGGCAATGACAGGTCATGCAGAGGATAAAGGGGTTCAGCTACCGCAGCAAGTAACAGATAAATCGGTGTTGTCCTAATGCATTAAAACAGAGCAGGGGCGAGAGGGTAGGATTGTATCGGAATGAACAAGGGGTTTTTGCTTGCCTGGCACTTCTGAAGATAACATTGAGTCTTCATCAGTGTCAACGATCACATCATCGGTATCACGTCTATCGAGAGGGGACAAATACCGGCAACACAGAAGGGAACACAATCAATGCAATGCTCAATATGATGCATGATCATGACATGGCAAAATGAATGTGTTTTGAGCTAATGCAACTAGCAACAGATTAAATGAAGTTGGTTTGAATACAAGATTCAAATTTAAACTCCATATGTGATTATTCAAATGCCATTTAATTGATTTGTGCTAAACAGCAGCTATAAGTTGTTCTAACATGCATGAAAATGGTACAGATGGATTCCTTGAATTTTTCTAATAATTTTTCATATATGAATTATTTAATTTGGAGTTACGGTTAATTTTCTATGATTTTTAGAAGTTGTAGCTATTTTCTGGAATTTCCTGAATATAATAAAATAAACTAAATTCCAGAAAATGAATATTGCGTCAGCATGACCTCACCCTGACGTCATCAGGTCAACAGGGCGGGTCCAGGTCAAACCTGACGTGTGGGGCCCACACGTCAGTGACACAGGAACTAATCCCGGTCAAACACAGCGCTGACTGGGGTTTGACCAGGGGTGGGGCCCACTGTCAGTGTCAGCAGGGGGGGTAATTAGTTTAACTAATTCGATTAGTGCTAATCCTAATTAGCTAACAGGGCTGGGCCCACCTGTCATTGAGTCAGGGGCGTCTAACTGGGGTCAAACTCGCCGGACTTGGTCCACGGCTCGTCGCCGGTGAAGCCCGAGACGGCGGAGGGGGTCGGAATTCCTCCTCCGGCGACCAAATGGCCGGCGGAGGGCAGCTACGTGACGCTGAAGATCCCGCGCGTCAAGTGGTGCGGTCAGTTATGCCGGGGGCGACCTATATCGACGGCGGCGAGCTCAAAGGCGGCGGCCGGAGTTCGGGCCAGCACGACGCGGTGGCTGCAGCGCGTTAGCCAGAGAGCAGAGAAGTGCATCGGGACCCTGGGGACCTGGAGAGCACGCGGGAGCTACTGGAGCGAGCGGAAGAGCCCCGGGGCGCGAGGTTCGCCGGCCATGGCGATGGCCGGAGCTCGGTGCTTGCGGGGACGGCAGCTACGGCACGAGAACGAGCAGGGGGTCAGAGGGGAAACGGAGAGGAGCTCACGGGGGTTGTGACGGTGGCTTCGGGGAGCTCAGGGAGGCGTCAGGGAGGGCACACGGTCGCCAGCGATCTCGGCGGCCGAAGCTTGAAGAAGAGGTCGGGGAAGCCGCTGCAGGGCGCGTCCGCTCGTGTGGCTTGGCGGGGACGGTGTAGAGGTCAGCGGCGGAGCTTCTGGAACTGGCGGAGGGGCGAGGGAGGGCTGGTGGCTACGGCTATGGCGAACGGCGGCGACAGCTGCGCTCGGGGA
>NC_041393.1:552667148-552686383 GCF_002162155.2 Triticum dicoccoides | reverse complement strand
GCGCTCGGGGATCACAGGGAAGAGAGGGAAAGAGAGAGCCAGAGGAGGGGGAGCGGTCCAGAGGGAGAGGAAAGTGAAAGGGGGGGTCGAGGAGGCGCGTGGCGTCTCCGGGGCGTCGAGGAGGAAGCAGGAGGTGGCCAGGGGGAAGCAGGAGGTGGCCGAGGCCTCTCGGGCGCGCGCCACGCCTCGCCTCTGTTCGTCCTCCTGGCAGAGGAGGAAGATGACAAGGGGGAGGAGGTGGGCTGGGCCGGCCAGATGGAGCTGGGCCAGGTAAGTGGCGCCAGGTAAGTTCTGTTCTGTTTTATCTTTTCTATTTTCTGCAATTTGTTTTTGATTTGATTTAAAATATCAAATCATTTTATAAAATCCTGGAAACAATTATGGGTGCTTTCTGAATTATTTCAGTGACCCTTAACAATTTCCAACATTTATTTGAACATTTAAATTATTTATAGTATTTAAATGCCCAAAGTCAAATACAATATGGTTTATTCAAAAATCCAAAAAATGTCTTGGAAAAATATCCATCATCTCTGGATATGGTTTTCACCCTTTTCCAGTAATCATGAACATTTTTGCAAACCAATTTGGGTTCTTTGAAAATATTTTGAAGTTGAACCTATTTGCAATGCTTTGGTGCTAGGGCTTGGTCATCCCCATTTCAAATTTCATAAAATTTAAACATGTTGCATGGATGCTAAAGCAAAAACAAACAAGGGCTGATCTGGGGCTGTGACAGCTCACCCCCACTAAACAAAAATCTCGTCCCGAGATTCAAGCGTAGGGTAAGGTGAAGGGGGAGCGCAAACTAGCACAATCTTCACGATCCAGGTTGCACTTCAAATGAACGTTGATTCGATCACCATCATTGTCTCGAAGTCTTGCTCTGAGAAATCCTGCCAACATGACCTGGAGAGAAGGAGACTCTAGAAGGGTCGATCTCCTCGAAGATCGAACAACTCACGGAATGAGACATAGGACCATCTCTCGGGTTGAGACACGAGATACACATCAAGAGGGGTGGAAAGAAACGGATGACGAAGGTTCACTAGGTAGACAACAATTCCACACTTAAGAAGGTGGTAAAATATTGTCCACGTAGCGAGGAGTTTAGTTGCCATGAAACCACGACGAAACATCCTGGAGGAGGGTGATTCGTAGATTATTTCCTTAAGTGGCAAAAAGAATTACCTTTGATTCAGAGATCATTGAAAACTCTTCATACCAGCCTAAGGCAATTCACAACGATCGTTTGGAGGGGGGGTCGGTAGAATGGCATACTCGGACTTGGATGATGTGGATTACCTTGTTGAAGACAATATAATGGATGAATTTGCTTATCACCGAAAATGGAAGAGACCCATGGTAGAATGGCACAATGGCGGTGCAAGCTGGGAACAGAATGCAAATGCTGGGAATGATTCTGGTAACTGGGGAAGAACCCAACAATAGGGAGTGAATTCACTGTTTGAATAGGTCATAGCATTGCCGAGGAAACTGAGAGCAAACCCAGTTAGTGCTGGTGATAACACGTAGCGCTTGTGCGTGCTCTCAAGAACTTGAGCATTTCCATATTCATCAAGGTTTTACCAACATCCGTGTCAAGGATCCTGGCAACACAACTTGCTACCATGATGAATGATGATGGATGATGCAGATGCAAAGGAAGATAACACTTCTCAGATTTCATCTTAGCGAGGCCAAGGAAATAAAATCTGGATGATCGACCGAGAGACATTTAGCACTCCGTTTCTAATGTTCTCCTTGATGTGCTAGTGTATCCCATTCATAGATATGGTTTGATAACTAGAACATCAAGTAAAAGGTCGGACTTCGGGAGCAATAAAATCCATAAGGAACAGTTACGGAGGTAAATCCTACGAAATCCTTATGGGGAGGTGGCCAACTTCTTCAATCAAGATACTACAATAATAGGTCTTTCGGCTGGGTGGTGCTGGCCACGACATCCACTTTACCAGTTATCGAGGAACCAATATTATAGTTCTTGGGGAAATGTTCCAACCATCATATCTGCCTGAGATTCAGATCTGGTTGGTGTCAGGATATTTCAGACTCATCGAGTCTAGGAAGAAGAATGAAAGTTTGCAACACAAATCGACGAGATGACGTTGCGGGATTCTCGGGAGATGAACTACGATAGCAAGCTCCAAAACATGAGCTGGTTCTGCTACAAACATGTGAACACGTTGTCCCAGACAAGCATGCCCACATGGTAGTCTTACAATAAAACACTACCGAGTTCTGGTTGGGAACCATCAGCGAGGGTATCGAAGTCCTTACATAAGTCCAGATTAGCTCTTATGAAGGAACTCCTTCTCCTTGAACAAATCAATCAGTGGCTTGGTGTGCTAGGGATACATATAGATTGAAGGTTGCAAGTCTTCAAACCACAACATTCTTCGCACGTGTGCATGACTGATTTGGAATGATTCCAAAGAAAGCAACATTGACTTTCTCGAATCCACGGCGGCAACTTGCATCAGATGCACATGAATTAAAGGAAGTCACTACCTTCATCCAAACATATGCTTCATGAGCTAGCATGAACAAATGCTTTCAAAAGTTTCCAACACTAGCTTAATGTTCAACAAAATCATGGAGGAGATAAGGATGTTGTCAATGGGCTCAACAACAATTCATCTAGGTTTCCTTTTTAAAAGGAATTCCATAGTTAAGTGAACACGGTGATAGCATTGGTCAGACCAAAGATGTAATGGTGTATGCTCGAGGGATCAACCACGAATAAGACAACATTACGAGCATCGTTGGTACTGATTTGATTTGACGATAGCCTACACTCAAATCAAAGGATTGATAAGACAATAGGTCCAGCAACTGATCACAGGGACCAATCGATGAAGATATCATCTTTCTTCAACACACACTACACAAGAATATCCCTTTGGAACGAGTTAAGTCAGGCAAGCTTTTATCTCCCAACTCTCCAAGTTGTTGTCTAGCTTAACCAACTAGCTCAGGGATATCTAACACCGATTCTTGGAGAGAAGGTGGTTCACAAGAAACCAACTTGATCACGAGCTCAACAAAACAGTCAGGTGACAACCCGGTAACACTTCCAAGAAGATATTTGGAAAGTAACGAACCACCGGTATGTTACTAAGCTCGAGAACAATCTTGCTTTTCAGGGCAAGACAATATGATCAAAGAGCGAGGGATTTGGAATAATCCTAACTCACTGATCGGAGAGTGCACCAGAAATAAGGACTAGGTAGCACAATCAACCTTAGGGTGACGATTCAATAATCAACACGCTAAGAATGAGGTTATCGTCCATTTAACTACCAAGCAATGGAGTTTCTAGCAGTATTGATTTCACACATCACAATTCATTTGTCGGTATTACGGTTGCATCAACACGAAGACCGAGGAATGACTAATGATGGCAAGAAGTATCACTGTACCAAGAGTTCATAGGATGGTGTGCAATTCCTATAACAATCCCGATATAAAAATGGTAATACTCCAAGGTAGAACAGAACAAAAGCTGGATTAGCAATTTCATCTGCGGAGCACAACTTCTTTGACCCAATCCTGGATATGGAAGAGGTACTGGAGTTTGTTTCTCCTAGTCATTCTGCGATAGAATGGCTTGACGGACCACAAGAGTAATAGACATCGATAAACGAACGCACGCATACTCTTGACTATCAATTGATAGACGAGGGTCAGAATGCAACTAAAGAGAACAACTCAAAGGAACATATAATTTTCTGAGTTGTGGATGCATAGATTAGTATGTCGAACCAAGTTCAACATATTTCTTCCGGATAACCCATGCAGAAAGGTAGAACTGGCAGAGTCACGATTTATGAATGGAGAACTCATCAAGAGCACTCTTGTTGTCATCTTTTGGTTCAGAAGAACTCCTGCCAAGAATGATTCATGGTAATTGGAAGAAGGATATACCACGAACCTCGAGGACTATCGCAAAGTTACTAATATCCTAAAGGAACTAGCAACACTATCAACATGAAGTAAGTAGAGTGAATCTCGGGTTCAAAACCCAGGAATAGAATACCTATTACTAAGTAGCATCACGGAATGCTTTCGAAAATAAAGGCCAGAATCATCACACTGGGAACACAAATCATGGCTAAATTACTAGATGATCCCCTAAGACACCTAGGGTCATAATAATATCTCCAACATATATGTCAAGGTAACGAAGTACCTCAACTCACTGATTAGTGTGGTTAATCTGGCCCATGGGAACATTGAAACGGGAAGAAAGGATTTGCAATTGCATCAGACTACTTAGAAACCTGGGATGACTCGCACAGCATAACGGCTGTAAATGCTCAGAAAAGATTTGAGACATTCACAAAAATGGTGGCATAACCACTCAGAAGCACAATATCAAGGTTTCGAGATCAACAATTAACATACGGAAGTAGTAGGAACTGAACTGAGACTTAAATCCAACAATCTTATAAGTCCACTGATTAGTAACACGTGGTCCTAATAGCAAGAAGAGATAGCCTAGTTCTTAATCCCCGTACGAAAGATAAGATGACTCAGATCAGAAGGGCATAAGGTATAAGGAGTAAAAAGAGCCTTACGTTCCATCCCACAATCAATTCCCTTATATAACTAAAGAATTTCTAGACTCAACTTCGACCAGTTTGGCTTGGTAATCCTACAGGCAGTCAAGCTCTGATACCAACGCTGTCAGGACCCCGACTCAATGCCACATCGATCTAGCATGTAACACCTCATATCACTTTGCGGCCTCACACACGGTATTCCCACGGGTGTCGCCTTACCTTTGCCCGGGACCGTTTGCGCCTTTTGGCACACGTATATGACAGTGTCGCTAGCATCCATATGATAAGGAGCCCGGGGCTGACATGGCTAGTCGTAAACCCAAAGTGGCACAGACTTACAGGGACAGGCATCCATGACCCAGCATCGAACGTGTCGGTCATCAGCGAGTGAATCCAGGCTGTAGCACTGGGCTAGCAGGACTCCGGTGAACCGGGCTGTAGCGGGCTAACAGGACTCTGGTATTCATCGCGTGACATTTCCCCGAAGGGACAGACACAGGAACGAAGAAGGACACATGCCGCCCAGCCTAAGTGTTCCGGAGCAGTAGCAAGCTACCATGGCTCGGTGGAAACACTAGGAGACATTTCCCGATAAGAGAGGCTACTAAATATAAACAACTAGATAGTCAGATCCCACACATACCAAGCATTTCAATAACATACACACAATATGCTTGATATGTGCAAACACAACATGGCATCACAACATGACTCTATGACTCAAGTAATTTATTCAATAGGCTCCGAGGAGCGAGATATTACAAACAGGGGTCTCATGACCCAACATTCAGAGCATACAAATCAAAGCACAAGCGGAAGCTATCATGTCTGGGTACAGACATCTATAAATGAAAAAGGCTGAGAAGCCTGACTATCTATCAGATCCTGCCGAGGGCACAAGATCGTAGCTGAGGTAACAAGCTAAACGTCGAAGTCCACGTGGAACTACTAGTGAGACTGAAGTCTCTCTGCAAAAACATAAAATAGGCAAACGTGAGTACAAATGTACCCAGCAAGACTTACATCAGAACTAACTACATATGCATCATTTTCAACAAGGGGATGGTGGGGTTTAACTGCAGCAAGCCAGCTTTGACTCGGTGGCTATCCTAAACTACGACTGCAAGCGACTCTTTTGAGGTGGCGCACACGAGTCCACATATTCACCATAACAATACACCACTATGGATCCGCTCTCGACTCCCTACGAGAACGCCATCCATAGAACTCACGCTTATCTTGCGCATTTTAAAGTATCCACTTTCACTTGTCTATGAACTGATATAAGCAATCCAGAAGTCCTTTTCCGCGGACACGGCTATTCGAATAGATGATGTTAACCCTGCAGGGGTGTACTTCTTCATACATGTTTCCACCACTTAGCGTCTGCACACGACATGTGCTCGGCAGACTTCAAGCGAAAGCCGACGTGGGTGTAGACCACAACCTACCTAAACACCTAAGTCTCTAGTCTAGGTTTATCGCCTATTCGGGTTCCATCCATGAGGAGATCCGGCCGGAGTTTCGCTCACAGCCCCAAACGATGTGAACAGGGTTCCCGAGATACCAAACGGGCATCCGGTACACCGTGCCACGTACCTACCGCATCACAGCCCACCCCTACGGTCAGCGCTGTCCACGGCCTCCAGTAAGCTACAAACACCAGAAACTACTTGCAACTCCTGGACAGAGGACAAGGGTGAATAAGAAGTCGAGCGGGGTCCTATTTCAGGGCCCAATGTATGGTAGTAGCTGAATCATGGATCACAAACACAGAACTCAGTTCCTGAGGACGGCTGCAATGAGACAACCCACCATGTACTCCTACATGGCCTCTCACCGCTACCTTTACCAAATCGTGTTCACACACTTAGCTCACACACAGTAGGACATGTTCACACACCTCTGATTCATCCCGGATGAATCAGACCTGACACAACTCTAAGCAGTAGCAGGCATGACAATAAGCATGAATGAGTAGGCACAACAGGGCTCAAACAACTCCTACTCATGCTAGTGGGTTTCATCTATTTACTGTGGCAATGACAGGTCATGCAGAGGATAAAGGGGTTCAGCTACCGCAGCAAGTAACAGATAAATCGGTGTTGTCCTAATGCATTAAAAGAGAGCAGGGGCGAGAGGGTAGGATTGTATCGGAATGAACAAGGGGTTTTTGCTTGCCTGGCACTTCTGAAGATAACATTGAGTCTTCATCAGTGTCAACGATCACATCATCGGTATCACGTCTATCGAGAGGGGACAAATACCGGCAACACAGAAGGGAACACAATCAATGCAATGCTCAATATGATGCATGATCATGACATGGCAAAATGAATGTGTTTTGAGCTAATGCAACTAGAAACAGATTAAATGAAGTTGGTTTGAATACAAGATTCAAATTTAAACTCCATATGTGATTATTCAAATGCCATTTAATTGATTTGTGCTAAACAGCAGCTATAAGTTGTTCTAACATGCATGAAAATGGTACAGATGGATTCCTTGAATTTTTCTGATAATTTTTCATATATAAATTATTTAATTTGGAGTTACGGTTAATTTTCTATGATTTTTAGAAGTTGTAGCTATTTTCTGGAATTTCCTGAATATAATAAAATAAACTAAATTCCAGAAAATGAATATTGCGTCAGCATGACCTCACCCTAACGTCATCAGGTCAACAGGGCGGGTCCAGGTCAAACCTGACGTGTGGGGCCCACACGTCAGTGACACAGGAACTAATCCCGGTCAAACACAGCGCTGACTGGGGTTTGACCAGGGGTGGGGCCCACTGTCAGTGTCAGCAGGGGGGGGGTAATTAGTTTAACTAATTCGATTAGTGCTAATCCTAATTAGCTAACAGGGCTGGGCCCACCTGTCATTGAGTCAGGGGCATCTAACTGGGGTCAAACTCGCCGGACTTGGTCCACGGCTCGTCGCCGGTGAAGCCCGAGACGGCGGAGGGGGTCGGAATTCCTCCTCCGGCGACCAAATGGCCGGCGGAGGGCAGCTACGTGACGCTGAAGATCCCGCGCGTCGAGTGGTGCGGTCAGTTATGCCGGGGGCGACCTATATCGACGGCGGCGAGCTCAAAGGCGGCGGCCGGAGTTCGGGCCAGCACGACGCGGTGGCTGCAGCGCGTTAGCCAGAGAGCAGAGAAGTGCATCGGGACCCTGGGGACCTGGAGATCACGCGGGAGCTACTGGAGCGAGCGAAAGAGCCCTGGGGCGCGAGGTTCGCCAGCCATGGCGATGGCCGGAGCTCGGTGCTTGCGGGGACGGCAGCTACGGCACGAGAACGAGCAGGGGGTCAGAGGGGAAACGGAGAGGAGCTCACGGGGGTTGCGACGGTGGCTTCGGGGAGCTCAGGGAGGCGTCAGGGAGGGCACACGGTCGCCGGCAATCTTGGCGGCCGAAGCTTGAAGAAGAGGTCGGGGAAGCCGCTGCAGGGCGCGTCCGCTCGTGTGGCTTGGCGGGGACGGTGTAGAGGTCAGCGTTGGAGCTTCTGGAACTGGCGGAGGGGCGAGGGAGGGCTGGTGGCTGCGGCTATGGCGAACGGCGGCGACGGCTGCGCTCGGGGATCACAGGGAAGAGAGGGAAAGAGAGAGCCAGAGGAGGGGGAGCGGTCCAGAGGGAGAGGAAAGTGAAAGGGGGGGTCGAGGAGGCGTGTGGCGTCTCCGGGGCGTCGAGGAGGAAGCAGGAGGTGGCCAGGGGGAAGCAGGAGGTGGCCGAGGCCTCTCGGGCGCGCGCCACGCCTCGCCTCTGTTCGTCCTCCTGGCAGAGGAGGAAGATGACAAGGGGGAGGAGGTGGGCTGGGCCGGCCAGATGGAGCTGGGCCAGGTAAGTGGCGCCAGGTAAGTTCTGTTCTGTTTTATCTTTTCTATTTTCTGCAATTTGTTTTTGATTTGATTTAAAATATCAAATCATTTTATAAAATCCTGGAAACAATTATGGGTGCTTTCTGAATTATTTCAGTGACCCTTAACAATTTCCAACATTTATTTGAACATTTAAATTATTTATAGTATTTAAATGCCCAAAGTCAAATACAATATGGTTTATTCAAAAATCCAAAACATGTCTTGGAAAAATATCTATCATCTCTGGATATGGTTTTCACCCTTTTCCAGTAATCATGAACATTTTTGCAAACCAATTTGGGTTCTTTGAAAATATTTTGAAGTTGAACCTATTTGCAATGCTTTGGTGCTAGGGCTTGGTCATCCCCATTTCAAATTTCATAAAATTTAAACATGTTGCATGGATGCTAAAGCAAAAACAAACAAGGGCTGATCTGGGGCTGTGACATCCGCGGAGACTTGATCTTCGATGGATCCGATCCGCAGCCGAGCGTGCCGCACTGTCACGATGGGCATGATCCAACTCTGCCGCCGGACAGTATCTTGGAGGCCGCACACGAATCCGCTCCGACCCATAGTCCGGAGCCGATCGCGTAGATAGAGGACGGGTGGCTGGACACCGCCTCGGGAGCTGCAACTTCCACGGCGATGGAGCCGAACACTGACCCCGTCCCTTATAAAGCTCGTGACTCCGAGGTGCCGGACTCCATGCCGGACTCCGAACCTCCTGCTCCCCTGCCAATTGAATCCGATTGGGTGCCGATCATGGAGTTCACCACCGCGGACATCTTTCAGCACTCGCCCTTTGGTGACATTTTAAATTCGCTAAAGCATCTCTCGCTATCCGGAGAGCCCTGGCCGGATTATGGCCAGGATGGTTGGGATGCGGACGACGAAGAAATTCAAAGCCCACCCACCACCCACTTTGTAGCCACTGTCGACGATTTAACCGACATGCTAGACTACGACTCCGAAGACATCGATGGTATGGACGACGATGCCGGAGACGCTCAAGAACCAGAGCCCACAGAGCACTGGAAGGCCACCCCAACCCATGTTGTATATATGGTGGATACCCCAAAAGGAAGCGATAACGAGGACCAATGGGGCGCGGCAAAGGATAATCCCGCCGATAAACAACCAAAACGGTGACGCAGACGCCGCCCTAAGTCTCGGCTCGACAACAACATCGCTCCTAATGACCCAGCAATAGAGCAGGGCAAACCAATGGACGACGAACAGGCAACCAAGCAACCGTCCGAACAGGACGAATCGGATAATCAATCCATGCCCGGCGAAACCAACAGTCCAGATGACCTCACGCCGGACACACCACCAGAGAGTAAGAGCCTTCGCAAAAGACTCGTCGCCACTACAAGAAGTCTGAAGAAGGAAAAACGGAAGCTCAAAACAGCAGAAGACATACTCAGAAGGAGGTGGAGCAAAGTGCTCAAAGCCGCAGACAAATATGGCAATGGCCATCAATCAAAGAGCTACCCGAAGCGCAAGCTGCTGCCAGAATTTGACGAGGAAGCCATAGAGCCCCCACAGTCAAAAAACAAAGAGGCCGCCTGGCCGGATAGACGGCCAGATGATAGGCCAAAAATTACAAGCGGCGCCGCACACAAGCCGACTCATGATCCTGGGAAAACAGATGACCCAGCCAGGTCCATTTACGGGCCAAAAAAGAGGGCCCCAGGAAGAATCACAACACGCCAAGTGTTCGAAGACAGCGGTACACCCAAATACAGGGGCGCCGCACACCCACTATGTTTCACCAATGAGGTGCTGGATCATGAATTCCCAGCAGGGTTTAAACCCATAAACATAGAGGCTTACGACGGAACAAGAGACCCTGGAGTCTGGATAAAGGATTATATACTACACATACACATGTCTAGAGGAGACGATCTCCACGCCATAAAATATCTACCCCTCAAGCTCAAAGGTCCAGCTCGGCATTGGCTCAAAAGCCTCCCAGAAAACACTGTTGGAAGTTGGGAAGAGCTTGAGGACGTGTTTAGAGCAAATTTTCAAGGGACTTATGTCCGCCCTCTGGATGCAGACGATTTAAGTCATATAACTCAACAGCCCAGAGAGTCAGCGCGCAAATTCTGGAATAGGTTCCTTACTAAAAAGAACCAAATAGTCGACTGTCCGGACGCTGAAGCCTTAGCAGCTTTTAAACACAACGTCCTAGACGAATGGCTCGCCAGACACCTCGGCCAAGAGAAGCCGAGGACAATATCCGCGCTAACAAGCCTCATGACTCGCTTTTGCGTGGGGGAAGACAGTTGGCTAGCAAGATGCAGCACCAGCGACCCAAGTACATCCGAGATCAGAGATGGAAACGGAAAATCACGACGCAGAAAAGATCAGCGCCGGAATAAAGAGAAAAGCCCAAAGAACACGGCGGTCAACGCCGGATTCAAAAGCTCGCGGCCAAACAACAAAACACTGCCTCTTAAGGACAACAGTGATGAGCTATCCAACTTAAACAAAATTTTGGATCGGATATGTCAAATCCACGGTACCTCCGGAAGGCCTTTAAACCACACCCACCGAGATTGTTGGGTTTTAAAACAGTCCGGCCGACTCAACACCGAACACAAGGGGCTCGACGCACCAAGCAAGGACGATGACGAACCCCACCAGCAGGGCACCCGCAAACAAAAGACTTTCCCACAGGAAGTCAAAGCAGTAAACTCACTTCATGTGATAATACGGAAAAACAATGCGACACCCGCTAAGATGGGTCTCGCACGGTCCACCCAAGCGGAACCTCGAGATTGGATGTCAAAACCAATCACTTTTGACCACCTGGATTATTCCAGAAGTGTTTGAAATGCAGGATGGACTGCTCTGATATTGGATCCTATAATCGACGGACTACAATTTACAAAAGTCCTGATGGACGGCGGCAGCGATTTAAACCTGCTATATCCGAACACAATCCACAAGTTGGGGATAGACCTTACTAAAATTCGACATAGTCGCACTTCCTTTAAAGGAGTGACGCCAGGCCCTTACGCCAAGTGCACAGGCTCCTTATTACTAGAAGTTGTGTTCGGGTCACCGGACAACTTCCGACGTGAAAAGCTAATCTTCCATGTCGCCCCATTCAAAAGTAGCTATCAAGCACTATTGGGACGTGAAGCTTTTGTCCGCTTTAACGCCATACCACATTACGCGTCTCTTACACTTAAAATGCCCGGTCCACGTGGCATCATTTCATTAAGAGGGTCATTCAAAGACCCCGGACACGGCTAGACGAGTCCGGCATAAATAAGCTAGGGTCTCCCTAGCCGCACACCCCTTCACAAGGGGCTGTGCGTATAAGCAATAATGAGCTAATATAGACTCCGCTTTATTCATTTATTAATATTTTCCATGCACTTTTTTGCATGATTTCCTTTCAAACTAAGTTCCTCTCTTTTTACAGATGAACAAAGTGCATACCCGTCCAGGATAACGGCACAACGGAGACACAGGCGCAGACATGCAGTAGGGACCCGTCGCAAGGATTCTTTTCAGATTAAGACCCCGCGTAAACCTTTTTTACTGTCTCTTGTTGCTATAATCCCTTCGTTTCTCATTATAACCAGAGTGGAGACTGACGTTTTGGCATCGGCCGCGTCAGAGGACCTCGCCCGTACCTGGACACTAGGGTCTTAGGGCATTGTTCTGCCCATTATTATAAAGACCGAACACCTTAGGGAGTGTTCGGCGTCTCGAGTTAGGCCTTATATGCATCAGCTCCGAATGATGTCTTTGGTCAAATGTTGGGTTTGCCCGGCTCCTGTGTTTTGCTGCCTTACGTTCCGTATCATCGGCTAACGCGGCACCAGGAGAACTACTGCGATTGTGCCCCAGTTCGGCTAGGCGAGCACCTCAGTAGAGAAAGCCGAAAACTGACTGTCATGATACAACGAGATACTAGTCAACCACTCGATCGACCACCGGAATGTTTCGAATTCCTCCGCTTTGACGAAGGACCATTTCCCGGTCGGGCACACACGCGCCCCGAATTCGGAAAGCGCGGTGCCCCCAGGGGCTATATCGTAGTCCCACCCTCGAACTCTAATGGCTAAGTGAAAGTGATAAAGCATCATAGTCTGGTTGCCTCATTTGCTACGCTACCACCTCCTTAACAGGACCGAGACGTCGGATTAAGTGTGAAAATGCGCTATTTTTGCGAACACCCCCGCACCTTGTGCGTGGGGGCTGAAGCCGAAGACTGCCATCTTTCAGGTTATACACACGTATACATAAACGGCCGCATAGGAGATGTTTCAATACTTGAACGCACAAGTATAAAAAGCGCTTACATCATAAACATTGTTTTACAAAATTAAACGTTCATTTGAACGTGACATTTTTTGAGCACTGTGACTCTATTACACGAGAACCACGCAGAACTTCCCCAAAATAGTGCTCGGCGGGTAACCGGCTTTCGTCCGAACCCTGGGTTGCAACAGCGGTGGCATCCATCTCTGTCCAATGTGTCTTCACACGGGCGAGGGCCATCCGCGCACCCTCTATGCAGGCCGACCGTTTTATCGCCTTGATATGCGGCACCGCCCCAAGAAACTACTGCAATAAGCCAAAATAACTCTTCGGCTTGGGCCTATCCGGCCAGACATGAGCCACGATATCCGTCATGGCAAGTCCGGACAACCTATTCAGCTCATCCTGTTCTTCCAATCGATCAGTCAGCGGAAGTGAACGATCCGGACTATGGAATTGAGACCAAAACAGCTCTTCCGTCTTGTGATCCTTCTGACTTCGGAAGTGCACAACGGCATCCGCCGCACTCGCCGCCAAGTCCATATAAGGATCCTCCGGACCCCACAGCTGGCCAAGCTGAGCATACTTTGGATCCATAAATCTGCGGCGCAGCAGAAAAGGCTTGCCAGCCACAATGTCCCCGGCCTGGCGCAACTCCTCCTTTATAGCCCGCATTGCAGAACGGGCATCCTTGGCTTCGGCGGTGGCCTTCCCCAAGTCTTCTCGCTCCGATAGGCGCTCCTTTTCAAAAGCCTCATTACGGTCGGAAGCATCCTTCAACTTAACGGCCATTTCGGCCATCTCTTCCCTGCTTCGGCAGTGTGCAGCCCTTTCGGCCTCTAACTCCTCGGCCGCCCTCGAGGCAGCCGCATCACTCCTTCTGGCTTGCTCCTTGGCTTGAGCAAGTTCTGCCCGAAGGCTCTCCACAGCAGCAGCACCATCTGCGTCAAGCACACATATTGTAAGAGGTGGGCTTTTTGCTCCCTTAATAGATGACTGCGGAGAAACAACTTACCTTGCGACTCGTCAAGTCGCTTGTTGATTAGCGCAATGTCTGCATCCGCAATATCGAGTTGCCGCTTTAATTCAGCAACTCCATCAGTCCGGCTAGCCCCCGGACTATCCGCCACCTGCATAGGAAAGGCGACACTCAATAACTGCGATTTTGATCCTCGGCACGCTGTCGCTTTCGACAACCTACCGAGTCTCAGGGGCTACTATCTATACAGGGTGCACCTTATGTGCAAAACTGTCAAAAAGGGGTGTCATTTTTACATACCTCAAACCCCGCCAGCAAACTCCTGACGGCATTATGCAATCCGCTTTCGGCAGACGAAATTCTTCCAATCACCGTACTCATCAATGCACGGTGATCTTCTGAGATGGACGCCCTCTCAAGCAGATCCTTCAGCTCCCCCGGCCGAACACTAGTCGGTGCCGAACTCTTCGGCTCTGCTGGGCTCGGGGATACCCTCCGTGATGACACTTCAGTCTCGTCTGCCCTATCTGACTGCACAGCGGACGGAGGCGTCTCGCTCTCTACCATCTCCGGACGAAGATCCCCCGAAGATGAGCTCATCTGAGAAGGTCGGAGATCTGAACTACAAGGTAAAAATTCGGTTATCCTCAGAAGCACAAATAGGGATGTCTCTTATTACCGAGCTCTCTTTTTTCTACTTACGACTCGCTGGAGGGCTGATGCTTTGGGGGAGACTATGCGGCCGGGGCCTCCCCGGACGCAGGACCCTCTGGTGAAGATTTCTTCCCCCGCTTGGGGGCTTTGGCCTCCGGGTCTCCAGAGGCGGTCCTCTTCTCCCCTTGGAGGGAGGGATTCTCGATCCCCCCTTTTTCGAGAGCCTCCTTGGTCGAGGCGGTAGCTCCCTTATTTTCCCCTCCGCCTTCCTCTAAAGGCGCAGCTTCCAGCATCTGGACCAGCACGGGATCCAGCGCGGTCTCTGGGAGGGGGGCCGGACACCGTATCAGCTTTGCTTGCGCTATCCACTCCTGTCGAAGGATAACGGGTTAAAGGGCAAATTGTAAAAAGGCAAACAGACGGTACGTCCGAACACTGAGCTACTTACTTGAGTATCCGGGCGATTGCAGCTTAGGCCAGCGTCCTCGGTCAATTCCGGACACACCGCCCGTGATCCAAAGAACAACTCGTACATCTCCACGGGTGTCATACCCATAAAGTGTTGGAGAATCCGTGGTCCCTCCGGATTGAACTCCCATAGCCGGAGAGGACGGCGTTTGCAGGGCAGGAGACGCATAACCTGCATCACCACGACCAGATCGACCTCCCTCTCCTGGAGGTCTTGAATCCGGCCCTGCAATAGGGGCACGTCTTTTGACGGCCCCCAGTTGAGCCCTTGGTTGACCCATGACATCAACCGTCGAGGAGGTCCCGAGCGGAATACGGGCGGCGGCTTCTGCCTGCTGCCCTTCGGAGCGGTGATACAGAACCACTCCTGCTGCCACAAGCCGAGCTCCTCTTGGAAGGAGCCCTGGGGCCACGGGGCATCGTCCCTCCTGCTTATGGCCGCCCCGCCGCACTCTGCTTGACGCCCCCCGATCATCTTCGGCTCCACATTGAAGGTCTTCAGCCACAGGCCGAAGTGGGGGGTGACGCGGAGGAAGGCTTCGCAGACAACAATAAATGCGGAAATATGGAGGATAGACTCCGGAGTCAGGTCATGGAATTCCAACCCATAGTAGAACATGAGCCCTCTCACAAAAGGATCCATCGGGAAGCCTAAACCCCGACGGAGGTGGGATACAAAGACGACATACTCGCCGGGCTCGGGGGTGGGGATGGCTTGCCCTTCGGCGGGCAGCCTGTGCGAAATCTCGTAGGACAGGTAGCTGGCCTCCCACAACTTTAGCACGTCTTCCTCCGTGATGGAGGAAGGCATCCACTGGCCGTGAAGACCGGAACCGGACATTGTTGAAGGTCCGAAGTGCTCGAATCTAGGGCTCTGGGTGTTGGAACTTGGAGCAAGGAGAGGATTCGATGGAGGATTGAAGAAAAGAAACGAGCCTTGTTCCCGTTATGAACAGGGAGAATACCGAGAGCCGTCTCCGTGACCGTTCGGGACTCGGCTTCGATAGAGGAGGCGTGGCGACGGGCGCGGTTGGATTACCCACGTCCGTATTGATGAGAATCCCGGAATAAGGGGAACACGATCTCTGCTTCGACAAGACGTGCCAAGGAAACCGCTTCGCTAAACACGCTGAGGTGGTATAATAAAAAAACGATTCAAGTAAAGGCTTGGTAGTGGCGTGACGTCATGCCACGAAATACGTCAGCAGATTGAACTTGTGTACATATTATTCTCTCTACGGTGGAATGTGGAATTTATTTTGTGGAGCCGGACACTATCCTGGTGTTCACAATCTTCTATGGATTATTCGGAGGAGGAACCCGCCTTGCAATGCCGAACATTATGTGCGCCGGACTCATCGTCATTGAAGCCAGGTTCAGGGGCTACTGAGGGAGTCCTGGACTCGGGGGTGTCCGGATAGCCGGACTATCATCCTCCGCCGGACTGCAAGACTATGAAGATACAAGATTGAAGACTTCGTCCCGTGTCCGGATGGGACTTTCTTTGGCGTGGAAGGCAAGCTTGGCGATACGGATATGTAGATCTCCTACCATTGTAACCGACTCTGTGTAACCCTAGCCCTCCCTGGTGTCTATATAAACCGGAGGGCTTTAGTCCGTAGGACACAACAACCATTACAACAATCATACCATAGGCTAGATTCTAGGGTTTAGCCTCCTTGATCTCGTGGTAGATCCACTCTTGTAATACACATCACCAATATTAATGAAGCAGGACGTAGGGTTTTACCTCCATCAAGAGGGCCCGAACCTGGGTAAAACATCGTGTCCCTCGTCTCCTGTTACCATCCGCCTAGACGCACAGTTCGGGACCCCCTACCCGAGATCCGCCGGTTTTGACACCGACACCCACCGTGTATGAATCCGGGTGAGAGGCGGTTACGTCATGTTTGGGTGAAATGACAAACCTACCCCTATCGAAACCTATAGAAATCCAGCAGATAGGCTTTGCGTGGCAGGGATAGGCAGTAGTGATTTCCATCTCGCAGATTTTGGTTTCGGGCGGTTACTGTGACTTTCCCCGCTCCGTTCAAATTTTGCAGAGTGCACGTTTACTGTGCCAACTCAATTCGAATCCCATTTGTATTCTATATTTTTTCCTGGCGGGATCCATTTTCAATTGGAATTACATTCTATATACATCATTTTTTTATATATACTTTCAAAAGCACAACACCATTTATACATAAATATGGTTTACAAATGGCATGATCTCAGATTCATAAGGTTGTATCGATCAATTTGGATTTTCAAATATTTGAAACCACTTTATGTTGAAATCCAATGTATGCATTCCTTGCTAACTGTCTCCAATTAATGTGTGTTTCATGGGTTTTTTTACTTCTCAAACATGTATAATGTGTTTCACACACACAACATATAGTGTAATCCCGTTTAGACATTAATTGCATATAAACCATGCATTGTTTGTAATTAAAGAATCTATGGATCACCAATATTGATAAACTATATAAAATTACACGTGTGCCCAAATTCAAATGAATATGCATGTTTGATACACCAATTTGCGTTATGATATTACCGATGTTGTGATCTCCAGTTTAAATATTTGAATCCCCTTTAATCCAGATATTCGTTTCATATAGCTATCACTCATGCTTATATATGACTATCTCTCTGGACCTATACGCGTTCATCGTCTCTCAGGTATCTCTCGTGCTACCTGTATGTCGACAATGATCTTTTATCTTCGTAACACACTGACGGCACTCTCTCCCTCGACCTTCATCACTCTCTCTCTCTCTCTAAGTATATCTCGCTCCCTGCTATGTGTCTCTAACTATGATTCTCCATGTGGAATCTCTTTCTCTCACACAAACACAAAACATTGTCTCCCAGGGTCTCATTTATCTCTACTATTCCCATGTGTGCCACTCGCACACCCCTCATACAGAGATGTCCTTCGCTCCTAAGATATGAGAACCTACGACTCTTCCTCTTCAATATCTCTTTCTCACACACAAACACAAACTTTGTCTCCCAAGGTCTCATATTTCTCCATTGTTCTCTTGTATGTCACTCACACACACCCTCTCTCCCTAGAGATATCTTGCGTTCCCTCATGTCTCTCTAGCTATCAATCTCGTTGTGAAATATCTTTCTCTCTCGCAGACACAAAACTCCGTCTCTCTAGATCCCATTTCTCTCTGATATCTGTTTGTATGTGACTCACATGCACCCTTTCTCTATCTCTCTCACACCCACACACATAACTCAGCCTTCTGATCCACTCGACTCCTATCTCTAACGCACACTAGCTAGCATCTTTATCTTGCTATTTATCTGTTTCTCCATCAACCTTCTTTCTCGCCCTCACTCTTGATTCCTATCGCGCACACTACATATGTTTCTCTCTACATGCAGTCAAGTGCCCTCTCACACACATATATAACTTCACCCTTTGAACCACCCGACGGTCATCTCCAACACCCAAACTAGCAGATGTCCCTCTAGCTAGCATCTCCATCTCTGTATCTATCTGTAGTTTCTCCATCAACATTTCTTTCTCGCACGGAGTCTTGCTTCCTATCACCCACACTATATATGTCTCTCCTTACATATGCGTTTATAGCTTGATCTCTTTTGCACAACCGTTGCGCCTCACTCCCTTTGCTCGCCATAGATGCATGCTCCAGCCCACGCCACTATCTCTTAAAGACAAAAACACATGCTCAATTGTCGGGCCTTCTTCCCTGCATTCTCACATGTATGCATATTGTCATACCGATCCGTCTCTCCCATGTCGTTGATCTCATGACTTATGTCTTCTTTCTTTTATCTCGATCATGCATGCGCGCACACACACACACATCCCACGCATACATGTATACCTATCACACATGCATGTTCAAGGTCTCTATTTCTCCATACGTAGTTAATTACCCTCAATCGTAATGCCACATCGAATCGTTCTCCTCTTTTGTGCACATAACTTCCGCCTGGATGGGTAAAACACACACTCACAGTTAACAATCTCCTTCTAGCTACCCCCTGCCTCTCACTCTTCCCCTATATCCCCGAAACCAATAAGACCATCCCTTTGTTTAATTCCCGCCTACATGCACCATCGATATATAGTAGTCTTCCTCGGTGTCTCTCGAACAAACACGTTCTCTCGTTGTCGACTCCTCTCACGCGCACACACCTTCTCTTCCCTCTCTACAGGTATTTTCTCTCTCGCACCCCATCGTTGGGGCCTCTGCCATACACATCACCTCTCTATGATGAAGCCATGCACACATAAATTACATCCGCCACAGAGGACCCCATGACACACACACACATACACACACACACACACACGCACACACGCACCACCCCCCCCCACACACTAAGACTCCATCTCTCTCTCTCACAC
>NC_041393.1:552585759-552666906 GCF_002162155.2 Triticum dicoccoides | reverse complement strand
CACACACACACACGCACGCACGCACGCACGCACCCCCCCACACACTAAGACTCCATCTCTCTCACACACACACACACCACCCCACAAACACACTAAGACTCCATCTCACACACACATGCTCTAGGCGGAGCATTTGTTCCTACCACCCTTCATCCAACCTTACCCGTATGATAAACAGTCACCTTTATTTACTTGCATAACGTGGACAAATTCCACTTTACTTTAGTAGTTAGCAAACTTATCATCTGTACCCTTATAAAAAACGAGTTGGCGATGATGGTGTGCCTGCCATCTTGTAATACAAACCGTATGATCTATATCTGACGGATAGAAAGCAAACTATGATAATTTTATAAAAGATACCCGCACCTCTCTCCACATCATTATCTCCCGCAACCTCATTGCTCAGCAATTAAAAAAGGAATAAGTCTCGGAACAATCTAGCATGCATGGTGGCCGCTGCCGCCTGCCGGTGCCGTCAATCCCCATGCCTCCGCCCATTCCGACCACCAGTCACCACCATGCTCACTCCTCCTCGCCTTATCTCTCATCTTTCATTTTCTCGATGACATTCTCGAGATACCATTTTTCCGATAAAATTCTCAAGATATCATTAGTTTTTACACATGGGATTACTCCTGCATGGGTCAATCCCAACATGTGTTTTGTAAAAAAAATGCATATTGATGTTCCATGCAATGCACGAGAATCTTTCTTGTAATTATATAACGCAAATCACGAGCAGGAAGTGACATTCTTTTGACACAACCACGTTAACATGGCCACGAAAATTACTAGATAAAGTAAATACCATTATACTTATATCGCGATGCAAAAGGTTGATTACATGTCCGAAGAGTAGAGTCGCACACACGCACTCTGTCTCTCAGAATCTCTCTCACACACACACCAGTTACATGACGCCCACTTAAGCAGACACATATGTTACAATTTGTGCACCCGTGGGTACACGTGATGCTGTGCATTTATTTAAGCCGGAAGGTGAACCCAAACAGTAGCTGCATTCATTCCCCTCCCGCCGCCTCTTCTCTGGTCGCTGCCGCCCGGTAGCCATGGGCCGGCCGAAGGTAACAACATACGCCATACTCCCGCTGGAGCGGCGCTTTATTATGGAAATTTTAGTGGTCATGCATGCATCTTTTTGTGCTAGCACTCCTATATAAGGGTTGACCGGTCACTTCCCGCGGACGTGCGCGGGCGGTGGAAGATTAAGGATAAGAGAAGCGGGCTGTGGATTAACGTTTTTTACCACAATTTCTTAGGAAACCGAGTGCAATAATTGAGTAGTTTTGCAAACTACCAGTACTACACCTGAAACGGTTCAAAACCTATACTCCCTTGCCAGCGCGCGATTCCCGCGTGAAACGTCAGCGTCGCCCTGGAGTGTCAGTGCCGCATTAATGCCCGGCCAGAGCGGAGGCGACCTCTCACTGGCGCCGGCTTTGAAGTGGCGCGACGACCGAGAGAGCGCCACTTCCCGGTGCACGCGACTGCTCCGCGTCGAGACTGGCCATAGGCCCTGTTTGGATCCATGGGTTAGAGTTAGTTTGAGCTAGTTGGGGCTCAAGTAGCCTTAAAGTATCCAAGCATGAGGGTTTAAATTGGAGCAAGTTGCACCAAACCCACCAAAAAAAACTATCCCACCCAAGAGGTGCTAACTGGAGATAGTTCTCATTGGGACCACTGAAAAAATCACTTTTGTCTCTCCATGAAGTGCATTTATTGTCAATATAACCCTGTCACCCAAACACCTCTTTGGCTATAGTTAGTTCAGGGTCAGTCATGAGTTAGTCTAACCTCTAGCTAAGTTAGAGTATCAAATAGGAGCAGTATAGGACATGCAAGTTGGTCAAAGCATACAGTCAAATTCGTACGTGAAAGGATTTTTTTTCTTTTTGAAAACGGAACATGAAAGGAATTTTTTTAGAATGCTCTTGGCATGTCGCTAACATGTGATAGTTAACCAACCTCAATAGACGGCAGAAACGCCAGCCCGCGGCACTTTGATAGAGACAAGGAGGGAGAAGTGATACACGCTGCTGGATTACTAGAGATAGGTGTCGCACGGAAGCCAAGAAATATGGTGATAGCGTGGGTTAGCCATGTACTAGTATGATGTACCTACACTGGGCTGCCGTGTTTCGTACTCTTCCAGTCCACTGTGGAGATGATTGGTTAATTTTATATCGCTGAATAATATTAAATATTATGAGTGCAGACGCTCCACCACGAGGTTCCTTGCTCCTTCTCAGTTGTCCGGAATCTATGTTCTTCCACTCTATTTTTTTACGTGAGCTCTGTTCATCCTTTTGCCAACACGCGAGACATCTAGCATCAAGGTGCACGTGTTATGCAAGGATCGTTCCATCTATATGAAGAACACGTGGGACTGGAACTACGAGACGGACATGTACCCAGGAGTGGACGTCCGAACCTGAGTAATGTAGCGCAGTAAGTGATGTAGAAAGGCACAAATGGTATGAACATGCGTGGCATATAGGGTGTGTTTGGTTGCGTTCTCGTCTCAGCATAGTTGTTCCCACTTCATGCATGCTCAACTCAACACCCCTCTTCATGCATGATCTCTTCATGCATGCTTCTAGTGTATTTGTGCTAAACTAGTGTGGGCTCATGCACCCTCCATACACTCTTGGGCGGCATTTGTCTCTTACTACGTACTACCACTAAATGTTGTACGTGCAATGCACGGTGATGTTATGGAGTACGTGCCTAAGTACTATACTACTACTATATTAGTTGGAGGCACATATTAACTTTTATATTTGTTTACGTCTATGCCCCGCGACCTTCCAACTCGACGTGTCTTTCTCTCCAGGTCGCACTTTATATCGTTCATACCACTAAGTACTACTACGTGTGGTCTCTGACCCAGAAGTGGAAGAAGTGGAGACGCTCTACCACGCTATTTTGTTTTACGCTGGGCTCTACCACGCTGTTCATGTCCCACTCCTTTCGCTGACGTGTGGGACATCCAGCACATGCCGTGTTTGGCACCCTTCGTCGTAAGAGTTGAAACGCTAGCATTCATCAGAAATAAAAAATAATTACAAATCGGCAGTGATACTATTTTTTTTGCGAACCAATCAGCAATGATACTATACCACGTAGTTTCCTTGCTCCTCGATATCGGAAAAACTACTTCTGTTCGCCAACATGTGGGACGTCGACCATCCTGGTCCACTTGCCATGCACACAAAACTCCAAGGGAGAGTCACCCAGGTCGTCGCGCCGCAGTAACAATGACTAATGAGCCGTCAAATCACAAGCCCACTTCCCACTTTGAAGTTTCTCGGACGAAGGAACCATCATGACTTCGTTGAATTCTGCTTCTTGAAGAAAACTACTGTACCAGCAGTACTGCTAGCTACAGTAGTTACTCCAACAGAGGCCTCCTTTCGTTCATAGGATAGCAATATGAAAATCATAGGAAGTGAGATGACATGCATCTCAATTCCTATAGAGAAAGAGATGCCATTTGATGCTTAGGATAGGAATTTTTCCATTTAGTCTAGGCTAATGTACTGGTAATTTGCTCTAAAAACTACAGTAGTAACTAGCAGTACTGGTACATGCTCGTACACAGACACAGACACACACACTAACTACTAGTACTACTACTTCTCACATGCTGGCTAGACGTCGTCGTTCTCCTTCCCGGCTTTGTCGGCGACACCCCACCGTGCTTGGATCTCCGCTGACCTCTCCGCAGCAGCGCGTGCGTCCTTTTCTTTCTTGCGGCGGCGGGCCTCTCTTTTCTTGAGTGCTTTCTGACTTTTCCGCTCCCTCTATGCGGCCTTGGCCACCTCTTCCTCAACCGCCCATTCAGCCTTGGCATCTTCAAATTCCTCCCACATAGTTGTGAGGTCGCGAGCGGCGATGAACTCGGCACGGCGGGATGCCATCGCTTCCCTACCATTTTGTGTGCTGTCGTGGGCGGTGAGGAACTCGGCGCGGCGGGATGCCATCGCTGCCTTACCGGTTAGTGTGCAGCGCGGTGGCATGAACGACGCTTGGTGGGAGCTCTGGGGTGGAGTGGCCGGACAACCGTGTAGTGCATTGGTTTGTCAAGAGCTCAAGGACAGAAGACGAAGCAAATTGGGATTCCCCTTCAATCCTGGTCATTTATTACTGAGTAAAATGCATTGGAGGTCATCGAACTTGTCTTTATAGCTCACTTTGATCATTGTATACGAGATATGGTGATTACACGGTCACTGGCTCAGCGAATAGCTCCGTATTTGTCTGGTTGACCAGTCAAACAGTCCGCATGCGCCTCATCAGCTCGTGTTCTTTATCTATCTATGCGGGCCTACCTGTCAATGGAGAAAGAAATACTATAAAAACCAAAATTATGCGTATGTGGGGAATCAAACCACGGACTCGTCACTGCAACGCACCCTCGTCAGCCAAATGAAAATGAAATACTTCGTGTCAGACACTCACGCTCAGCTGTCAAAGCATGCTAATGGATGCACATCGCCCTCTAAATCAAAGTCCTCCTCATGGCGCAACGCAAACGGTGAGCCCATCACCTGCGCGCCCCGGCGGTGCCTGACATTACTGTTTAGACATTTGATGGAGGCCGACGCGAACGCCGAGCATGTATTCACCTGGCTCAACACCAACGGTCATACTCGGACCACCTTGCTCATGTATATCGTCCATCACAACGACAATCTATGAAACAACCTAAGCTAGAGAGGGTACTATGGTAGTATGGTACGGAGTATGTACTATCATGAGCGACCGATCTTAGTGCCACTGCACACCGAAACCCCTTCCATCGCTAGCGCGCGCTGCCTGAAACGGTCACCGTCTCTCTAGAATGTCAATGCCGCATTCACCGGACTTAACTGCAGGTGCAATTGGTGTGTCACTGACATGCGGGTTAGATGCACGTTGGGCCCACATGTCAGTAACACAAACACATATGCAGTTAAGTCACTGAAGCAGCGTCCACATTCACGCCCGACGAACCTACTCCAGCGCCAGTTGTCCATCCGTCTGCCGTGGCTCATTGCCATTCGCCCGCTATATTAACTTGAGCCCCAGCTCCCAGCCATAGCCATAGGCCCACACTTATTCTCCTCCGGTCCCTTCCTTCTGTCGGCACCACTTCAACCATGGCCTCCTGGCACTCCAAAGCTCTCTTGGACGTACTGTCGCAGGAGCAGACGAGGGACATCGGCGGCTCCGCTCCGGGGGCGCTCCAAAGCTCTCTTCGATGTACTATCACAGGAGCAAATGAAGGAGATCGCCGGCACCCCCCGGCTGCCCTCCGCCACCACGACTACGAAGCCGGCACGCGTGCGCGGGCGCAGCCGGCAGCGAGGAAGAGTAGGACACGGTAGGTCGCCGCCGCTCTGGTCCCGGGAAGGCCACCGCTACTCCACTCAGTCGACGCCAAGCTTGGTGGGGTAAACATCGGCGGCCGATTAGCCGCTTGACGACGACATGGAGGCGGAAATCTTCAGAACCTTGTGCTCCGGAGGAGGAGGTTATCGAGGCGGATGAGGAGGAGGCAAAGACAATGGCCGGCTTTCTCGGGTTCATGGCCGGATATGGTGGTCGGGCGCCGGCAATCGTTTAGATTAGGTTTACAGTAGGTTTTAGTATGGTTTGTGCGAAATATGTAATGAATTTCGTCCAGTTTGTAGGAAAAGTTTTCGAAATGTAATGAATTTCATCCGGTTAATTTGAAATTTGCTTTGTTTGCATGAATTTCGTCCGGTTAGTTCATACAATTGTCGAAAGGTATGCGGGCAGCATCGGATGGCATCCATTAGTGTCCTCGGACATATGCCGGTGTAAATTTGTGGGCCAGCGCTGGAGATGCCCTGACTATCATGCTATAATCACTAACAATCCTCCATTATTTGGCAGGGAACAGTTATCCCTCGATCAAAACCATATCCGCGGTTTTTTGCACTCCTCCCGCGTAAGAGTGTAAACTCTTTCTTACATAAAAACATAGCAAGTGGATGGCACTGTAGCACGTCATATCACTCGAACTAGCCCGCCTAACTAGCGGGAAAGCACCGCCCTCATCATTTTGTTCTGGATTTCTATCGATCGACCGCGCGAAAATGTTACGCTTCGCAAGTTCTAAAGGAAAAGGCGGCACACTTACAACTCGTACGCGTCGCAACCCCGACAACCTGGCTCGCACGCCGCTCACCAGAGGGGACACGCATTGTCTTGCAATTTCACTAACACGTGGGACCGTAATTGAATAAACCATCGATAGCCGAAATCTAATCACTTGGCTGGCGTCGGCGGAGAAGAGAGAAATGGGGGAGGGAGAAGAGATCGCCTGCCCGCTACGCACGGACTCCAAGAAATATAAGGTGATAGTGTGAGGTGGGCCATGCTGGAGTCCGGACCGCTTCCGGAGCTCGCTCTCACCTCCCTGGCCCCTCAAGACGCCAACTGCCCGCCGCATGCATTCATAGCAAGTACTCCTTATGTGGAGGAGAGAGAGGCATTGACAAAGTCAAGGAGTGGGCTCTGCAAGAGCCCGTCTCTACACGTGCTCCTAGGTATAAAAAAATAATTCTAAAAAAAGGCATAAAAACAATTGTGTCTTAAAAAAAGAAAGGTAAAAAACATTTGAGAGGAAATAGATAGAGAGAAAGTGAGAAAAAGCTGTAACCTGGGCATTACATGAGGAAGGAGGGAGTGGTGCACATGCCAAGTTCACTGGGCTGCCGTGTTTCACACTCCTCCATTGTAACAGTGGAGACAATAGCTTTCATAAAAAATAAACAATGAATACTCGTTGCTCGTCCTCTATATCGGAATGAATACTTTCATTCGCCGACATGTGGGATGTCGACCATCTTGGTCCACCTGCCATGCACAAAATTATCCTGGTCTACCCCAGTCGTATCGTAGGCCCATCCTTTCCTACTATAAGTTGTTCGGACGAAGGAACCATCATGACTTCGTTGAATTCCGCTTCTTCAAGAAAACTTACTGTACCCACAACACTGCTACCACACGTGAAGACTGGACGGCACTGTACCACGTCATATCACTGAAACCCACTAGGCTGAAACCCACTAGGCCAAACTAGCCCGTTTGGAACAGAGGGAGTACGTCTCTGCACTGCTATGATTTTGTGTTGCATGTTCTCTGTTCTTTTGCTATGATTTTCCTACCCTATGAACCAAATGATGCATGAATGTATGTCGACCATTGTCTGATCGATCACTAAGCCTACAATTTTAGGAGCTAGCGCTATTGGTCGATCGACGAGGGATAAGTATAAGTGTACCACGAGCTCATCAGCCCCAATGTTTCTCTTCGGTGAGTGTTTTGCAAGTACTATAGCTCGCATAGTAGCTAGCCTACTAACACCAAGAATCATCAAACAAGCCCGGCTGATATGATAAACAGTTCAAACTTACATCTAAGCATGCCATATGAGGGAGTCCTGGATTAGGTGGTGTCTGGACGGCCGGACTGTATATATCGTCCGGACTGCTGGAGCGTGAAGATACAAGACTCAACACTCCAACCTGTGTCCGGATGGGACTCTCCTTTGCGTGGAAGACAAGCTTGGCGATCCGGATATTGTGTTTTCTTCCTTGTAACTGACTCCATGTAAACCCTAGCCCTCTCCGGTGTCTATATAAACCGAAGAGGTTGGTCCTTAGAAGGCCGATCACAATTACAATCATACCATCATAGGCTAGCTCCTAGGGTTTAGCCTCTACGATCTCGTGGTAGATCTACTCTTGTACTACTCATATCTTCAATATTAATCAAGCAGGTAGTAGGGTTTTACCTCCATCGAGAGGGCCTGAACCTGGGTAAACATTGTGTCCCTTGCTTCCTGTTACCATCAGCTTAAGACGCACAGATCGGGACCCCCTACCCAAGATCCGCCGGTTTTGACACCGACATTGGTGCTTTCATTGAGAGTTCCTCTATGTCATCGCTGCAGGGCTTGATGGCGCCTTCAGTCGTCAACAACACGGTCTAGGGGGAGACTTTTCTCCCGGAAAAGATCTTCGTGTTCGGCAGCTTCGCACTATGGGCCAATTCGCTTGGCCATCTGGAGCAGATTGACAACTACACCCCTGGCCACCAGGTCAGGTTCGGAAACTTGAACTACACGGCGGATATTCGCGGAGACTTGATCTTCAACGGATTTGGGCCTGCGCCAGGAGCACCGAACAGTTACGATGGGCACGGCTTAGACCCGCTGTCGGACGATGCTCGGGATATCACCCCTGCAGTAGCCCCAGATCTAAATCCGGAGCTGGTTGGGTTGCCTAAGGATGGAGGGGTGGACCCCGTCACGCAGGCCGCACACTCATCAGCGGTGGAGCCGAACACAGTTCCCGCCTCTGTGGAAACCTGTGACTTCGGACCCCCGGACTCATATCTGGTTGTTGGTTCCAGTCCGCGCACTCTTGAGCCAATGGAGCCAGGTTGGGCTCCGATAACGGAGTTTACCGCTGCGGATATCTTCCAGCACTCACCTTTCGGCGACATGCTGAACTCGTTAAAGTCTCTCTCTTTGTCAGGAGGCTCTCGGCTGAACTATGTCTGGCTCGAGTGGGGAGCAGACGATGAAGGAATTCGTTGCCCACCCACCACCCACTTCATTGCCACGATTGATGATTTAACTTACGAGCTTGACTTCGACTCCGAAGGCATCGACGGTGTGGATGACGATGTAGGAGAAGATTCAGAATCTCTAGGGCGGTCGACTACTACCTCGTCACACGATATATACATGGTGGATACACCCAAGGAGGACGGCGGCGGCAATCCGGAAGATAAAACCCCCGGGCAAAAGCCAAAACGGCGACGCAGACGCTGCTCAAAGTCCATCAACAGTAAAAATAGCAACAAGAGCACAAGAAGGATCGACATACCAGTAAACTCTGAAGGCAATAATGACCATGAGGACCCAGCGATGGAGCAGGACAAGCCAGGTCACGCCGAACCAAGTTCGGAGCAGATGCCCGATCACAATGATCCAGAGGGACGATTTCATCAAACCGCCCCAGGACAAGAACACAGTCCGGACGATGATGCATTCATCATTCCGGAAGAATGCATGGAATGAGATAACCTCCATAGAAAGCTTACCGCCACAGCGAGAAGTCTAAAGAAGCAGAAGCAACGGCTCAAAGCCGCACAGGAAACGCTTAATCGCAGATGGAATAAAGTGCTAGACACTGAAGAAAGATATGGCGACGATCGCCATACATAGAGCTATCCAGAATGCAAGCGACTGCCAGAATTCAACGACGAGGCCGTTCCAACAAAGAATAATATGACCAGGAGACCAGACGCACCGCTTCACAACCGCAACAGAACGGCTACTGACGCCGCGCATGATCTACGTGAGCATCTGGATAAGCAAGCCGGTGCGGCTAGGCCCATCTACGGATCTAAAGGACACACCCTGGCAAGGGACTATGGTCACTAGAACGATCATACAAGCCACATACCAGTTCGGAATAAACACCAGACACAACAACAGCTGACCGCATGCCAAAGCGCGTCCAGATACAAAGGGGCTGCTCACCCCCTGTGCTTCACCGAAGAAGTACTGGACCATGAATTCCCACAAGGTTTCAAACCTGTGAACATAGAGGCTTACGATGGAACGACATATCCAGGGGTCTGGATCAAGGATTTTATCCTGCATATTCACATGGCTCATGGGGATGACCTCCACGCCATCAAATACCTTCCCCTAAAGTTGAAGGGACCAGCTCGAAATTGGTTGAAAAGCCTCCCCGAAAATTCAATTGGGAACTGGGAGGAACTCGAGGACGCTTTCAGGGCCAATTTTCAGGGGACTTATGTCCGGCCTCCGGATGCGGACGACTTAAGCCACATAATCCAACAACCCGGAGAGTCCGCCCGCAAGCTTTGGAACAGATTCCTCACTAAGAAGAATTAAATTGTCGATTGTCCGAATGCCGAAGCCTTAGCGGCATTCAAACACAGCATCCGCGACGGGTGGCTTGCCAGACACCTCGGCCAAGAAAAGCCAAGGACAATGGCAGCCTTAACAAGCCTTATGACCCGCTTTTGCGCGAGTGAAGATAGCTTGGCTAGCCCGTAAAGGCACCAGTGACCCCAGCACATCCGAAATAAGGCTTCTGAATGGCACCCCTGACAAACCTGCGAACCACACGCACAGAGAGTGCTGGGTCTTCAAGGAGGCCGGCAAATTAACACTACAAAAAAAATACACTTCCATGATGATACGTGTTTGTCACAGTAGGTCGCGTTTTTTGTCATGCATGTACATCCATGACAAATTTATGACAGAATCAAGATAGTCATACCTATGCTGTCGTAGAAGTGTTCCATGACATTACCAAAATTAACATCACGGAAGTGTCCACTTCCATGACGATAAATCGCGCGTCACAGAAGTGCTTTCGTCAAGGGTGACCGACACGTGGCATCCACCGTAACGGAACGCCGTTAATCTATTGGGTCGGATTTTGGATCCGATAACCCGTTAACAGCCCCGACCAATGGGAAATTTCCATGTGTAAAATTCTGATTGGCCAAAGGGAACACCTGTTAGCTCGTCAGTGGGCCAGATGTCGCCCGTCGATTGGAGGAGACATGCCTATGGTACGTTGACACGTGGCTGGGACCAACAGAGGCCCATATAGGTTAAAAAGGCCGGCCCAGTCAAAGGCCCATAGAACTTAATCAGGTACTAGTGGGCCAGTCCAATAACGGCCTGCTTAATAAAGGCCCATTTACAGCCCGAAACCAGATCTGGCCCATTAATTGTTCGCCCAATATTTGGGCCCATTTACGACTCGAAGCCAGATCTGGCCTGTTAATTGTTCGCCCAATATTTGGGCCCATTTGCGGCCCAAAGCCAGATCTGGACTGTTAATTGTTCGCCGAATATTCGGGCCCAACTACAGCCCAGTGACTTTCGGCCTGTTAGAGGCCTGATGTAGACATGGGCCCATTTCAGCCCAGTGTGACTTTCGGCCTGGGAATGGCCCGTGCTGCCCATGGCCCATATATGGTCTGACGGGACATCGGGCCCACTAACGGCTCGTGCTAAAGGTGGCAATAGTTAAGCCCAATGTGACTTTGGGCCTGTTAAAGGTCTGTCACGTAATTCGGCCCGTTCATGCCAGTACTAAGCTTTTGGCCTCTTAAAGGCCCATGATATCTGTGGGCCAACTAAGGCCCGTAATATGTTTTGGCCTGGTAACGTCCCATGAGCTAACTAGGCCCATAACGGCCCGGTCTACATTTTGGCATGCTGAAGGCCCGTCGGCGACTAGTGAAAATTGAGGCCCAACATGCATTTTGGCCTGCTAAAGGCCCGTGGTTTCATCTCGGCCGTAAGAGGCCAGTACAATAGTCAGCCTGTTAATGGCCCAAATCTACCTAGGCCGAACTAAGCGCTGGGTCGACAAAAGGCCCAACTAAATTATAGGCCGGTGTAAGTTTGGGCCTAGCGCAATGCGTGAAGGCCCCAATCATTCGGGCCCAAGAAAGACGCAGGCCGGCCCAATTGTGGCCCGCTAAAAACCTAGCCCATTATCGAATGTTTCGGCCCGGTCGACTATATCTGCTTTTTTTAGATGGCGAATGATGGCAGTAACTAGTAGGAATTAAGAACAAACCTACTCTATACAATAAATAAATTACGGCATAGTAACTAAGAATAAACCTACACTATACAATAAAGGATTTAAGGTATATTTCATCCACTGGGCATCGAAGTTCGCCACCAGTGACCATAAAGCGCAACGAAGAAGTAGATTACAAAAACTGGGCACCATTGCAGCGTAACAAAATAATACTGAACCGAGACCACTTCCAAGACAGTTCAAGAAAGGTTAGCCTTGCGGGGGAACTGCTGCGCAAGCTGCTGAGCAAGGCTGTGAGACCGGCCTAGCATGTCGGTCATACATTCCAGGTGTAGCTGTTTAGCGATGAGGTTCTCATTGGTGTTCTCCGCAATCTTTCTTAGAGATAGGACTTCAAGTCAAAGTTGAGTTGTAGAATGCCTTTCTGCTAGAACTTGGGACTGAAGAAGTCGAACTGATTCAGACAACGAATTCTGTGAGCTTGTCTGACTGTTAGTCTCATGTAACTTGAACACTGCATCAAGACAAGACTTTGGGGTTGTCTCGCTATCTTCAAGATGTTTTGCCTTCTTTGCTGCAATATATGTTGGGTTTGTCTCACAGCCTTCAGCAGACTTGTGCATGCCATCTGGCATATCACCCTGAAACAAAGCAGAGAGATGACAGGTTTTGCACGTGTATAAACAAAGAAGATAAGTGTTCTGTCAATTCTATCCAATTTCAAATTAGAAAATAAAGAGTAAGTTCAAAATATCAATAGCATAATTTGGCATTGTTCATAACGTGGGGAGCTTCACCACACTACTGGATTACCATGTCAACATAACAAGCATAGATGAAGGGCAAAGAAAATCATTGTATCTATTTTGGATAATGTGCATGGCATGTTGTTCATATCATCAGCCACATCAGTAAGATAAAACAGGAGATGACAAGGTGCAAACGTGGGCTGCTTCGCCACACACTGGATTATAGATCCACAAAACCAAGCATACATATAGGGAGTATTAAGTAATGTGCATGGTATGGATAAGAAATTTGGTTTTTACAAGTAAAACTTAGAACTTACGGTTCTTACGAACATGCATTTTGGTAGAAACAGCAAGCTAAACAGTAGTAAACGATAGGGAGTATGAGCAAATTAAACAGCAATTGAGGATAAAGGCTTTATAAGGACTGACTTACATTAACAGTTAACACCGGCTTTATAATGCCCTTCTCCATGTCAAGGGAAGGATAACTCAAGAATTTCAGCACAGAATCTTCTTCATAAGCATTGCCTATACTCTACATTTTGTAGAGAGTAATTATAGATATGATAATACTGGAAGGGATATAGGATAATGAAGATAAGATGCAGAATGATGCTACATAATCAACTACCAATCCCTGGAAGTACAAGCATTACAGGACAAAATGTACTGACAAGAGCAATGGGCTACACTTCTGCACTGGCATTGTCTGTGTATTCTACTTGTTGGTAAGACTAAATATAGATCTGATCTTATTTAGTAAATGGTGGGCGAGGGAGATAAGATGTAGAATGCTACAAAATGAACCAATCCCTCTTCCCATAATAGAAGAGTGTATTGAACACTGGTGTACTGTACAAAACGTTCTTATATTATGGGACGGAGGGAGTAGCTGTTAATGTAAGTACAGTGATAGACCACGTTCAGTCTTTACAAGAGGACTGTAGAGATAAACCTCTTCAAAAGCATTGGGTTGATTCTAATTTTTTGTAAGAGTCCATACAGATCTTATAATGTCCACCAGATGGGCGATTATGAGGCTAACATGTGCAGTGATGCTACATAATCAAGCAGCTATGAAAGTAAGTATGGTCATACAGGGCAAGAGGTACTCACGAGAGCAATGCAGTGTGCAGTATAGTTGCGAGATTCTATGGTCCCTTGAGAACGAATGATCTTCTGCTAACAATTTTCGTACAAGTGAGACATTAAGGCAAATGCAGAAATGTAGTTCAAATTGTGATGTGATATCGTAGATAGTACCTTACGTTGCAGCCGAGACCAATGTGTAACAAGATTATTCCAGTCATCGTTGGATAAATGTAGCACCGGAGACTTTACAGAAATTTTGTTCAGAGGCTTGCCATCAAAGTGCGCTTGCCTCAGGTAGGAACGATACTTCATCAACGAGTGCTTGAAAAGCGCAACCAACTCTTGCTCGTCATGACAATCCAGTTTGCTCCTCGCCTATTTAAAAGAATGAAATCTTGTGTCTTCTATCAGCAGAAACATATGCAGTAATGACCATGAATAACATTAGTACATTACTTACGCGTAAGTTGCGGAGGAAGACTGGAAATTGTTCTGTGTCTGCGATATAATCTTTCTGTGAAGGAAAGATGCGCACAAAGTTCCTGACAACAACATAAGCTTCGTCTTCTAAACTGGGAAGAAATGGAACAGGGGTCCTATTTGCTGCAATTGGGGCTCTCTCTGGTTCGAAAAGGGATTTGGCAAATGAATTTGGTGTACTCTTTGCTGGAATGGGGGTTTTGCATCGTACAACTGGTGCTATGTCAACTGGCATAATCATACTATTTGCTGCAGTTGGGGTCTGCTGAGTTGGGGCATCAGAAATGACCAGTGTAGTAGGGCTAGTGTCGGTGTCAAAACCGGCGGATCTCGGGTAGGGGGTCCCGAACTGTGCGTCTAGGCGGATGGTAACAGGAGACAAGGGACACGATGTTTTTACCCAGGTTCGGGCCCTCTCGATGGAGGTAAAACCCTACTCCTGCTTGATTGATATTGATGATATGGGTAGTACAAGAGTGGATCTACCACGAGATCAAGGAGGCTAAACCCTAGAATCTAGCCTATGGTATGATTGTTGTAATTGTTGTTGTCCTACGGACTAAAACCCTCCGGTTTATATAGACACCAGAGAGGCCTAGGGTTACACAGAGTCGGTTACAATGGTAGGAGATCTACATATCCGTATTGCCAAGCTTGCCTTCCACGCCAAGGAAAGTCCCATCCGGACATGGGACGAAGCCTTCAATCTTGTATCTTCATAGTCTTGGAGTCTTGCCGATGATGATATTTCGGCTATCCGGACACCTCCCAGTCCAGGACTCTCTCAGTAGCCCCTGAACTAGGCTTCAATGACGATGAGTCCGACACGCATATTATCTTAGGCATTGCAAGGCGGGTTCCTCCTCCGAATAATTCATAGAAGATTGTGAACACCAAGATAGTGTCCGGCTCTGTAAAATAAATTCCACATACCACCGTAGAGAGAATAATATTTACACAAGTTCAATCTGCTGACGTATTTTGTGGCGTGGCGTCACACCACTACCAAGCCTTTACTCGAGTCGTTTTTATTATACCACCTCAGTGCGTTTAGCGAAGCGGTTGCCTTGGCACATCTTGTCGAAGCAGAGATCGTGTTCCCCTTATTCCGGCATTCCCATCAATACGGACGTGGGTAACCCAACCGCACCATTGATTGTGGCGCTTGAGAGATAAGCGAGTTTTACCAGGTCGGTGGGGACGCATAGTTTTTGTCCGCCCATATATAAGGGGATAAGGATCCACCTCTTTTACCTACGCCTTCTTCCTCCTTTGCTTATCCATCTCCGCGCACTCGAGCTCCAGCGCCCAAGTCCGCACATCTCACCTCGACCTTCTCCAGCCATGTCCAGAGCGGGAGGCAAGTGGATGGCCTCCTCCGTCACGGAGGGGCACATCGAGAAGCTGCGCATCGCCGGATACTTGTCCAACGACATCGCGCACCGGCTGCCCGACGAGGGGCTGCTCATTCCCACCCCCAGGCCCCATGAGAGGGTGGTATTCCTTCCCCATTTCCTCCGCGGACTGGGCTTCCCACTTCACCCCTTTGTCCGGGGGCTCATGTACTACTACGGCCTGGACTTCCACGATCTGGCCCCAAATTTCATCCTCAATATCTTGGCGTTTATCGTCGTGTGCGACGCCTTCCTCTGCATCCAGCCCCACTTCGGCTTGTGGCTAAAGACCTTCAATGTCAAGCCGAAGGTTGTGAAGGGCAGCCAAGCGAAGTGCGGAGGCGCCATGGTGGGCAAAATGCCCAACGTCACTTGGCTCGAGGGTGCCTTCGTGGAATCCATCAAAGGGTGGCAATCGGGGTAGTTCCACATCACCGAGCCGCGTGAACCTAAATGGGCAGCGGCCCCCGAATTCAGATCTGGCATCCTCATGCAACTCACCTCCTAGAAAGAGAAGGGCTTGCTTGGGGGTAGTTCGGAGGAGCTGACCGGACTCCAGTCCTGTCTCTAGACCCTAGTGAACAAGAAGCTTAAGCTTGTCAACGTGATCCAGGTCATGCTCGTCCGCCGGATTCTCCCCTGCCAGCGACGGGACTTCAATTTGTGGGAGTTTGATGCGGCACAGCACCGGACCTTGAGCGGGCTCTTCGTCACTACATACGAAGCTGCCTGGAGGGTGTTGTTCAAGGGCGCCGAAGCTACCGCATCCGCAACCGAAGATCGCGGATTCAGCAAGCAGCGCCCGGCTGGCGAGGTAAGCTATGTTATCCTTTAAGGGACACTCGCTTTTCATAGTTTGACTCTATGCGGGATCTAAACTCCCAATACCTTTAACAGGACTGGCAGAAGATGTCCGGACAGGTTAACAATCCGGCTCCCCTTCCAGAAGACCCAGCGGACGCCCGTTTGACAGGGCTGCTGGTCCCGGCACTTTACGCGGTGCCGGAGAAGAAGGCCAAGAAGAAGGCCACGGGAACCCGGAGGAGTTCCCGGCGTTAGGTGGTATCGGACTCATCGTCCGATGACTCGGAGGCGGACTCCTCCCACGAGGACAAGGAGGAGAAGAAAGAGGCATCTCCCCCAGCGGGGGGAGAGAAGAAGAGGAAGGCCTCCCCAACGAGGGAGGCCGAAGGGTCCAAGAAGGGAAGGACCCTTCCTCCGGACTGCTCCGCCAACATCGGCGACGCCGACGAGGAGTGGCCCTCAAGGGCCAAGCCCCTGGCAAGATCGTAAGTATCCGGACTCCTGGACGATTTATAATTTTTCTTTTTGCCACGCGGTGTCTTTCTAATGCCGCATACAACCTATAGTCCGGCCAAGGACGATCTTCCCGCTTCGTTGAGCGGGTCCTTGGGCACGTCGAATATGGATTCTCTTCCGGCCGCCTCCACTCCTCGTGACGCTGACGATGTCGAGGTGGGATTCCAGGAAGGGCCCCGCCAGGAGGAGGAGGCCCTAGAGGTGCCGCAGGGCAACCTCCTGAACTTTGCACCGGACTTCGCACCGGAACCTGCAGTGGTTCCGGAGTCCGGCAAGCGGCCCCTTCGTAAGAAGGGCAAGACTATGACGCCGTCGGCCTCCGTCCAACCGGAGACGCCGGATAACTTGCTGGAGGCGCTCAACGGCGCTTCCATCAAAGAAGAACACCGCACTATCATGAGTGCGGTGATTCAGAAGGTTCAGCTCGCCAAGAGCGGGCTGACCGAAGCCTGCAGCAGCCTTCTAACAGGCTTTGAGGTAAGAATTTTAAGATGTGTAATATAATACCGCATAGACAATAGCCCCTGATGCTCGGTTTGGTGTTCGGAAAGAAAAGTCGGACCGAGGATCTAAAAAGATATACCCAGGAGTCTAAAAAATATGTCAATATGGGATTGCAGGCTGCATTGCTGACCTCTGCCGCACTGACTGCGGAGGTCGATGCTTTGAAGCAAAGCCTCGAGCAGTCTGAGAGCGAGCTCGGGCGTGCCAAGAAGCAGCTCGAGGACGAGGAAGGTGAGTAACACCTTATTAAAGTTGTACCTTACAAAAAAGGATTTGATTGCAAGAGAAAATAACAAAGATAACGTGGGTACTACAGGGGCCACGAACGAGCTGGCGACCCCGAAGGAGGCGGTGTCCGCGGCAGAACGCAGTGCGGCCGTGGAACGAGCCGAGCGAGAGAAGCAGGAGGTGCGGGTGGCGGAGGTGCAGCAAGAGCTCCAGGCTCTCGTGGAAAAACATGAGAGTTTGGAGCGCGACTCAAAGACTCAAGAGTCCGAGCTTGCATCGGCTCTTGAGAGTGCCAAAGCCGCTAAGGCCGAAGCCCACAAGGCCCTCCAGGAAATCAAGGCGTTAAAGAAGATAGCGGCGGGTAAGGCATTTTTCATGCAAAGTAAGCATGTAAATGTGAATTACCTATTACTTACCCGAATTCAGAGCTCTCCAGGAGCGTTCGCAGATCTGCCCTGCAGCGTGTCCGATGCTGCCGCATTCTATCGGGCCCAGGAGGGGAGCTCGACGGAGAAGGTCTTCTGTTCTCAGTATGCTGAGGCCGGACATCCGGTGCCCCTTAGTGACCAGCTGAAGCAGCTGGTCGAGCTCCACAAGGTGGCCGAACAGGCCATGAAGGGCCTCATAGTTCGGCTGTGGCCCAAGGAGGCCATGCCTGGGAGCTACTTCGGCCTGGTGTGGCGGCTGGTGGATGCGTGTCCCTGGGTTGAAGTCGTCAAGCACTCCGCCTGCATTGAAGGTGCCCGTCGGGCCCTTGCCCGTGCAAAAGTGCACTGGGGCAGGATGGACGCTGAGAAGCTTCTGACAGATGCGCCGCCGGCGGGCAAGGAGTATCGTACGCCCGAAATGTATTATAAGAGTGTCCTGAAGGGTGCCCGCATGATTGCGGGTGAGTGCTCCAAGGATGTAATATTTGAGTAGACTCGCATTTTGTTATCCTGTGCGTTGAAGACTTTGTTCATATGCGCTAAGCAACACTTGTTAATTTAAAATATTACCTTCTGTGCGGCCGTTTATCAAATCTGAGAGATGGCAAGTCGTCGGCGTCAGCCCCCATGCCATGAGTGCTGGGGTGTTCGGGATAAACTAGAGCGCTCATGTTCCCATTTTTGGGTCCATCTAGGGAGGCGCTCAACACAACGAACGAGGCAACCGGACTTATAATGCATGAACACTCTCACTTAGCCATAGAATTCTATAATTTTAAATTCGGCAAAGTCCCTAGTGTTTGGAAGACCGAGTTCGGGGCGCTATACACGCCTGGGCCGGACAAAAGCCGGTTCCTCGCTCTAAGCGGCATAAGTCTTTAGGGACTCGAAAAGACCTCTCGAACAGCGACCAGCTCTCGCCTTATCATGACGGTCAGTGTTAGCGTTCTCCACTGAGGCGCTCGCCCAGCTCAACCGGGGCGCAATCGCAGTGGTTCTCCCAGTGCTACCTTAGCCGATACAAAGGAACGTAAGGTACCAAAACATGGGAGCCGGGCAAACCCAACTATTGACCCAAGACATGATTCGGAGCCGATGCATATAATGCTATAAGTTCGGGGTGCCGCACTTGTGAAAGTGTTCGGACTTATCACACCATAATGTGGGGAACTTAAGCCCCTGGTGTATTTAGCCCTACCAAAGTGTACGGATGCAACATGCCATAAATGAACATATGTATAAGAAAGAAATGCAATTATAAGCAAAAAGCGATGCATTGTTTATTCAAGAAATACTGCCATGAATGCAGAACGATACAAATAGTGCGGTAAGCAAGGGATGGGACTATTAAACATGTCCCCCTCCATGGGTAGGCTGCGGAATGGTGTATAAAACAGATTTAATGCTCGTAATGGAGACCACCTGGATACTCGTAGGAGCCTTTCTCCTTCCCTGGCTGTTGCATCGTGAGATCGGCAGGTCTACTGCCGGATAGGGCCTCCGGTGAGCGGAGTCCTGTGGGTAAAAAAGAGAAAAGAAAAAAAAATGACACACTTGGGAGCCCCTGGTGTGGTTGAGCCGCGCTCTGGGCCTGTTGTGGTCGTGCCCCTCCCCCTATGCCCATGGTATCTCCAGGGCGTAGTGATGTACGCGAAGGACCAGTCTTGCAATTTTGCAAGGGCTGGGGTTGGGGCCGCATTGCTACGCGTGCTCAGAACGTGCCAGGTGGTCTTGTTGTAGGATACTCCGGGCGCGTTTGGCCGTGTCCGGTCGTTTAACGGCCGGACTCAAAAATTGTCTTAAGAGGCTGCTCTGTACTTTTGCCGCGAGAGCCGCTGTGTGTTCCTCCGTTCAGAGGGAGCGTTCAGTGTTTCCGTTGACCGTGATGACTCCTCAAGGGCCTGGCATCTTGAGCTTGAGGTATGCGTAATGCGGCACCGCATTGAACTTTGCAAACGCGGTCCATCCGAGCAGAGCGTGATAGCCGCTGCGGAATGGGACTATGTCGAAGATTAACTCCTCGCTTCGGAAGTTATCCGGGGATCCGAAGACCACTTCCAATGTGACTGAGCCTGTACAATTGGCCTCTACACCTGGTATGACGCCTTTGAAGGTCGTCTTTGTGGGTTTAATTCTTGAGGGGTCTATGCCCATCTTGCGCACTGTATCCTGATAAAGCAGGTTCAGGCTGCTGCCGCCGTCCATTAGGACTCTGGTGAGGTGAAATCCATCGACGATTGGGTCTAAAACCAATGCGGCGAATCCGCCATGGCGGATACTGGTGGGGTGGTCCCTTCGATCAAAAGTGATCGGGCAGGAGGACCATGGGTTGAACTTCGGGGCGACTGGCTCCATCGCATATACGTCCCTGGGTGCATGCTTCCGCTCCCTCTTGGGTATGTGGGTTGCGTATATCATGTTTACCGTCCGCACATGTGGGGGGAAAACTTTCTGTCCTCTATTGTTCGGCGGTCGGGTCTCTTCCTCGTCATCGCTATGCAGCCCCTTGTCATTGTTTTCGGCAATTAACTTGCCTGCCTGCTTGAATACCCAACAATCCCTTTTGGTGTGATTAGCTGGCTTTTCGGGGGTGCCGTGTATCTGGCACGAGCGGTCGAGTATTCGGTCCAAATTGGACGGACCCGGAGTAGTTCTTTTGAATGGCTTTTTCCACTGACCGGGTTTGGAGCCTCTGAATCCGGCATTGACTGCCGTATCCTCAGTGTTATCGCCGTTAACGTGGCGTTTGTTTTTTGTTGCAACGCGACCTGCTATTGTGGTCCTTGTTATCCGGACTGCCAGAGTTTTTGTTGTGGTTATTACTGCGGGCTAGCCAGCTGTCCTCTCCCGCGCAGAAGCGGGGTCATGAGTGATGTGAGGGCTGCTATGGATTTCAGCTTTTCCCGTCCTAGGTGCCGGGCAAGCCACTCATCGCGGATGTTATGTTTGAAGGATGCGAGAGCCTCTGCATCCGGACAGTCGACAATTTGATTTTTTCTTTGTTAAGAACCGTGTCCAGAATTGTCTGGCTGATTCATCTGGCTGCTGAATTATGTGGCTTAGGTCATCGGCGTTTGGCGGTCGCACATATGTGCCCTGGAAGTTGCCAAGGAATGCGGCTTCCAGGTCCTCCCAACACCCAATTGATTCTGCTGGCAAGCTGTTAAGCCAATGCCGAGCTGGTCCTTTAAGCTTGAGTGGGAGGTATTTGATGGCGTGAAGATCATCGCCGCGGGCCATGTGGATATGAAGGAGATAGTCTTCGATCCAAACCGCGGGGTCTGTTGTGCCATTGTAGGATTCAATATTCACGGGTTTAAATCCTTCGGGGATTTGATGATCCATTACTTCATCTGTGAAGCATAGTGGGTGTGCGGCGCCTCTATATTGGGCTATATCACGATGTAGCTCAAGCGAGCTTTGTCTACTGTGTTCGGCCCGGTCGGAGTTGTTGTATCCGGTGCGACGATCGTCGTCGCGCATTGTGGGGCGCCCACGTGATCCGTAGATCGATCTTGATTGTCTTGCCTTATCCTCCAATATGTCTTGCAAGTCTTGCCCATTCCCCGTGGCTTTGTACTTTTCGAGCGGTGCCGGGGTACGGTTCTGGTGGAGGGCCTAGAGGCCTCTCTGTCGCAGCCACGAGGTTTTCGGTCAACCGTATTGTGCGCTGGTGATGCAGGTTTGTATGCCTCCTCCTCTAATCGGGGGAGCAGCTTGCGTTTGGGGTAGCTTTTGGAGGGGCGTTCGAGTTCATGCTCTTCGGCCGCAACGACTTCAGTCCATCTGTCGGCTAGCAGATCTTGATCAGCTTTAAGCTGTTGCTGCTTTTTCTTGAGGCTGTTCGCCGTGGCCATAAGCTTGCGTTTAAAACGCTCTTGTTCGATGGGATCCTCGGGCACGACGAATTCGTCGTCATCGAGGCTTGCCTCGTCTCCAGAGGGAGGCATGTAATTATCATCCTCTACCTCATCGTCTGCCGCTCTCTCATGAGGGCTGGCTTCTCCGTCCTCCTGAGCTGAATCTTGCTGGAGGGGGTTGTCTTCGGCACTCTCTGGAGTGTTGTTATCTCTGGTGCCGGAATCTCCATTCTTGCTGTGGCGAGATTTAGAGCGGCGCCGCTGACGCCGGTGCTTGGGCTGTTTCTTGGAGGAGTCTTCCTCCGCTGCATCCTCGCCATTCCCATCCTTTGGGATGTCCACCATGTATATATCGTATGACGAGGTGGTCTTCCAGTGCCCTGTAGGCGCTAGTTCTTGGTCGTCTCCGGCATCGTCGTCCAAACCGTCGATGTCTTTGGAGTCGTTGTCTAGCATGTCGGTTAGATCGTCGACAGTGGCTACAAAGTGGGTGGTGGGTGGGCTTTGAATTTCTTTGTCGTCCGCATCCCATCCGTCCTGGCTGCAGTCCGGCCAGGGCTCTCCTGATAACGGGAGATACCTTAGCGAATTCAGGATGTCGCCGAAAGGTGAGTGTTGAAACATGTCCGCAGCGGTGAACTCCATGATCGGCGCCCAATCGGATTCGATTGGAGGGGGCGCGGGAGGTTCGGAGTCCGGCGAGGAGTCCGGCACCTCGGAGTCATGAGCTTCACAAGGGACAAGGTCAGTATTCGGCTCCATCACCGTAGGGGTTGCAGCCCCCGAGGCGGTTTCTGGCCACACATTCTCGATCTGCGCAGTCGGCTCCCAATTGAGGATCGGAGCGGACTCGTGTGCGGCTTCCAGGGCACTGTCCGGCAGCAGAGCTAAGTCATGCCCATCGTGACAGTGCGGCGCGCTCGGCTGTGGCTCGAATCCATCGAAGATCAAGTCTCCGCGGATGTCAACCGTGAAGTTCAGACTTCCAAATCTGACCTGATGGCCAGGGGCGTAGCTTTCAATCTGCTCCAGATGGCCAAGCGAATTGGCCCGCAGTGCAAAGCCGCCAAATACAAAGATCTGTCCGGGGAGAAAAGTCTCACCCTGGACCGTGTTGTTGTTGATGATCGAAGGAGCCATCAAGCCTATCGGTGACGACACAGACGAACTCTCAATGAAAGCACCAATGTTGGTGTCAAAACCGGCGGATCTCGGGTAGGGGGTCCCGAACTGTGCGTCTAGGCGGATGGTTACAGGAGACAAGGGACACGATGTTTTTACCCAGGTTAGGGCCCTCTCGATGGAGGTAAAAGCCTACTCCTGCTTGATTGATATTGATGATATGGGTAGTACAAGAGTGGATCTACCACGAGATCAAGGAGGCTAAACCCTAGAAGCTAGCCTATGGTATGATTGTTGTAATTGTTGTTGTCCTACGGACTAAAACCCTCCGGTTTATATAGACACCGGAGAGGGCTAGGGTTACACAGAGTCGGTTACAATGGTAGGAGATCTACATATCCGTATTGCCAAGCTTGCCTTCCACGCCAAGGAAAATCCCATCCGGACAAGGGACGAAGTGTTTAATCTTGTATCTTCATAGTCTTGGAGTCCGGCCGATGATGATAGTTCGGCTATCCGGACACCCCCCAGTCCAGGACTCCCTCAGCTAGAGTCTGCTAGAGTTGGGGTATTTTGTGGGTCAGGTGATATTGCAACTACACCTAATGGGCTATTTGATTTATCAGGTGCCACTACCTTTTCCAAATACTTTGCTTGTGCTCCTCCACGATCAGCAATCGCCCTCTTCCTTTTGAACGTCTGATACACAAGAACAACATTTGAATGGATAAATATGGTATGATGACAGATGGAATATGTACTGAAAATGGATAGGCAGGGCGTATTCACATACACGATGTGTAAACTAAGCTAATGGCAGTTCAACAAAGTAGAAGCAATGCAAAGCATCAGTTGCAAGATATGTGCGAGCAATGTAACCTTGGAAATTTAGAGAAAGTACCTTGATGGGTGAATAAGATAGGGCATCTTCCTCTGACTCCTCCACTAGGGAGCTACATTGACTTAGGTCTCCCTCTAGCTCAGAATCACTGTTAGGATCATATTCTGAGCATGAATGTGTAGGTGGAGAGCGTTTGCATTGCATTGCATCCAGACTTGATTTCAGTCCGTTAATGCCAAGTTTGACAGCAATGGCATTGTTCTGCTTTATTCTTTTCATGCGCGCAAGCTCATAATCATTATGATGCTGTTCAGAATCTGAGATTCACGAAAACATAAAAAGTAGTCAGATTATCTATCGAATGCATTGCGGATTCAACTCAGAGAGTGTCTCCCTATAAACCCCTGCATATGCAAAGTTCACCTCCCCAACTGCGCTGACCATACCACACACAGAAATACACACCCCTTATGTCTCTATAACAGGCAGGCACACATTTCAAAACTGAAGTAGGAACATTAGAATCATATGAAAATTGTATTTGAACAAATAAACTAAGCAATTATGAGTGGCGTAATGTTTAGCTTCAAGGGTGGAGTGTTGGTAGTGCGACACAAAACAAGTAGGTAGATTGTATTCCATGTAAAAGATAGAAACCTATGTAAAAGCTGGAAATGACACTTTCTTTCTAAACAATGCAGTGTTCGTTACCCACACATGATGGAAGAGATCACATAGAGAAATACTATTCACTCAGGTCTACGGTTCCAGTATTTAGAAACAGGGTGGTCCACCCTAAAAGAATATTGACAACAAATAAGACAAGGGAAGCATAGATGTAGTGAATCAATCATTTACTTGTGAGCTTATTAGGACAAGTATGCAGAATTGTAACTGCAGTAAGAGACCGTGCAAAATCTGAATGAAGAAGTTTGTCTAGCACTTATTGTTTGCAACTAATCGACGTGAATAATTGGATATTATATCGAATGAGTAAGAAAGACAAGTAAAATTGTCAACAAACCTGGCTTGCAGTAGTAATCTGGGTCAATGTCACTACGACCAACAATCCAAAGTGACTAGTTTCTGTTCCGAGGGCCGGAATTTTGAAAACCTGTGAACTTTAGAGGTACTAAAGATTACCGAAATACATCTGAACCATTAAGTGTAGGTAGCACTGAGCACACAACAAACCCTAATGACAGTCCTGCCTAATGAGTAATGAATCAATTAGAAAATGGGTGATGAGGAGTGGCTGCTGAGTGTTGAGGACATATCTCAGGATAAATCGGGTTGGCTTGGTGGGTGCTGCATGCCTGAGCCCTGAACGGACTAGGAAGGTAGGCACGGCGGCGCGCCCGGGCAGCGGTGACGCTGTTGGGCGAGCGGCTCCTGGCCTCCTGTTAGTCCGGCGTCTCCTCCTAGAGTCATGCCGTGTGGGGACGGCAAGTCACCGGCGAGGCAGGCGGCTGGGGGCGAGTAGAGATCGGAAGCGCGCAGCAGAACCGAGGGGAATCGGGGCCTGGGACGACCCAAAATCCCAGGGTGGGCCGGCCCATCGTGGGCACCCTGTAGAGATACACACCCGAGCGGCGAACATGCATTTTCGAAACAAATTTAGGAACATTTAGCTGACCAATTAATCAACTCTGTTTTAATAATATCATATTCATATTTGAACATCTAAGCTTGTTTAGCTTGATGCGTGGAGCAGTGTTATTATGACACGAAGCACGTATTTTGATCGTATAGTGTTCATAAATGGGGGAACTCTAAGCATATTTTTAGCAAAAGAGGGTTTTCCCTCTGGTTTCTATTAAAGAAACCACCACGGAACCAACATGATCAATTAAACCCTAAGCATGATCAATTAAACCGTATTATGCCATGGCAGATTTGAAGCTGCAAACCGGAGAAATGATATTTAGCATCCATTGTTTGCTTCGAACTAAGAACTAAATTCTAAGAGCTGAAAAGAAAGTAGAGTAACCAAGTTCAGATCTATTTTCTGGTTGAGATCAAAAAGTTGAGGAGATATGAAGACCACCTCTCTTGTGACGCCGTGTAGGCATCAGGGGTGCGATGGCTGTCGATGGCGTTGAAGCAGATCTGCGACAGTAGACAAGTGCATTAGGGGATAAGTCCCATTACTGTGGAAGAGAAGGTCGTGTGAGCGGCCCCGGCAAAGAGGACGACGGCGCCGATGAAGCGAGAGGACGTGATGCAAGGCTATTTGTCTGTAGCCATGGATGAGAAACATCCATCTCTAGCAGTGGACGACGCGGTCTTGGTAGGCGCTCTAGCATGGTGGAGGACGGTGGCGATGGATGTGGTGGAGGACGGCGGCGATGGATGGGTGGCGGATGGAGGCTGGTGTGGGGACGGGGTGTTCTAGCGTTGACAGTGTATGATTGGGAAAATTGAGGGAGAGGTACAGGGAACCATGTTTTTGGGACGCGCCTGTATGAAATATGGGAAAGTAACGAACTTAGCCCCCATTTAAAATTTGGACGTCTCATCGGTTGGGGATAGGACGGTAATCTTGCATCTCGCCAATATTTTCCCAGAGCGATTTCGGGCGAGGAGAGGGTGGTTGGCACCCATGGTTGGCGCCCATGGTGTATGAACGGGGCTGACAGGTAGGGTGGTTGTGTCACGTCTGAGTGAATTTACAAATCTTCCCCTATTGAAAATATTTGCCTACATCGATTTCGGTCGAGTCGAGTTTGTTTTGCCGCCCACCGTGTATGAATGGGGAATGGATGGAGAAACAGAGGTCTTTCGGACGAGCTTGAATCAAATGTGTTTTGCCGCCCATGTTTGACGCCCACCGTGTCGGAATGGGCTCAGAGGCGGTCGTGTCACGTCTAATTGAAGTTACTAACCTACCCCTATTTAGAGAAGTGGAAATCGGGCCGATGGATTGTCCATGTAATGGGTAGACAATAATTTCCGTCTCCCAAACACTTGGCTTCGGGCAGCCGACGTGGGAGTGGACATTTTGCAGCTTCTTTCAAATTTTGGGACAATAAGCATCCACGTTTACCCTGGAAACTAAATTCGAATCCATTTTGTATTCCTATATGAATCTTTATAAATCGTTCTATGTGTTTTTATATATCTTCAAAAGGACGACAAAGATGTATTCCACTGTCATATATGAATATGGTTTACAAATGCCGATACTCAAATTCAGAAACTAGTATCCAGTTTAAGGTGAATTCGAATATTTGGAACACTTCATGTCCAACTCAAATGTCACACGCAACATAATGTGTACTCCCATTTAGATATGTACACAAGCGATGTATCAAGATTCAAATACCGAGTCAATCAACCAAGAATGTACAGAACTAACAGACATATAAACACTTATAGATTATATGGATCAATAATATCAACTAACATAAATAAGCCAGGCCGCTGTACTTTTTTTTGGCTACAACAACATCTTTTTTTAGCCAACATCTTGGCCCTTTCCGATGCGTGCCACTTATGGTCCATCTATACTACTACTATTGCTGAATGCACATTCAGCCCGATTGGCATATTTGTAGGTCTGGCACAGCAACCCAAATGAAATGTCTCCGAGACTTATCAATTAATACAGACTTGTGCTCAAATAAAATTACAAACCAAAAAACAAAAAAAATTACATGATCACTAAAACAAATGGTTTGATTGATTACATGAACAGACAACACAAAGGTTATTCAACTATGGAAAGAACATTTCACCTATGATTTACCAAGTAGGAATTTTATTTCCTTTTTTCCTTCGGGACCTTAACAATCTGGTCAGTCTCAGCTTGCTTTGTTTTGAAATCCACCAATTATTTAATGGTTGTCTTGAGTACTTCTTGTGATTGTGCTGTTTGCTTCCTCAACATGTCAACTTCATCTCTAAGTGCAGAAGCAGAATCTCTTTCTACCACTAGTTTAGCCTCTAGAGCATCAGCAGTTGGCAATTCATAATGCACGATTGGGCCGGTGCCACTGCTGTGGGATGATGCAACGTCCATGGGGACCTCGCTCTTTGATCTTGGGCTAGCCTGTTTTACCATTAAAGTTCCGATTGGATTCATAAAAGTTGAAGTTAGCAAAACATCTCAACTGGGAGTTATAACAGCAAACCAGTTAAACAAACAAGGAATTAAAGAGTTTCAATTGGATGCTGAAAAGTACTCCCTCCGTCCCATAATGTAAGACGTTTTTTAACACTATGCTAGTGTCAAAAAACATCCTATATTATGGGACGGAGGGAGTAGTTATTAACATCATTGTAACCCGCTGTTGCAGCAGCAAAGCAGTTAAACAAACAAGTAGATATTTAAGTTAAGGCAAACAGGTAATTCTTACCAGTAAGTATCAAGCACATAGATAGGCGCAGTCTACAATATGATTAACAGGCTGTGCCATTATGTATCAATAGCAAACTAAATTAAGCCAAGCAACGTAATTGAACAATTTTGCAATAAGTGGCTAACTAAAATTCCGAGAAGCAGGTAACTGAACTTACGCTAGTTCTTTGTACAGGCACACTGCAACTACTTTTTCGCTTACAAGGTTGTACAAAGGAGTCCATGGCATCAATTGCTTGGATACGCAGTCCCAATACTTCTTTCTTCCCACACTACATGGGTAAGTCAAATGGTTAATCTGGTAAGATGGTGCGTCCTTGATATGTTATATGAGGATGTGTAGTCAGACTAGTTGTAGCCAAACACATCACACTGGCTTTTACTGTATATTTCATGCGATTACTTTTGGCATATCGAGATCTAAGCAATCTACAATAGGGTGAAAAGACTGTCATCCTTCATATTATTGGCGAACTCAGTTCATAGAAACAAGCAATTCAACCATTCTGTGGGTAAATCAAAAGCACCACTGGAATAATTTTCACTATCCAATCATACACGCAAAAAGGGGCGACGCCACCATAGGGGCTGGTATGGGCGGCCGCCTCAGGTGGCTGGAAAGTGTGCACCTAGTTTGAGTCGTCCAGGTTGGCCCATGCTAGTTTTGTTCGTCCCAAGGCACGAGCAGGCAATGTAAAAAACGAAGAAAAATGTTTCAATTTGGATGGGCCAATAACATAAGTGCAAGGCAGGCCCTATAGCAGGCTCGCGGCCCAAACGAGCACCTCCCATATCGATCGACAGCAGGAAAAATCCCAATTCATTCGCTCTGGCCTCCAGTCTGGTTTGCTCCTAACCTAGCCGCCGCTGGACGGACCGACACAGCACTTCCTCGCGCCCTCGTTGGAGGGCGGTCGCCGGGCTTCAAGCAAATGGAAGGAAAATAAGATGAAGATCCAACCCTGGGTGTAGCCTGCGTGGGCATGGCAACGGCGGCAGCACGGGCATGGCATCGAGCTTGTGCAAACATACAGTCATAGCTTGCAAGAGTAGCATGTGCAACGAGCAGGTACATCACATCCCTGATTATATCTAATTCAACTCTTCAATTTCTGGCCAATAGTTAAACCTGAGGTGTTGTAAAACTGCTTGTATGTAGGGAATCTATGAGAAAATGAAACCAATTTCTACTTATTTTATAACCCCCCCAATCAATACAGAACTGACTGAATCTGGTGTATCTAATCTATTGTTCTTGAGCCCGAAGTGTCTAATGAACAGACTGCTAATGAAGGATTTGATGCAAACATTTTACATGCTCCTGGTGATGAACATATAGTGTCTAATGAGGGATCTAATGCAAGCATTTTACAAGCTCATTGAAGGATTTAGTGTCTAATGATGATCTACTATGTTGAGAGAGACAGAGATTTGCAGGCATTGATGACAAGCAAATTATAGTGCATTTTCATAGCTTGAGCAAACGTCGAGGCCATCTACCAGAAAGTCCCCGTATCATGACAACATAGCATAAATACTTTTCTAATCAGTTGTTTGAAACTATTGGCATACTTGTGCAGGATAGATATATTGATATGCAGTTTGCGCACTGGTTATACGTGCAATTACACTTTGATATTTTCAGCCAGAGAACGAATAATTCAGGCAGGTACTGACCATATTTGTAGTCCTTGTACACCATGTTGCATTTTGTGTTTTTTGGTGCTTGCATCATTTAGTGTTTATAATCTGAACTACTTTGGATCATTAGCTGGTTTTCAAAGTGCAAGTAGCTTCACATTTCTCAAGTTATGTTGATTTCCGGAGTGCAAGTGCCTTTGTATTTTTTAAGTTAAATGTTCGCCCTGGTAACTTGAATTCGTGGATCAGCCACTGCACACAAATCATACATGAATGCCAGTATAAATTAAATGAAATGCAGGGCCTTACGCTAGCTCGTTATATAGGCTCGCTGCAGCTCTGCTTGCACTTGGTATGTTCCATGTACAAGTCCATGTTACCACTTGCTTGGATGTGCAGGCTTTGTGCTCCTTGCATCCCACTCTGCATTTTTGACACGGCGAATGGTTGATCAAATAAGAGGAATCGACCTTGATGTTGTACCGGAGGACAGATACTTACAAGGTTATAGGGTGTGCAGGATGTGTACCAGATCCCGTAGCCCCGTCATGCTTCGCTAAAAAATGGATTTGCTTGTTTCAGATGATATCTCAAGAAGAAATAAGAGCTAAAGTCAGAATTGCATAGGCGTGTAAGCTAAGAGAGCAGTGAAAGGATATCCAAACATCGCCGGAACAGTGCACAAGAAAGTGATGTGTGGATACCTAGTTTGGGCCGGCGTTTGGGCATGCTCGCTTAGCTAGAGTGTGGGTCACTTCAGAGCCGTTGAGGGTGATGCGCTGGTGTTGGCTGGCCGCGCACGGATGTAGACCTTGAGTGGCAGCGGAGCACTGCGATGCGGTGGACGAGACCGTTGGTGAAGCCCCAACGACCTCGGGGGGCGGAGGTGCGACGATGTGCTCGGTGAAGTAGCCCCGGTGAGTTGGGAGACGGCGTCGGTGAAGCGCACCTGATGCGGTGGTACTCGGTGTCTGTGAGGCACGTTGGTTGCGGCGGCCGACGTTATCGATGGACCACCCAGTGCGGCGGACAAGGGCGTAGATGAGGTAGCTCCGGTGCGGTGGTGAAGCGTGACCATCGTCTTCGTCGTCCTCATCTGGCACAGAGGTGGGGAACAGTGGGGAAAGAGACGAGACGAGGGGCGATTCGAGGGATGGCGGCGAATTAGGGATTTGAGCAATCTGGGCGCGGATGGGGACAGTGGAGAAGAGCGATTTTGCATGGTTGGAATTGGGGCCGCCAGATATTTCAATCCGAAACATGGAAGCGCGAACTTATATTTTCGTCGTCCTTTTTTTGGGGGGAGGGGGGGTGGGTGGCTGGGTGCTACGCGTCCGTCCAATGCACGCGGCCACCCCGACAGGACTACGCTTCGGTGCCTTAACGCACCTGCCTTTGTGTCCATGACATGTGGGCCCAACAAGTGGCTGGCCCACATGTCAGTCACCCAAGGGATGTTGCCTTTAAGGTACTAAAGCAGCGTCCACCCCGACACGACCCTGGTCTGCCTGGTGCGCCTACATTTGAGAATGCAAACGAATCTTCTTTCATTTGCAAACGAATCTGTATGTATTACCATGCCCGTGTTTTCCTTGCAATAATTAGTCATTCGAAACGAGATACTCCATCCGTTCACTTTTGTATGTCGTTTCAGACAACTTAAAATGAACTATTTTGCACATTGTCTGAAATGTCTTCAAGGTCTTATAAAAGTGAACAGAGGGAGTACTATAAATTAATTAATGAGGAGTTATTTGAAAAAAATCGAAACGGTACCCACGCTAACATGGATTAGAGTGTGTCACATAATTAGTTATTTGAATTAGAGTGCGTGTCACGTAGTTAGTTATTTGAATTACAGTGCGTGTCACGTAGCGATCTCCAATTCTAACGTGGATTTCGCACTGTATCCATGCTACTTTTTTAATACAAATTCATATGTATATGATGAACACCATGGTAGTGAGAAAACTTTTGTATGGATTCAAACATATGACCTACAAAATAGCACAACAAATTGAGCCAATGTCAACTTTTCGAAACTTAGTATGGCACGAATTCGAAATAATTACCCGTATGCCTGGTCCTCGGTTCAAATCTTACAATGTACACTGAATTGAAACATCGATATTAAGTCTCGTACTATGTACATTCAAATGTTGCTTTGAAGCTACTACCTCTCTATCCCTCGCAAAGACGGAGCTATTTACATTGCGAGGAGCACTCCAACCTTGGATTAATTTGTGTAGGCATTTATTCCAGTCGGTTTAGATTATATTTTTGTAGCATTCGGCCCACAACTACTCCAAACACCGTTGCAACCCACGCCCTCTGGCTCGGTCATCGCTCTCTCGCACGTCCTTTCTCACCTTCAACGTCGCACCATGGTATATGGAAAAAACTATGTTGTTCTCTTTAATTATTGTAAATAAGCTACAAAACTACATACCGATAGTCCACTTGGAATGGAACAAATTTCGACCCACAAATTAAAGTGCTACAAACTACACACCAAGGGGCCCACCTGTCATGAAACAAATTTGGACCCATATACAAATTAAAAAATAAAGGACGAGGATCGAACTTGCGACCGGGCCTTCAAGCCACACGTCAATAGGCAACATACGTAGAATAGAAATGTTTGTTGTACCCCCTTTGTTCACATAACGTTTTTATATTACCATAGCCTAATTAATGGATAACATGTAATATTAGTTTTAGTACTATTCGCCTTCACTTACTAGTGGGTTCCATGTGTGCTCTCTCTCTCTCCTCCCCTTCTGCGTTTAGACGCACGGGCAAATAGGAAGAACTCGCGGGCGATGTTGCCGTTGACCATATCTGGACGCATTCACAAGTCACGGCACCAGTTTCACGTACTAGCAGCACTAGTCAGTGTGTACATGCAATGCATGTTAATTTGGAAGTATATTAAGTGCATGCATATATTAACTACTAGGATATTATTTGCGTGTTGTCATGTGATTAGCACTATTTCTGGCATGAAATTAATTGCACGCTAAACGTGTTGAGCGCTCGACATTGAAGCAGTCTAGGTCGTTGGATGACAAGGAATACATGTTGCTTGATGACGTTTTATATTTAATTTGATACGGCTCTAGCAGAACACTCAATCGATCAAACCATACATTTCGTTCAGTCTGACTCCGACTTTAAATTATACGACGATCGATATAAAATAAACGGAAATGATAAACGTTTGGATTTTAAGCATGGCAATCCGAACGTTTTTCATGGCAAATTTAGATTACGCGGTGGCGGCGGGGGCTTCTTGCGGTGGGAAGCGGCACCTCTGCCGTGCTCTGTGTGTCGTCGGGCCACTGACCGACAGCGACATTGGTGTCTTGCGCCATCGTTGGCATACTCCTGGACGTTGGCCTAGCTTCAAGGAAGGGCAAAATGTTCTAGACTTCGGAGCGAGTCAACGGGCGGGAGGAGACGACTGGCGTTGGTGCAAGGAAGCGGTCGACGGCGGCCATCCATGCCGCCGAGGGGGGCATTAGCACCCAGGCGGGGACATGCGCTATCAACGGCGCGACGGAGACGTTCGTGTGCATGGGCACCGGCACGAGCGCGCACGTCAGTGCACGCGCAGGCGCATGCGCTGGCAGGTGCACGGGCGCGCGCGTCAGTGCATGCGCAGGCGCATGCGCTGGCAGGTGCACGGGCGCGTGAAAGTCGGCGGGGCCTCATGGAACCCCGTGGCATCAAGCTCGGCGATAATTTGCGGCTCCCAGCCCATCAATGCCACGAGTATGGGCGCTGGCGCAGTCGGGGCGAAGGGAGCCAGAACGGGAGCGGGGACAGGCGCGGCGTCTTCCCGCAAGGCCAGTTCAAGCTCGTCCCAAAGTGCCTTATGTTCTTGAGACTCCGGCTGGGTGTCTTCCTCATGAAACTGGAACACTAAGGGCAGACCATCGTGATGCGGCATGGCGTACGTTTAGGTCAGGCTAGTTGGAGGTAGACGACAGGAGAATCGGAGAGGAAGAGAGAGGATTGTAGCGATATAGGGTAGTGCGGGGTTGATTTTAAACTGCGGCACCGGAGATAATAAAAGTGGGAGCAGTTGGGATGATGGTGGGCGGTGGAGCCTGGTCAAAGGGCTCGCCTCCCGGTGAGTCTGCACAGCGGTTTTCTCGCACGCCTCCCTGACAGCCGGCGCAGCGGTCTGCTCGCACGCCTCCCGTCGACTCACACACTTGCTGGGATGGCACCTTCCGATGAGAAGCGGGGACTCGTGGCGGCACGTAAACACCCACGGTTTCAATAGTGAAAGCATTCGTCTTAACGTGACAGGTCTTTTCCTTAAAAAAACGTGACAGGTCTTTGTTCCAAAATACATTGGCTCTTCATTTGTGCAACTTGTCATAAGCAGCTTGTCTCGAATTAAAGAAAAAACGTACGAAGTAATATTTGTGCCATATCACGTGACCATGCTTACTTTCAAGAATTTATGCCCCCTTTTGGATTTTCTGAAATTTAAGACCCAGGATTCGAGACAATATCATAACCAGCATCATGCAATAAATTTTCAAGCCGTACATCTGTGCTGTTGTATTTCTTAAGAAAGGATTTGGTCAAACATTTTGCTTAGTTAAACCTCCTTTCCGGTTTATAGGGCTCAATTCAAAAATCTCACCAACCAAGGTAGATGGTGAGTGGCGGAACAATTGTTGTAGTTTGCAAAACCACCCAATTAATGCGCTTGTTTTCCTCAAAAATTGTGTTTACGAATGCATTGTTTGCAATGCATGCATGCATAAAGTACATGCATTGCTCAATTTTCTCTTAATACTTGCATGTAATGATTTATTGCACCTTAAAATCTGAACATGTGATGGGGAACAACCAAATTGAGACTTATAAAATGGGAAAACTAAAATTTTGAGATAAACCCTATAAACCGGAAAGGAGGGAGTAAAAGGATAATCCCTCCATACAAGTGCATTGCCTGATATATTAACTCAAGTACTAGGCACGAACAAATGGGGTCAATTCTGTGCTCATCCTGGTGTAGTAGTAGTAGTAGTACTAGGCAATGCAGTTGACGGGTGACATTGATGAGCGGGGACCGAGGGAATTGAACCGTGCTCGGCACGGTAGGTAACGTTGTCTAGTTACTAAAGCATCCCTCCGTTGTTCATCAGTAGTCATTATGGACCGGGGACATGAGGGGAATTTCCTAGGGCTGGAATTCTGGCCACCAGATATTTCGACTTGAAATGCTGAGGCTCGACTGGTTGGGGTTGCCTAATGTGCATACCACACACGCCACCGAAGGACACGAGCCCGTTTTTTTAGGATCAACACGAGCCAAGGTCTGGCTGGTACGCCGTTGGGTCCTACCATTTGAGAATACGAAAGGAACCTTTTAAATTGCCGAACGAATCTATGTGTATTACAATAACCGTATTTTCCTTGCAAATACTAATCTCAACGTGGTAATTGGTTTATGATGAGTCGTTGAATTAGAGTGAATTTGTGATATAGTGATCTCAACGTGGATTTCACATTTCATGGTATCCCTAGTAAGTTTTCCAACGCAAATTCAAATTTAAAAGATGAACAATATGGAGGTGAGAAAACTTTGTATGTATCAAGCATATGACCACACACACACACACACACACACACACACACAGACACACACGCACGAACACAACAACAATCCAATAAGTATAGTGCATCTATTTTTCCAACCCATGCATGTATGACACGATTTCAAAAATACTCCTTCTATTCCTAAATATTAGTCTTTTAGAGAGTTCAACAAGTGACTACATACGGAGCAAAATGAGTGAATCTAGACTCTAAAATATGTCTATATACATCCGTATGTGCCAGTCCATTTGAAGCCTCTAAAAAGACTAATATTTAGGAACGAAGGGAGTAAAATGTAAGACATCCATGGTCCTCAGTTCAATATTTAAAATGAACATGAAACTGAAACATGAATATTAAGTCTAGTACTACAATACATGCAAATGTTGTGTTTAGGCGGAGCTATGATTGTCGGGGGTCAACCCCTCGACCTTAGATAAAATTTTGGAGCTCTGTTTAGGGTTGTTTAGATTATATTTGTTCCCACCCTCCCAACCACCGATTGGTTGTGCACCCCCCACCCCTCCTCCCCGAGAGAATATCATGTGCCCCCATACCTTACATGCTATATGCCGATACGAGTTGCTTGGAGCTTGTAGATCTGAGATATAGCAGCTCACATGATGTGTCTTAATTTTTTTGCAGGAAACCTTGATGAGTTTGAGAATTGCACAGAATTTGTACAAAAACTACTTAGATGCCCTTTGATCCCATATCCAACGACCTCGAAGCTCGTATCACCATAGCATCTAAGATGAAGGAGGACATCATATTCTCCTGTATGTAAGAATATCATGTGCCACCACACCTTAGATGCTTTGGTGATACAAGATCTTCGGAGGCATTGGATTTGTGACCCAACACCTCCTCGGTGGTTCGAATGGTTTTTTGCAGAAAAGCCCCAAAAGAGTTCGGCCACTGCTTACAAGCACAAAGACTGCTCAGATGCCATTGGATCTCAGATCAAACGACCTCCAAGCTCGTATCACCGTAGCATCCAAGCTGCAATAGCACCTTATATTTTCTCGCGCGGGAGAGTATGAGGTGCTCCCGCACCGTAGATTCTATGGTGATACGAGTTCACTGAGATCTAACGGCCCACGGTAGGAGGTTTGAATGTTTTTGCAATATACGGCTGATAGAGTTTGGGAAATGTGCAGAAAGTACAAGTACTATGCATGTGCCATCTGATCACTGATCATACGACCTAGATGCTCATCTCACCGTAGTGGGTAATTAAGCTACGGGGAGCATATAATATTAGCACCGGGGAGCCGTTGGATCGAAGATGCAGCGGCACACACGAGGCCTGAATGTTTTATTTGCAAAAAAAATTGGAGAGTTTGAAAATTGCGCATAATTACAAAGACTACTCCCAAGCCATTGGATCTCACTTCCAACGGTGTAAAAACTCATATCACCATAGTATCTAAGCTGCGGGGTGGATGTGATATTCTATGCCACTGTCATTTTTGTTCGTAAACTTGCAAAATACGTGTAACTCGTGTCGTTACTTGTCTAACCGCGCAAAGTGTTTGTTCAAAAAAACCATCCTACACTGAAATATCGGAACAACACACGGGGGTCCCACTTGTCATTAATCAAATTTGGACCTAAAACTAACAAACCTGAAAGACGAGATTCGAACTGGCAACCTGGACTACAAAGCGTAAGTCGATAGCTTGAAAAAACGAACGGTTGTTGGCTTTGTCCCATAGCTTGATTTTATATAGTACTTGCGTTGAGTAGATTAGAGGGAGTGCCTCGTCAACACGTGCATGACCGTTGTCTCACTTACGGGTGGGTCCCAGGTCTGCAATCTCAATCTCTCTTCTCTCCATCGTCTAACCTTTGCACGGGCACACACGAAGAGCGGCACTAGCTTGCCGTGGTGTTATTACAACTAAAAAAAGCTTGGAAAATAGAAGAATCGCCTGAACAAGAGACGTTGCGGCTGGTCGAGACAGAGCTAACCGTGCCACATTTGCATGATGAAGCTGTGTGGCCAATGGGGTGTTTTCGACCGACTGGCTGGGTCCCGAGGTTGAACCATAGGTACTATGTCTAATACAGTATATTTTTACACGCACATTTTTCCTCCATGCTGAGACGTGGCACACCCTACCGCGCGGTTTTGGGGTCCTCCCAGGTGGTGCACGCATATATTCTTCCTGACGTGGGACACCCTATCGCATGTTTTCTGGGTCCTCCTCGGTCGTAGCGCCGAAGCAAGTAAATGAGTCGTTAAATCACGAAAGACCACCTTTCCCGCAGAGTACATCAGTGAAGCACGGTGGCTAGCTAGTTGGGCTAGTTCGACCGATTAGCTAGGCTGCCGCCACATTTGTTTTTCACCCCTTTTTTTATCTACTTGCCGGCAGGTAAATTTAAATATCTACTGTGGCGTCGCTCTGGTGTTTGGGTGCGGCAGGATTTTAAATTTTTTGATTGACGGGAGCAGGCGCGGCAGGATTTTTTATTTTTTGATTGACAGGAGCAGGCGCGGTAGCAATTAGTCACGATGACTCCGCCTGTAAAAACCCACTGCTCCCTGATGTGAGAAGTCGTCGACTGGTGTTTTACCGTGGTGAAAACCAAAACATTCCCCGCTCCTCGACTGGCTCCCTCCGCCTTCCCGTAGATTGCATTGCCTTTCAGCCGTTTTGCCCCATTTGCTTCCTCTCGCCATTACTTCTACCTGGTGCCATGGCGGCGCAGCAGATCACGGAGTCCGAGGTGAGGCACCTGACACGGGAGCTCCATGCCAAGGATGCGGAGCTTAGGGACAAGGACGTGGAGCTCCATGAGCTCAAGGAGGAGAGAGGTTGCCATGCTCGTCCGTTATGTGCGGGAGTTCACGGAGCTTCAAAAGCGGCAGGCGTCCACCACAAAGATGCTCGAGGCATCGGCAGCGTTGCTGCAGAAAGCGGGAGATATGATAGGCCATCAGGGGAGCCGGCTGGAGCTCGAGCGGGCTGATCGTGATGAGGTCCAGGATCGCCTCAGCCACTTGGTGAACCAAGTTGCCACACACGTGTTGCGGTTGCGCGATGCCTACCGTCATGCCAGCGTGACGATGTCGGCCGTCGGGCTAAACCCGTTTGACCACCCGGTCGACTTCAACGAGCTGCGGCTTCTTGACCTGGTCTCCTTCTTCACCTATATCTCTGAGGAGCTGAGCCGTCTCCTCGTGATGGTGGGGGCTGAGTTGGACAAGGAGGGGTTGCACGCTGCCGTCGACATTGCCGGGCGAATCCTTTCAGGGCTCCGTCACCAGAATCCATTCGTGCCATTGGACGCCGTCTTTGACGAGCTGGCTCCCGTCGACCGGGAGCGGGCTCTGCGGGCGGTTGCACCCTGCATCACCAACGTCGTGCGCCTCGAGAAGTAGAGGGACTTCGGTGGTGTTTAGGCGCCCTTTGCATGGGCATGTCCATGTCTAGGCGCAACATGACCGTTGGATCAAACTCAGACGGTGCAGATCCGTCACTGTAGCACAAAACGTGCGGGTGTGTTTGGTTGCATTCTCATCTCAATATAGTCGTTTCCTCTTCATGTATTTTTGTCAACCTACTAGTGTGGACTCATGCAGCCTTCATGCACTCTGCCAAACACCCAAAAGTGGGTCGAGAAGGGAACTTTTGCTCCCATCCCATGCACCCTTCATACACCCTGTCTAACACTATAGGATGTGCTTCATATGGTTCATGTTTGGTGGAGTACTGTAGCACCATACTCTCCGTGCGCTGTGGACCTAGTTCTGTTAACATTGATCTCACCGTTCATTCTCGACCGGACAGTCGAAAAAGCGGTACTATGTTACATATAGGAGTAGTTGACATGCGCACAACACTAGCAACAAGATTGTGTAGTACTGACGTATGAACCACTGCACATGCCTAGTAGTAGGAGCACTGTGTATGTTCAAGTGGCTGCCGTGTTTCGCACTCCTCCATCGTAAGAGTGGAAACGCTTGCTGTAATCATTTTTTTCTTTAGAATGAGAAACAGTGGACACGCTCTACTGTGCGGATCCTCCTCCAGCCATGCACTAAATTACTCACTTTTGCCGACGTGTGGGACAACCAACACCTGGGTCCACCAGCCATGCACTAAATTACTCCGTAGTAGAGTGACGGTAGACTACCCCGATCGAACCGCCGCAGTAATGCCCAATGAGCCGTCAAATTACAAAGCCCCCTCTTTTCCTGTAGTAAGTTGGACGGGAGAAGCAACCATCATTTCACTCTTCTCTCTCAGCTTGCTCTCTTGAAGAAAACCCCCACTCACTTTGCTTCTCCCTCATCTCGTTCATCCTTTCACTCTTCTCTCTCAGCTTCCTCTCTTGGATGGACGTCGGAGCACCGGCCGACGTGATGTCTATGGCTCTGGCCAAAATAGTCGAGGCTCATGGTACGAAGAAGTGCAAGCACCCCGCCGAGACTACCGCAGACAAGCTCAAAGCCATCGCCCTGTCCAAGCCACCCTCTCCAGGATCCCTCATTAAGCAAGTCCAGGTAATGTCTCTTGTTGACGATCTTTTTCTCGATCTTGATCGTGTTTTTTCATCTAACACGCAGTACTAGTACTGGTAGTACAACTTTCTGGGTGATCTTGCATGTGATTTTAGTGTGCCAAATGATGGTTCTAAATTCCTCTTTTGACCAAAACATGCGAGAGGTTGACACTGATTTCTTATAGATTACTTTCAACTACTCCCTCTGTCCCAAATTTCTTGTCTTAGATTTGTCTAGATATGGATGTATCTAATACTAAAATGTGACTTGATACATCCGTATCTAGACAAATCTAAGACAAGAATTTTGGGACGGAGGGAGTACTTTATGAACATCAATGCTACCTTTTAAGAGGGTATATTTGCCTCAATAACTTGTGTTATGGATATTGCATGTAATCCCTCTGCTCTCATGCCTTTGAAGACATGTTCTAGTGTCTTTGTTCACTCATTTCTGTGCGTATATGTAGTCATATATGGAGTATAATATCAAAAATCATCTTACATTTCTGAACGGAGGTAGTAATGAAATATGGTTTCTGTTTGAATTAGAACCAGGTCCGCGGTGGAGATGAAGTTCTCAAAGTCATGCCGTGTGAACTGGAAGACCTGATGATGAGTTCTACTGCTGAACTATCCAGCTGCTATGTCCTTGTCGCCACGTGTCCTGAACTAGTGTTTTCCTGTAGCATTGTTGTCAGGCATGTTCTCGAGGCTGTACTTGACCACAACAATTTCCTAGTTGTGCCATTGATCACGAAGGGTGTGGTTCTTGTAAAGCTTCCCAACAAATCTGATGCGGCATGTCTTCATCGTCATGTTTATGAGTGGAAAGACCACTCTGTTAGGTTCTCCAAGGTTGACAAGATGGTGATGGTGTATGTAGACATCTCACATGAAGTCCATGGCCTAGTCAGTTATGCGGGGTTCATCCCGTAGGTCGGTGGCAAGAAATAGTCTGCAGAGTTTAGTTAGTGCAACTTTGCTTGTCTGTAGTAAGTACTATTGTTCAGTACTTGATTTGTGTTTGTGAACCCTGTATTGTTTATTAGTACTGCCGCTTTTGGTGTGTGGTCAGTCCTGAGAACGGTCTATGTTAATGTCTGTCCACTCAATTCAGTCTGTACATTTTGAAGTATCCAGATCATATTTTTTGTGAGGACGGTTTATCAATTATGGTTACACTCCAATATCTTTATGCATTGCAGGGTTTACCGCACCCACCAGGATTTCCAATCCCATGGATGTTTGGTCCATACAATTTGTCACGACCTTTGGACTGTCCTGCTTGTGGGAGTAGGCAGGGCCCCTGCATGCCACACGTAGTTGGACGATCAATCTTCTATTTAGTACTTCAACATAGTGATTTCCTGGTAAGGATTCACTCGTGTCACATCAAGTAAATCTTATTGATTTACTGTCTAAATCCTATTGATTTAATGTCCTGTTTTCTTTCTTTTCCTGCAATTTTACGATGCAGGTTTTCCCATGTGACATTCATCACAGAATAAACCGTTTGGTTTGCTCTACGATGGCTATTTTTGCAGGTTTCACTTCTTATATCGTGTCAGTAACAAAGGCACTGTCCATCACTTATATTACTGGAAAAAATTGGATCAGTCTGTAGTCTAAGTACAAGCTGAATCCCTATGATGAACTGCAGTTTGGTTTAACAAAAACGCCACAAATTAGTCCTTCTCATGTTTAAAAGAAATGAAGAAAAAAGCTGGATCACGGTCATGGATCCTAGTCAAGTTAGAAAGCTGATCATAGCAGACCAGACACGATCGCCGCTGTCTCACACAGATCGAGCACTGAGAGTTGCTCTAGCACTGATAGCGGCAGCAGCTCAGTCTGATCTAGCTGAGGATTGGGCACCGACCGCGTCAGCGGATCAATCTGATCTACCGGAGGATTGGGCATCGACACCGGCACCAGCTCTACAAGGAGCACCATCTCTGGCAGCAGCAACGGCTTCGGCACCTGCACCAACACTTGCACTTGCATTTGGTCCGGCCCGTGCAGTTGCACCGGCAACAGACTGGGCTGCAGTTCGCACTTCATATACCAAAGTCCTTAGAAAAACCGACATGTCCACCTTCTTGGTAAGCATTGGCCGCCCAAGTGCTTCGTTCTTTTTTCTTTCCATGTTGTATCACATGATTCACCGTGTTGATCTAACTGTTTGGGTATGTCTTCTTGTTTTCAAACAGAGAATTCCTAGAGTAACGAGGGAGTCGTTCAACAATCCGGGCGACCGCGGCCAAGTTTTTCTTACCATGCGTAGCATTGGTGTGAATGAACCTGCTCAATATACCGTAAGTACAAAGGATGGTCGCATGATGATTGATGCTAAAGGATGGTCAAGGTTCAAATCTAAATCATATCTTGCGGTAGGGGATGATGTCAAAAATGAACTTTCTCGGCAAGGAGAGCTGGTCCAAATCAACTTAGTTGAAATTCTTCAGTAGCAGCACGCAACTGCCGAACTGATCTATCCTCCGAGATATTTTGATGTAATAATCTGGCATGGTGAAACAAGTGTCCTGTGTGTATAAGTAGTACGACAATATTATTTATGACATGGTATATCGTTGATAGAACTGGAACTCTGATTGCTGGTTAGGAACTGTCGTTCGATTTCATTCCAACAGCTACCGTGCTTTATTCAATTTTGTGTATTCGCCTTGCGACAGCATCTAAAACCAGCGCAGTACCGATCACTTGCAATATGAAAAGCGCTGAGGTAGAACACATGGGCCCCCAAACATGCAGGGTCGGCCTGCGGCCCAAAGTCCAGAACCGTGAGCCTATCTGAGTATTATATTCTCAGCTGACCCCCCATAAAAAAAACTGAACACCCATAATGCCCGTGCGTTGCAGAGGGAGTATATTTCTCGGCAAGGTGAGCCTGTGATATAAAAGATTTGTATATTTCTTTACACAGGGAGTATCTCTCTGTCAAAAAATATATTTATGTGTAACTAGTTACTCCTGTCTTTCTACTTCCTTTCGCTGATATGTGGGGCAACCGGCAACGGGGTCCACGTGCCATATGCAGAAATTAGAGTGCACAACTTCATGGTAGACACACCCCGGTCGTAGCGCCGCAGTAATACCCAATGAGCCGTCGAATCACAACCCGCCCTTTCCAGCTTTAGCAGTAAGCTGGACAGACGAAGCGGCAATATTTCACTGGGCCTGAACCCCCTTCTCCCTCGTCTGCTTGTTCAGAGAAAACCCCCGCTCGGCGATTGCATAGGGTTTTCTCATGGAGAACCAGGTACGACTTCTTCATCCATCCCTGATAAATCCAAGTCCCTTGGTCGCAGGTAATCCTAGGATGGCAGCCGCCGCCGTTGATGCATTTTTCTTCGTACTGAATATAGTGTGTTTCAGTTGCAGTACCCAAAGTGCGAGTACCCTACAGATTTCTGCGCCCACGGCGAGACGCCACACTTGTTCCTTCTCATCCTACCACAGCATTTTGAAACGTGCACAGTATGTTCCTAAAATCCTCTTCTCTATCCGGGAGGGTGGAGTTTTTTTGAACACGCTGTGTTCTCATATTATTTTTCCTGCAGTGTATTATTTGCTCTGCCAGAACACATGTACTCAAGATGCTCGGCCTTTCCATAACTGAATACACTAGTTTAATGGTCACAGTGAAGACAATCCATGGATATTGCTTCCGAGTTGGGTTCATGAACCAAGAAGATCGCTGCTTTTTTTATGGCCAAACTTGGATAAACTTTCTCAAGTGTTACGGACTGAAAGTTGGCGCACGAATGTTGATGGAAATAGCAGAACCTGGTCTCATCTTCACTGCGATCTTCCACCCTGACGTCGTTCCAATTGTTCATCCAAGTTAGTTTTGTATCTAGTTCTTGCTTGTTGCCTCCATTACTTCTTAATCCACCTATTCTGTCTAACTAATCACAATTTAACTTTAGAAGTAGCAACGAATCTCTCACGAAGATGCTACTTCTAACTAATATTGTCTTATAATTGGTGGCACATGTAGGTTTTTTTCAGAGTTAAGCAGTCTGCTCGTTTGTTACTCTGTAATAACTCGGCTGTTACTAATGGCACTGAAGTTGACTGGATCGACATCCACTTGTTCCTACACTTTATTGATCGTCTTGAGGTCCTTGTGGGGCGTTTCAATGGTGTAAGGCCACGTGGGATATGTGTGCCACTGCTGCACTCGTTGAAAAGGTCCAACTGTGTCGAGAAACTTATGGTATGAGCTGTTTTCTGTTATATATGTTGTTCGTAAACTATTGTTTATACACAGTTTTACCGCTGTTATCTTCTTGAAATAGGAACTACCGAGTTCTATTGTTCCTATACAGATGCCTGACCATGGTCGGGTCAGACTTGCGCTTGGTCACAACATGATGTTTATGTCGACCTACTCAATTCCCCTTGGAGGTGAAAAGATACTTATTCGTGGTGGTCTCAGATAATGAAGGCCCATCCATCTTGGAGAATAGGACAGAAGATTATGTTCATGCTTTTCCATGGCTCTAAAGTGAATATCCTATTTATTGACCACGTTGCGAGACGAAGCCACTTTCAGAAGGTTGTGGATGCGCGGGGTGGCGCCTGGGCCTTGTCCTGGGGCTTGGCGGCCTCACCCTTGGTTAACTGTAGGCAAAGTAGCACTTTTCGAGGTGTGCTTTGTACGGTCGAACCTGTATAAGTACTCATACTGCTTTCAGCTTTGGTTGTTAAGTGCCCCTACTGGTTTCAGTTAAGGTTGTTAAGTACTCCTGCTGCTTTTACAGTCTGTCATGTTTCTTTAGTCCTGTCTTCCTCCAGCCGCCAAAACCAAACCAGCGATGGTAGGGCCGCCTGCTTCCGCCTCCCACGGCTGGCTGCGCCTCAGCGCATGCATCGCCGCCCCACCGTCTCCTAAATCGTTAACACCGACGTCCTCCGCGCGCTTTGGTGCGCTCGCCGCGGCGCCGCCCTCTCGCGTTGTCAACATGGTCAACAAACAACAGGAATCGACAGAAGTACGTGGAGAGGATGACAGTAGCGGCCCACCACGCCAGCGTATGGAAAAATAAAATGCTTCCTCCTAGTGTTTTCCTGACATCTGGGACCCACGACATTGTGAGCGTATATAGTCAATAGACAAGAGAACAACACAAGATTGGCTGACACCTGGGATGTAGCTACTCGAGCAGTATTTTTTTTGTTTGGTATTGTTGAAACGGAGCAGGGTTTGAACTGGGCTGTGGCCCGTCTAGCCCAGGCTTATATTTTATGTTCACCATCTGACCAGCCCAGCTATTTTTTCTTTGTGAAAATGAGCCCAGTTTATTTTTTCTGAAGAATACCCAATCCAGGCCTACTTATTTTCTACGCCCTAATGGGCTGCAACTCTTTCAAGACGCCTGCAAATCTTGAAAGTAATATGAAATGGGTTGTAAATATAAAAACATATGACAAATTGGCAATTACTTTATAATTTCTGATTTTTTCACATTTTCGTATTCCTATTTCACTCGGCATTAACCTAATTCAAATATATCTTCAAAGTACTTTAAATCTGGCTCGACATTTTGGTATTAAAAATAGTTTGGAACCCACAAAAATATGCAAAATTGGCCCTGGCCAACCAAAAAAACAACTGCAATAAATTGCATAAGAAGTTGCCATGAGCTATATATAAATTATTAAAAAAAGAGGGAGTGGTCTGACTTGTGGGCCTGTTTAGTTGACGCGTATGCAAGATTTTTTTAGTTATTATATACTATGTCAACAAACGATTCTAGCAGACGTAACCGTTGGATGTCAATCCAACGGCCGTCATGTTTCTTCAATCTATGATCTTCTTGCTCCAGCCGCCAAAGCAGCGCCGGTGGGACCGCCTGCTCCCGCCTCCCGTGGCCGGCTGTGCTGCCGCGCAGGCCTTAGCTGTCATGCCCAATGTGTGATACTATCCTAAAGAGACTCGAAGGTCCCACCAAGGATAGAACCGCATATTGAAACGCTTTTGCAAGGTGGATATCATTACATCAACATTACATAATAGACGGGGATACATACAAAAGGCATACAATGCCACACGAATACAACAACATGATACATAAGATAAACATCCGACTACGGATGAACACAAATAGAAACTCAATGACATCCACCCTGCTAAACCAGGCTACCGACCTGGAACCTATCCCCTGATCGAAGAAGAAGCAGAAGAAGAACTCCAAAACAAGCAAGCATCACTCTCGCGTCATGATCATCGCATAACCTGTACCTGCAACTGTTGTTGTAGTAATCTGTGAGCCACGAGGACTCAGCAATCCCATTACCATGGGTATCAACACTAGCAAAGCTTAATGGGTAAGGAAGGGGTAAAGTGGTGAGGTTGCAGCAGCAGCTAAGCATAATATGGTGGCTAACATACGCAAATAAGAGCGAGAAGAGAGCAAATGAAACGGTCATGAAGCTAGCAATGATCAAGAGGTGATCCTGACCTCCTACTTACGTCAATCATAACCCAAAACCGTGTTCACTTCACGGACTCCGCCGAAAAGAGACCATCACGGCTACACATGCGGTTGATGCGTTTTAATTAAGTCAAGTGTAAAGTTATCTACAACCGGACATTAACAAATTCCCATCTGCCACATAGACGCGGGCACGGCTCTCAAAAGTTTATACCCTGCAGGGGTGTCTCAACTTAGCCCATGATAAGCTCTCGCGATCAACAAAGGATATACCTTCTCCCAGGAAGACCCGATCAGTCTCAGAATCCCGGTTTACAAGACATTTTGACAATGGTAAAACAAGACCAGCAAAGCCACCCGATGCGCCGACAAATCCCGATAGGAGCTGCACATATCTCGTTCTCAAGGCACAACGGATAAGCGAAGCGTACAAGTATCGACGAATCCAAGTTGCCAAGGAATGGTCCCGCACGATGCTCTAGTTTGGACCAACACTCGGAGGAGCACTGGCCCGGGGGTGTAAATAAAGATGACCCTCGGGCTCCGGAAACCCAAGGGAAAAGGCCTAGGTGAGGCAAATGGTAAAACCAAGGTTGGGCCTTGCTGGAGGAGTTTTATTCAAAGCGAACTGTCAAGGGGGTCCCATAAATCACCCAACCGCGTCAGGATTGCAAAATCCGGGAACATAACACCGATATGACGAAAACTAGGGCGGCAAGAGTGGAACAAAACACCAGGCATAAGGCCGAGCCTTCCACCCTTTACCAAGTATATAGATGCATTAATTAAATAAGATATATTCTGATATCCCAGCATAACCCTGTCCACCATGGAGCAATCTTCAACTTCACCTGCAACTAACAACGCTATAAGAGGGGCTGAGCAAAGCGTTAACATAGCCAAGCAATGGTTTGCTAGGAAGGGTGAAAAGGTTAGAGGCTAACATGGCAATTTGGGAGGCTTGATCAACAAGAGATAGGTAGCGTGGCAAAGCGATAGAACGAAGCAACTAGCATAGCAATGATAGTAGTGAGATCCAGGGTAGCGGTCATCTTGCCTGAAATCCCGCAAGGAAGAAGAACGAGTCCATGAAGAAGACGAACAGGAGTAGTCGAACGAATCCTCACAATCGCAACATTACCGGAACTAAGAAGCAACACCGGAAAGAAACAAACAACATGGTAAACCAACAAGCATAAACATGGCATGATGCACAAACAAGTATGATGCATGTCCGGTTTTAATGAGGCATGACATGACAAAGTGCAACAAACAATACTACAAGTTAAGTGGAGCTCAATATGCAACGAGTTGGATATTGACAAAACACCACATGCAATTATTTAGTTTGATCTCGTTATAAGCTACTCAACAATATTAAATGTTGTTAAACATGGAAAGAGGTGAGGCATAAGTAAACTAACTATTTAGGCAAGTTTAAATGAGGCCGAAACAACAAACAACAACTCCGGAAAATCCCCATATGCAAATTATGAATTTGGTACTGTTCTGCCCTAAACCATATTTTAGAGTTGTTAAACATGCAAGATGAGTGCACCATGTTAAACTAGGCATTTTTCCACCCCATTTACATATAAAGTTTATTTAAAACCGAGCTACGGTTATTTAGTTATGAAATAAAACGTTTTAACATGGCATTATGCAAAACAAATGCAAACAGCAGTTTAAACATGTTTAACATGGATGAAAGTGGCATATTATGAAACTAGATGAAATTCTAAGCATTTTACATATATAACTCATTTTAATCCGATGCACGGTTAATTAATTATTATATGCATTAACATGGAGGGTTTTTTTGCAAATCTGTCATCTCTGGAAAATTAGACAAATTCGCACATGGGAAAAAAACAACACTAGGCTGAAACTGCTGGGTGCTGGGCTGGGGTTCTCACCATGGGCCAAGGCCCGGTTTGTGGAGATAGCGAGGCCGCCAGGGTGAGGAGGCGCGCTGGGCCATGGCGCGCTGGAAGCGACCCAGGCGCGGGTCAACGCGCGGCAGCAGCGTGCGCTCGTTCTCTGCTCGGAGGAGGACGAGGCAGAAGGCAGGGGTGATGCATGGGAAGAAGAGGCGCGGCAGTCTCGAGAGGCAGCGGGCTCCAGGGAAGGCCGGCGAGGGCCCTTTCCCGCCGGATCATGCCGGATCCCGCGGGAACGGAGCGAGGGCGAAAGGGATCCACGAACGAGGAGTCGAGGTAGGCTGCTGTTAACTGAAGAAAAGACAGGATGTTCAGAAATCTTGGAGAGCGACGGGGAAAGGTAGAGGACGGGAGAGAAGAAAGCAAAGGAGCAGGGCAGCACTGCTGGGGTGCTCACCGATGACGAGGCTTCCGGCGAAGCGGTGGCGATGAGGGGCTGAAGCTGGCACAGAAGCTTGAAGCGGATGCCCTGGTGCTCCCTGTCCATGGAGAAAACAGACAGGGGAACATGAGGTAAGGTTGGGAGGAGAAGGAAGGAAGAGGAGCAGGGAAGGAGTGGTGACGGGGTTGGCCTGCAGGTGGCCGAAGACTGGCCGGGGTGGCCTGGTTCGCGAATCGTCGGTGGTGCAGCTCGCCGGCAGGCGGCTGTAGTCGAGGCCAGGCGCTGGAGCCGAGAGGCTCGAGGAGCTCCTCTCCTTGGTGCTGGACGCGCACGGAAAGCTGGGACACTCGGGTAAGAAGCTAGCTTTAGGCGCGGGAAGGAGGAGGCTGCGGCTTGCTGGGTGTGTCGGCGACGTGGATGGCCGGACGGAGGCGGGGACGCGGGGCTCCGGGCAAGCACCTGCTCTGGAGAGGATCGAGGAAGCTTGCGAGGTTGGGGATCGAGCCTCCTGCTCGATCTGGAGGCGGGCACGACGATGAATCGAAGGGAGGAGGTGGAGGCTTTTGGACCAAGGAAGATGGAGGTTGCGGCTGGTTGGTCCGATGAAGAAAACGTGGGAGGATTTTGGATCGGGGAGGATCCCGATGAGAAGAGTGGCGGCGGCGGAATGGGAAGGATGGGACAGGATCCCTAGATCCTAGGGTTGAACCTATATATATAGCAAGTGGGTTTTGGTTTAGGGGTATTAGGTCCCTCCGATCGTAATCGGATGGCCGAAAAAATAGGCTAGAGAGTCCAAATAAGAAAACGGAGATATTTTATAGACGTTTGGGGATGATCCGGATCCATCGGTAACGACAGACCGCTTCGGGTTCGGTCAAGTTTCGGACGCGCACACGAGGGGGTCTGTGCACTGTGCAGAGGAACAAGGCGATCGCGAGCAAGTGGGTGGTTGGTCTCAGAACGGTCAACGAAGACAAGCGGTCTAACAATTGGTCAATAGAGACAAAGAGAGAATCGACAACTACGAACGGTAACGAGTTTTATGAAAAAACATGTGAATGCAATGCACATGATGCCATGAGATGAAATGCCTGACATGAACAAAATGCAAAACAAAAGACAAAAACCCAACCACGAAGGAAATATCATATCGCATCTCCGGAAAAGGCAAGAGTTGGAGTTACGAATATGGAAAGTTGCATCCGGGGTGTTACAACACTCCACCACTACGAGAGGATCTCGTCTCGAGATCTAGGATGGCACCAGAGAGAAACGGAAGAGGAAGATAAGAGGTAAACTAAGTTGCTTCTTCGACAAACGAGTGAAACCATGAACCTTGAGAGGTTGAGCAAAATGAAAGAAAGAAAACAACGAAGATGAGCAAAGTTGAAAACACTCCATAAGAAAAGAGGAACAAGAGATACGACGAGAACCAAGAGGTTCAATGATAAGATAGATATTGAAACCACTCCGGTTAAAACTAGATAGAGAAGGAATAAGATTGATATAATTTGGGCAGCACTCCGACTAAAGGAAGAAGGAAACTTGATAAGATGAAAAGCACTTGAAGAGATGACACAACACTCCGGTGAAATGGATAAGCATGAAAAGAACACGATCCTCACAAATCGAGATGATGAGTGAAGAGAGCAACATCACCATGCCTCCGGAAGAATGAAAAGAAGATAGATCATTGGAATAAAAGAACGGAGAAGAAAATGCCATCTTCTGCCACAAATGAGCTTGGAAAGCACCCTTCCAAGAAGGTTAGAACGGAATTGTTGCAAAACCAACAACAAAAAGAATAAGCTTGTAGTGGGCTTATGGCAAACATCTCAAAATGATGAGGTGACAACGGGCCACTAATGGAAAACAATTGATTTGACTGAGAGCACCAAAGAGATCAAAAACTTCTTCACCGAGATGAGAAGGAGAAAATTGGATCATTGATAAGCACCACAATAGCAACATTCCTTAGGGAAGGCTTTAGGTGAAATCTATACCAAGATAACTCCAGAGAAGAGATTGATGGATTTAAAATACCTCATTCTTGACAACATGTGAATCATGAAACATGAAGGAAACTGTCAAGAGTGACATAACACCACCTCAAAAGATAAGGTAGAAAGAATTGCACTTCGAAATGCAAGAAGAAGAATACTTGAACGCCTCAAAACAAAACATGTGTTGAGCACCATGTTTAATTTTGAGTATAGCTTGGCGGGTCATAACTTCAAGAGAAATCTTGAAGAACAATTGAAGAATGAAAAGAATCCTTGACGAACAACCATGTTGAGCCTTCGTGAGAACTCCGGTAATAAAATCAAAGGATGATAACAAAGAAAGAGAAGTTGAGAACACAAGGTGAAGCCTTGCGATGATTTAGATGGAGCTTCCGACGAGATGGACGAGTAATTTTGAACTCCGGAAAAGAAAATATGAAAACACTTGGAACTAGAATTTATTCCTCACGAACAAACTCCGAAGAAAGGGATTAATCACTTGGATGAAACAAGAATAAGAATTATGTTATGCGTATCCTTCACCAATTTAAATTGATGACAAGCAATGGATTTGGCATACTACTTATTCTCGTAGAAAGGATTAAGAGGGATATAGCGTAAACTTGAGAAGGAATTGATGGCACCACCGATGGGATTTGGAAACAACGAATGAAGTGATATGATAACAAAGGAAATGAAATCTTGAACGAACCACCGTAAAAATTGGAAAAAAGAGTAGCAAGGGCACACTTCATCGGGAAGAATTGGAAAACGAATGAAGATACTTGAGGGGATTTAGATACATGAGAACGAAGAGGCCATGAACTGATTAGAGGTTATTTGAATGATGCACTGGTAAGATTTGGAGAATGATAGCTACACGCTGAGAATAAAGAATTATGACATGATGGCCTTAGAAGGAAAGAAATAGGAACAACTCATGAAATGCTCCGGATGGGTGAAAAGAATCCCGACAATCAAAAACAATTATGAGAGGATGGCATCAAACTTGAACTACGCATGTTTGGAAGAACGGGTAAGGATTTAGGAGGAACTCTTCTTCGGTCTTCAAAATTCGAGAATGACGAGGAGAAACACCACCATGAATTGTTGAGATACTCCGGAAGAATGAAAAGCAAAGAGGTTGAGCCAACAATGAAAAATAATTTGAAATTGATCTTGGAGAAAGACATATGACTGATGATAACTCCTTCTTACGTCAAACTTTGAAAAGAATATTAGAAGCTCCGGGAAAATTAGGAGAGTCATGTAAGATCCTGGAAAAGACCTGTGGGTTAGGGCGCACTCAAAGAAAACACCGTTGGAAATGATTTTAAAGAGAGATTACACCGGTTGAATTAAATGGCTTGAATGAGATAACAATCTCCAAATAGCTTGAACGGATTAAGAATGGAAACACGAATCTTCTGAGATATCTTCAACCCTCTGGAACAAATGAATAGCAAGAGGTGAGTGATTGAGAGGTGCACCGGCATGAGAGAGCATTTGACACGAGGAAAGGAATATGATCGACACTGAAAGCTTGAATTGGATCCACCGGAGAAGAAACAATAATGAAGGATGATGAACTTGAAACTGTTGAGCATCTTCATGGGAAATCACCAGATAAGAACACTGAAAGAAAAGAATGAAGAGACTTCCCACAAATAAAAGGATACATGATTAAGAAATCTTAACCCTTGAAGAAAAAGGGTGGGAGGGCGGGAAAACAAAGGCAACTTGGGGATGGATGAAATGGATACCGTTGAGAAAACTTAGAATTGATCTCACAAATGTTGAAATGATCGGATCCACTTGAAGAGAAGCACACCAGTTGGAAAGAATTGACATGACAATCTCGATGATCAAAAGGATTTGTACTCCCATAGAAATATGAGAACACCGTTTAGAAAAGGTATGGATTCAACATTTGACTTCGAAGCAACTCGAATACCACAAATAAAACAAAACAAAGGATTTGGCTTGCAGAATAAGCCGGAACAAATACATATGATAGAGATTTACCCAATCCCATATCATGCATCTGTCGGAAAGATATTGTAGGAGCTACTTGAATTCCCACCTATAAACTCCCGAAACTTTCTGGTTATGCAATCTGGTGTTGGGGATACAGGGGAAGCAATATATCTCACCCAAACTAACAATCCCTACATCCAGCTGTATCCATCCGTCAACACATAACCAAGAAACCTTCGGAAATCATGTACCTCAACCTTCAAAAAGCATCTATTATACGAGCTATGGCAATACTCCCGAACTCCCCAGTACTGGGTGGCGTCGAGGTTATCTCACCAACAACTGCATAAAAGAGATTTTCGATGTCAGCAAAACTCAGGTATTCCAGAACTGCAACGATAAAATTGTGACGACAACACCTCAGAGCTCAACTCCCCGGGACACTGCCACAACCCCTAAATGTTAGGAGGCACCAAGAACAATGTTCTCGTCACAAGACTGTCGGAACGATTCCAAGATACCCGCGTGATCCTAAAAAAATTTAGTGAATTTTGAGGAGAGGAAAGACAAAACATCTACGTCAGGAGGCCTCACCAGAGCGACGAAGGGACTGAGGAGTAAAAAGAATCCCAATCTCCTATATATACAATCCTAAGACTCAAAATAGTTTTCTTATAGACTCAACAACGGCCAACAATCAAGGGGGCTCCTATGGTCGGTCGAGGCTCTGATTACCAACTTGTCACGCCCAATATGCGATACTACCCTAAAGAGACTCGAAGGTCCCACCAAGGATAGAACCGCATATTGAAACGCTTTTGCAAGGTGGATATCATTACATCAACATTACATATTAGATGGGGATACATACAAAAGGCATACAATGCCACACAAATACAACAACATCATACATAAGAGAAACATCCGACTACGGATGAACACAAACAGAAACTCAACGACATCCACCCTGCTAACCCAGGCTGCCGACCTGGAACCTATCCCCTGATCGAAGAAGAAGTAGAAGAAGAACTCCAAAACAAGCAAGCATCGCTCTCGCGTCATGATCATCGCATAACCTGTACCTGCAACTGTTATTGTAGTAATCTGTGAGCCACGAGGACTCAGCAATCCCATTACCATGGGTATCAAGACTAGCAAAGCTTAATGGGTAAGGAAGGGGTAAAGTGGTGAGGTTGCAGCAGCGGCTAAGCATAATATGCTGGATAACATACGCAAATAAGAGAGAGAAGAGAGCAAATGAAACGGTCATGAAGCTAGCAATGATCAAGAGGTGATTCTGAACTCCTACTTACGTCAATCATAACCCAAAACCGTGTTCACTTCCCGGACTCCGCCAAAAAGAGACCATCACGGCTACACACGCGGTTGATGCGTTTTAATTAAGTCAAGTGTAAAGTTATCTACAACCGGACATTAACAAATTCCCATCTGCTACATAACCGCGGGCACGGCTCTCGAAAGTTTATACCCTGCAGGGGTGTCCCAACTTAGCCCATGATAAGCTCTTGCGATCAACGAAGGATATACCTTCTCCCAGGAAGACCCGATAAGTCCAGAATCCCGGTTTACAAGACATTTCGACAATGGTAAAACAAGACCAGCAAAGCCGCCCGATGCACCGACAAATCCCGATAGGAGCTGCACATATCTTGTTCTCAGGGCACACTGGATAAGCGAAGTGTACAGGTACCGACGAATCCAAGTTGCCAAGGAATGGTCCCGCACGGTGCTCTAGTTTGGACCAACACTCGGAGGAGCACTGCCCCGGGGGTGTAAATAAAGATGACCCTCGGGCTCCGGAAACCCAAGGGAAAAGGGCTAGGTGAGGCAAATGGTAAAACCAAGGTTGGGCCTTGCTGGAGGAGTTTTATTCAAATCGAACTGTCAAGGGGGTCCCATAAATCACCCAACTGCGTTAGGAACGCAAAATCCGGGAACATAACACCGATATGACAGAAACTAGGGCGGCAAGAGTGGAACAAAACACGAGGCATAAGGCCGAGCCTTCCACCCTTTACCAAGTATATAGATGCATTAATTAAATAAGAGATATTGTGATATCCCAGCATAACCCTGTCCACCATGGAGCAATCTTCAACTTCACCTGCAACTAACAACTCTATAAGAGGGGCTGAGCAAAGCGGTAACATAGCCAAGCAATGGTTTGCTAGGAAGGGTGAAAAGGTTAGAGGCTGACATGGCAATTTGGGAGGCTTGATCAACAAGAGATAGGTAGCGCGGCAAAGCGATAGAACGAAGCAACTAGCATAGCAATGATAGTAGTGAGATCCAGGGTAGCGGTCATCTTGCCTGAAATCCCGCAAGGAAGAAGAACGAGTCCATGAAGAAGACGAACGGGAGTAGTCGAACGGATCCTCACAATTGCAACATTACCGGAACTAAGAAGCAACACCGGAAAGAAACAAACCACATGGTAAACCAACAAGCATAAGCATGGCATGATGCACAAACAAGTATGATGCATGTCCGGTTTTAATGAGGCATGACATGACAAAGTGCAACAAACAATACTACAAGTTAAGTGGAGCTCAATATGCAACGAGTTGCATATTGACAAAACACCATATGCAATTATTTAGTTTGATCTCGTTATAAGCTACTCAACAATATTAAATGTTGTTAAACATGGAAAGAGGTGAGGCATAAGTAAACTAACTATTTAGGCAAGTTTAAATGAGGCCGAAACAACAAACAACAATTCCAGAAAATCCCCATACGCAAATTATGAATTTGGTACTGTTCTGCCCTAAACTATATTTTAGAGTTGTTAAACATGCAAGATGAGTGCACCATGTTAAACTAGGCATTTTTCCACCCCATTTACATATAAAGTTTATTTAAAACCGAGCTACGGTTATTTAGTTATGAAATAAAACATTTTAACATGGCATTATGCAAAACAAATGCAAACAGCAGTTTAAACATGTTTAACATGGATGAAAGTGGCATATTATGAAACTAGATGAAATTCTAAGCATTTTACATATATAACTCATTTTAATCCGATGCACGGTTAATTAATTATTATGTGCATGAACATGGAGGGTTTTTCTGCAAATCTGTCATCTTTGGAAAATTAGACAAATTCGCACATGGGAAAAAAACAACAGTAGGCTGAAACTGCGTGTGCTGGGCTGGGGTTCTCACCATGGGCCAAGGCCCGGTTTGTGGAGATGGCGAGGCCGCCAGGGTGAGGAGGCGCGCTGGGCCATGGCACGCTGGAAGCGACCCAGGCGCGGGTCAACGCGCGGCAGCAGCGTGCGCTCGTTCTCTGCTCGCAGGAGGATGAGGCAGAAGGCAGGGGCGATGCAGGGGAAGCAGAGGCGTGGCAGTCTCGAGCGGCAGCGGTCTCCAGGGAAGGCCGGCGAGGGCCCTTTCCGGCCGGATCACGCCGGATCCCGCGGGAACGGAGCAAGGGCGAAAGGGATCCACGAACGAGGAGTCGAGGCAGGCTGCTGTTAACTAAAGAAAAGATAGGATGTTCAGAAAGCTTGGAGAGCGACGGGGAAAGGTAGAGGACGGGAGAGAAGAAAGCAGAGGAGCAGGGCAGCACTGCTGGGGTGCTCACCGATGACGAGGCTTCCGGCGAAGCGGTGACAACGAGGGGCTGAAGCTGGCGCAGAAGCTTGAAGCGGATGCCCTGGCACTCCCTGTCCATGGAGAAAACAGACAGGGGAAAACGAGGTAAGGTTGGGAGGAGAAGGAAGGAAGAGGAGCAGGGAAGGAGCGGTGACGGGGTTGGCCTGCAGGTGGCCAAAGACTGGCCGGGGTGGCCTGGTTCGCGAATCATCGGTGGTGCACCTCGCCGGCAGGCGGTTGTAGTCGAGGCCAGGCGCTGGAGCCGAGAGCTGGGACACTCGGGTAAGAAGCTAGCTGCAGGCGTGGGAAGGAGGAGGCAGCGGCTTGCTGGGTGTGCCAGCGACGTGGCTGGCCGGATGCGGGGCTCCGGGCAAGCACCTGCTCTGGAGAGGATCGAGGAAGCTAGCGAGGTTGGGGATCGAGCCTCCTGGTCGATCTGGAGGCGGGCACGACGATGAATCGAAGGGAGGAAGTGGAGGCTTTTGGACCGAGGAAGATGGAGGTTGCGGCTGGTTGGTCCGGTGAAGAAAACAAGGGAGGATTTTGGATCGGGGAGGATTCCGATGAGAAGAGTGGCGGCGGCGGAATGGGAAGGATGGGACAGGATCCCTAGATCCTAGGGTTGGACCTATATATAGCAAGTGGGTTTTTGTTTAGGGGTATTAGGTCCCTCCGATCATAATCGGACGGCCGAAAAAAATAGGCTAGAGAGTCCAAATAAGAAAATGGAGATATTTTATAGACGTTTGGGGATGATCCGGATCCATAGGTAACGATAGACCACTTCGGGATCGGGCAAATTTCGGACGCGCACACGAGGGGGTTTGTGCACTGTGCAGAGGAACAAGGCGATCGCGAGCAAGTGGGTGGTTGGTCTCAGAACGGTCAACGAAGACAAGTGGTCTGACAATTGGTCAATAGAGACAAAGAGAGAATCGACAACTACGAACGGTAACGAGTTTTATGAAAAAACATGCGAATGCAATGCACATGATGCCATGAGATGAAATGCCTGACATGAACAAAATGCAAAACAAAAGACAAAAACCCAACCACGAAGGAAATATCATATCGCATCTCCGGAAAAGGCAAGAGTTGGAGTTACGAATATGGAAAGTCGCATCCGGGGTGTTACATCAGCGCCCCCTACTACTCCCACCGCTGGCTACGGCATCCCTCTACTCACCCCCACCCCCTGTTATTCTGCGGCGACGGCAGCCTCACACCGCAGCCGAACCGGTGAACCCTCGTACTCCTCTCCGCGCGGGCTTCCACTGCCGTGTCTTCCCCGGCTCCACATCGTCCCCTTCCTCGGCCTCGCCGTCGTCCACCGCCGTGGTGATCTCGGCGTGGCGTGGTCAATGTGGTCAATGACCGACTTCCATCGGAAGAGTACTGTATGTGGAGAGGCTGACAGCTGGGTCCACAGCAGCCGCAAGGAAGTGCCTCCTTATTACTCGGAAAATAATTATTCCTCCACCTGACAGCTGGGACCCACTGGACGGGCCACTAGTATTTCACGAAAAAAACGTTTCCCCCTGACTGCTGGGACCCACAGGTCGGGCCACCGTATTTCGTGAAAAAAAACGTTCACCCCGCTGTCAGCTCGGACCCACCGAAAGTGCCTCCTTATTACGCACAAGAAAAATGAATACCCCCTGCTAGCTGGGACCAACCTTGGTGGGAGGCTGACTTGTGGGCCTACTAAGTTGACTGGGACGGAGGCCTTTGTCAACTTTAGTCAATATATGAACGATTCTAGCTCCAGTGACCGTACGATGTCCATCCAACGGCCGTATTGCTTCTTCAACCTCTGGTCTTCTTGCTCCAGCCGCCCAAAGCAGCGCCGATCGTGCCGCCTGCTCCTGCCGCCCGTGGCCGGCTGTGATGCCGCGGAGGCCTCATCGCCCCCTACTACTCCCACCGCTGCCAGGCCATCCATCTACGCACCCACACCCCCTATTATTCTGCGGCGACGACAGCCTCACACCGCAACCGAACGAGTGAACCCTCATACTCCTCTACGCGTGGGCATCCACTGCCACGTCTTCCCCGGCTCCGCGTCGTCCCCTTCCTAGGCCTCACCGTCGTCCACCGCCCTGGTGCTCTCGGCGCGGCGTGGTCAACTTGGTCAAGGAATGGCTTCCATCGGACGTGGACTGTACGTGGAGAGGCTGACAGCTGGGTCCCCGGTCGCAGCAATGAAGTGCCTCCTTATTACGCGCAAAATAATTATTCCTCCAGCTGACAGCGGGGACCCACCGGACAGGCCACCGTATTTCGCGAAAAAAAATTCCCCCTGTCTGCTGGGACCCACCAGCTACATCTTCGCACGCAAGGAAGTGCGTCCGAAAAAAACGATTCTCCCCCCTGACTGCTGGGACCCACCAGCTACATCTTCGCACGCAAGAAAGTGCGTCCGGGTAAAACAAAAACCCAAAACGATTCGCCCCCCTGACTGCTGGAACCCACCAGCTACATCTTCGCAGGCAAGGAAGTGCCTGACAGTCGGGACCCACCTGGTCGAAGCGTACGTACCGTTGTCATTCTGGTCGCGAACGTGTACGTACATACTTGTCGATGTAGAGGCGCGCACGTGTCGTAGTAGAGGTGCGCACGTGTCGTAGTAGAGGCACGCACGTAGCATGTACACGTACGTACATCGGCGAGGGTGCAAGAAAGAAAATACGGCCACGTATGTACATACGGGCAGGGTCTCGAACGCCTACTCGCGCATACGTATATGGTTGGGTCGGAACGGAGAAACAGAGTCATCATCGTGTTCATGGGGAGGCAACGGAATGCGTCGTGTTTATCGGGAGGCCACGGAACGCGTGGGAGCCAACCGGCTTGTATGGAACAGGCGATGGAAACGAGGCCTGGCGTACCGCACAACGGAGGAAACGGCCTTGTGTTCGACCGGCCACGTTCAGAACGGGGTCCTGTTGATCGGGAGGGGTGTGGCATACCGCAAAACGGAGGAAACGGACCTCCTACGGTTGAAACGGGGGTCCTGTTGACCGGGAGGGGTGTGGCGTAACGCAAAATGGACGAAACAGACTTGTGTTGGAGCGCTACGGTCCAAACGGGGGTCCTGTTGATCGGGAGGGGTGTGGCGTACCGCAAAACGGACGAAACGGACTTGTGTTGGAGCGCTACAGTCGAAACGGGGTGGGGGGTGTGGTGTACCGCAAAACGGGACTCCACGAGATACTGTTCATCTCCACCGTCGAACTCCTCCAGCCTCCACGGGCTACCGTCGACCTCCTCCAGCCTCCACGGGCTCCTGTTCATCCAGCCTCCACTGTGCGCTACTCCATCGGCTACTGTTCAACCACCCCTCCACGGTCACCCCTCCACCGTCTACTGTTCATCCAGCCCTCCACACCACAGGGTCCTATTCAACCACCCCTCCACGGCCACCCCTCCACCGTCTACTGTTCATCCAGCCCTCCACACCACAGGTTCCTGTTCACCCAGAGGCAACGCCACCGCTCACTGTTCATCCAAACCATCCCCCCCCCCGCAACGCTCACTGTTCATCCCAGAGGCAGCATCGATCGGCTTCATTTAGCAGTAGTAGCGAATGAATCGCTCCCTCAGGTTCAGTTAACAGCCATCGATCGATCGCTCAGGTTCAGTAACACGTAGCCTGCAGTGCAATCACTCGGGTTCAGTTAGAGCCCAACGCCTCGCTCGGGTTCAGTTAGAGCCAACGCCTCGCACACACACGCGTACCTGTACGAGAGAAACGCACATTGCTCTCCCACCGTAACCGGCAACTCCCCGAAATTTTCCTCCCCCTTGCTTCTACCATGGTTTTTTCCGTCATGGACGGCCCAAAGAATTTCATGCAGCTGTGTCTCCGGCCCGCCCAGGACGAAAAGCCCATTTTCTGTCATGATTTTTTGTCATAGAAGTAGGAGCCCACCACATCTATGATGATACCGGGTTTTGTCACAATTGTCATCATAGAAGTGTCATATGTATGACAGAAAAAAAAATTCGTTCGGCCCAAAATGTCACGGATGTGTCTTTTTTTGTAGTGTAAATACCGAACACAAGGGAAGGGAAACGCCAAGTGAAGACGAGGATGAACCTCGCCAACCGAACACTGGGGGACAGAAGAAATACCTGCCAGAGGTTAAAACAGTAAACAAGATCCACGCGACTCACACATTCACGAGAAGGCACGAACGCGCGCATAGAGACGCGCACGATATAGAACCCATCGTACCGACACCTAACTATTGGATGTCTTATCCGATCACCTTCGATCACATGGACGGCCGAACTAGTATTCGGCGCGGAGGATCAGAGGCCTTGGTGCTTGACCCAACAATCGACGGATACCGTCTCACCCGTGTCCTCATGCACGGCGGCAGCAGTCTCGTTTTAATATACTAGGACACTGTCCGCAGGATGGGGATAAACCCATCCAGAATTAGCCAAAGCAACACCACATTTTAAGGGGTGATACCAGGCGTTGAAGCCTACGGCAGGGGCTCCGTTGTACTGAAAGTAACATTTGGCTCCCCAGGCAACTCCAGAAGCAAAGAACTACTCTTCACCATCGCACCCTTCCAAAGCGGCTATCATGCATTGCTTGGAAGAACGGTCGTCGCCCGCTTCAACGCATTGCCGCACTATGGCTACCTTACACTCAAGATGCCCGGTCCACGTGGCGTCATCACCATTAGCGGAATCACAGAGCGCTCTTCACGCGCAGAGGAACACGCGACGGCCCTGGCGGCCGGACTATAAGCGGCCTCCAATATCAGAAAACATGACTGGTCATTAAGACCACAGACATGGTTAGACGAGTCCAGTAGCCCGGACAAAATTGAACCAGGCCACCGTATATGTAATCCCATAGCGGACACCAGGGGCTATAAATATTTAATACAGCCCCACACTTGGCTCAACCTTATTGGCAGACCAACATCTTACACTTTTACTATCCATCGCATACTTACGTTGTACTCTCCTATGATTTTTCTTTTTTCCACAGACAATGTTCACGCGATACCCTTCTAGGATACGGCACAACGGAGACAAAGGTGTAGACATGCAATAGGGCCCCGTTCAATAGGTTTCTTTTTAGATTAAGCCCCTGTGTAAACCTTTTCTATTGCCTCTTGTTGTTTAACCATCCCATGGGTTCCATACCCACAGAGGATATTGCCGTTATTGGCATTTCGCCACGACAGATTAAAGCACGTACCTGGAAACACATGGTTTATAATAAATGGGCATTCTTGAGCCCATCTTCTGTTATAAAGTCCGAATACCTTCGGGAGTGTTCGGCGTCACGAGTTTGGCCTTATATGCATCAGCTCCGAATCATGTTTTTGGTCAAATGTTGGGTTTGCCCGGCTCCTGGGTTTGCCGCCTTACGTTCCGTCATTATCGGCTAAGGCGTCCAAAGGAGAACTACTGTGATTGTGCCCTGGTTATTCCGGATGACCTCCTTAGTAGAGAAAGTCGAAAACTGACTGTCATCATACAGCGAGAGACTGATCAACCACTCGAAGACTCAACGGAATCTTTAGGATTCCTCCGCATTAACGAAGGGCCATTTCCCGGTCATGTACATACGTGCCCGTATTCGGATGCACGCGAAGGTACCAGGGGCTATATAGTGTCCCCAACGTTCGACTCCCATGGCTAAGCGAAAGTGTTACAACTATATAGTCCGGTTGCCTAGTTCGACGTGCGATCACCTCCTTAATGGACCAAGACATTGGATCAAGTGTGATTAAGCATATTTTTCGCGAACACCCCCGCATTATATGTGTGGGGGCTGAAGCCAACGACTGCTAACTTTCGGATTACATATATATCGTAAAAGAATTACCCTGTGCATGCGCCACCCACTAAACCAACCAACCAACTTTGTTTCCTTGATCGTAACAACTTTACCTAAATATAGTAACAATGGTAAGGGGTTACTACTCTTCCTTTTCTCTAGTAATTACCCAACTCAAACACCCTCCACCAAAGGCATACATGGTAACAATTGTACTCTTCTTCACAAATTGAGCATAATAAGGCAATTGATGTAGTAATGGAAACCCACGTGTATCCGATATCAATTACATTACTATGTTTGCAAGGAATTTTACTACTATGAGGAATTAGATGAACAACTATATTTACTGATGGGTCTAGTGCATGTACCTGGTAATAAATTTAACTAGATGATACCCCGCGCGTTGCTGCGGGAATATGTGGTGCTTATGATGGTATCTCAAAAATAGTAATTTAATTTGGTTGTAAATTTTTGCACCAATGAACTACTATCACGTAATCAAATACTAACAGAAAATGTACAAAAAGAAGACTCGCGCAGATGGAAAGAGATTATCCTCCCAGTACACAACTACTCGTTCTCCGATTTGCTCATGCTATCACTTGACATGTTGTGGTGGCTGCCAACATATGCTAAGTTTTCGCTGCTTCTGTAGTAAAGCAATATGTGCTTGCGCCCATTACAAATGCTACTTCGGTACTTCCCTACTATACATGGTCATGCTACGACAACTTCACAGGATGTACGTTGTGTACATGTGTACCTCGACGTCGACGTAGTCCTCTATATAACTGACTGAGCTCTGACATCTCTCCCATGAGCTGTGACCCTAACACACATGGCCAACAACATTCCCACGTACGCAACTCATCCGCAGGTCTGGGCGCAAGAGAATAAAAGAAAGGATAGAGAGTTGATGGAGTCTTCATATTACATAGCAGACTATGTTCGCTATTACAATGGTGCTAAAACACAACTAATTTCATAGAGTAGCAGTTGGTAGTTGGATCGATTAATAACTCATCAACTGCACCATCATCTAATTAAGCTCGTTGAATTGCAGAGAGCATCAGCCGGAACATAATAATTTTATTTCTACTGTCATCCAAGGATTGTGAACTGCATGGATAGCACTTGGACTGGCAAAACCTAAAAGATTTTATGCTACTCTGTTAAAGGCGTTCCCATTCATTTATTAAAAAATATCATACATAACTAATACATACATCTAAAAGAAAATTGCTGCTAGGGAATTGCGTCTCCTCACCATGATCCGTTGCAAGTTTGCAACGAACCTGGGGCTAACAGTGAGGGCAATAGAATTGATGATTACCTTGACCAGGACCACAGGGTACCACACGTGGTTGGAGGAGGCATCATCGACGGTGAACTCACCTGTTCGAGGGAGACGCAGTGACCTGGAGGAGCGGATAAGGAAGATTTGGGCACATGTGGGGGCAATTTTTGTTAGGATACGAAGTGGTGGCTGAAACCAAGAGAGGAATTAGAGATGTTACCTGAATGATTTGGACCTGGAGATGGCCACAGCATGCCCCTTCTCTCTCCCGTCAACCCAGCCGCCGCCATGTTGTCAGGCCTTCTCTGTCCCTCACTGATCTATCCTTCTCGATTCTCCTTCTCGATCGGCCGAGCCACGATATGAAAGGAGCCGCGCGACCGCCGATTTGGCTTGGACTGGAGCGCAGGAGGGGGCGTCTCACACCAGTGGAGGATCTATATTGGGCGAATAAAGAAGACGGAGCGTGGGATACCGAGTTTGTTGGGAATTAGAGGAGCAGTGGAAGGGGAACGGAAGGCACTGATCTGGCGGGTGCTAGCGTTTCTGGGAGGTGTGGAGCCGGGGAAGGTGGAGAGAAAGGTGGAGCCAACGCAAGGGTTGAGTGTTGTAGCTTGAATACAAATCTGGCCGCCATGATTGTTGCGGCGGCGGCGGCTTGATGAAAGGGATTTTTTTCTGGAGCGATTCTTGACGGGAAGGGTGTGGGTCGTACGTATCCTGAACGTACATACTTATGGGCTTGGAATGGGCCTTTTAGTGTCCAAATTGGTAAAGTATACGCCCAGCCCAGAAAACGGAATCGGGGCCCAGCAGCGAGCGGTGTGGCTGGAGGATGAAACGGTATATAACTTAGCGGTGGCAGCTCGCAGTAAATTTGACCAACACTTGATCTGGCGGCTGTAGAGCACCAATCTATATTGCATCAATGGCTAGAACAATTAGGGTGACGTGGCTTCTTGAGAAGGCAGGAAAATCACCTAGTGGGGTGCCCCTATTTAGATATAGAAGATTTTGTTATTTTATTTGATATAGGATTTTATTTACTATGTTTGCAAGGAATTATGTGAATAATGTTGTTTTTACGAATTGCGCAGAAAATAATGTTGCTTTTTGCTAGTACACTTGTACTCCCTCACTGACAAAACAATTCTGAATTAGAAGGCCAATCATATACTTGGTTTCACCAACTGGTGAGGAGAAAGAGAAACAAAGCATGAAGAGGAAGAAGAAGAAGAATAAACAGTGCCAAGGCGATCTTGCTGAAGCCAGAGGCCTCAGTCGAGGCCATTCAAGGGCTCCGGCAATGACTACCTTACATGTGAGACGATCCTCCAGGGAGCCCTTCCACTTCTGCTAACTCATTTAATTAATTAGGAGTACTTAAGTAACACTAATTTATTACTGCCTAATTTTCCTATTGGAGTTAAACAAATCTATAGTAGGACCCTATGCTGAATCATGTACGTGTGTATGTTTGTGAATCATGTGGTGGAGCAGGGAGGGAATATTATTAGTGTCATGACATAATCGTGTTATTGTGTTGCATGTCAATTTACTGCCATTGGTTCAATGAGGCAATGTTTTGCGTATTGTCCATCATGAATTTGATGCTACTGTTTGATTAATATGCTAATGTCTTCCTATCCTTTCTCACTAAGCTAATGAAGGTTTCACCTTGTTCCTACTTGTGCAAACACTGATCATGTTGTGCCACTCATACATTTTAGTGGAACTAGCTACGTCTCGAGCTTGCGTTGGTTTTCCCCAAAGAGGAGGGGGTGATGCAGCACAGTAGCATAAGTATTTCCCTCAGTTTTTGAGAACCAAGGTATCAATCCAGTAGGAGGTCACGCGCAAGTCCCTCGTACCTGCACAAAACGATAGCAACTCGCAACCAACGCTTAGGGGTTGTCAATCCCTTCACGATTACTTACGAGAGTGAGATCTGATAGAGATAATATTTTTGGTATTTTTGGTATAAAGATGCAAAGTAAAAAGTAAAAGGCAAAGCAAGTAAATAAAGTGATGGAGATTGATATGATGAGAATAGACCCGGGGGCCATAGGTTTCACTAGTGGCTCCTCTCAAGAGTATAAGTATTCTACGGTGGGTGAACAAATTACTGTTGAGCAATTGATAAAATTGAGCATAGTTATGAGGTTATCTAGGTATGATCATGTATATAGGCATCACGTCCGAGACAAGTAGATCGAAACGATTCTGCATCTACTACTATTACTCCACTCATCGACCGCTATCCAGCATGCATCTAGAGTATTAAGTTAAAAACAGAGTAACGCCTTAAGCAAGATGACATGATGTAGAGGAATAAATTCATGCAATATGATAAATACCCCATCTTGTTATCCTCGATGGCAACAATACAATACGTGCCTTGCAACTCTTTCTGTCACCGAGTAAGGACACCGCAAGATTGAACCCAAAGCCATGCACTTCTCCCATTGCAAGAACTACCAATCTAGTTGGCCAAACCAAACGGATAATTTGAAGAGACTTGCAAAGATAACTCAATCATACATAAAATAATTCAGAGAAGATTCAAATATTATTCATAGATAAGCTGGATCATAAACCCACAATTCATCGGTCTCAACAAACACACCGCAAAAAGAGGATTACATCGAATAGATCTCCACGAGAGAGGGGGAGAACATTGTATTGAGATCCAAAAAGAGAGAAGAAGCCATCTAGCTACTAGCTATGGACCCGAAGGTCTAAAGTAAACTACTCACACTTCATCGGAGGGGCTATGGTGATGATGTAGAAGCCCTCCGTGGTGGATGCCCTCTCCGGCGAAGCTCCGGAACAGGCCCCAAGATGGGATCTCGTGGATACAGGAAGGTACGACGGTGGAATTAGGTTTTTGGCTCCGTGTCTGGTCTATTGGGGATACGTAGGTATATATAGGAGGAAGGAGTACGTCGGTGGAGCTCCGAGGGGCCCACGAGGTAGGGGGGCGCGCCCAGGGGGGGCATGCCCTCCACCCTCGTGACCTCCTCGGAAGCTTCTTGGAGTAGGGTCCAAGTCTCCTAGATCACGTTCGGTGAGAAGATCACGTTCCCGAAGGTTTCATTCCGTTTGGACTCCGTTTGATATTCTATTTCCTCGAAACACTGAAATAGGCAAAAAACAGCAATTCTGGGCTGGGCCTCCGGTTAATAGGTTTGTCCCAAAAATAATATAAAAGTGGAAAATAAAGCCCAATATAGTCCAAAACAGTAGATAAAGTAGCATGGAGCAATCAAAAAGTATAGATACGTGGGAGACGTATCAGGCATCCCAAGCTTAATTCCTACTCGTCCTCGAGTAGGTAAATGATAAAAAGAAGAATTTTTGATGCGGAGTGATACTTTGGCATAATTTCAATGTAAATCTTCTTGATCATGGTATGAATATTCAGATCCAAAAGATTCAAGATAAAAGTTCATATTGACATAAAAATAATAATACTTCAAGCATACTAATCAAGAAATTATGTCATCTCAAAATAACATGGCCAAAGAAAGTTCATCCCTACAAAATCATATAGTTAGGCCATGCTTCATTTTCGTCACACAAAGATGTTCCCAACTTCTATACCCCCGATGAGAGGACAAGCAATTGTTTCATACTTTTTAACGTGCTTCAGCTTTTTCAACCCTCACGCAATATATGAGCGCAAGCCGTGGATATAGCACTATAGGTGGAATAGAATATGATGATGGGATTGTGTGGAGAAGACAAAAAAGGAGAAAGTCTCATATTGACGAGGATAATCAACGGGCTATGGAGATGCCCATCAATTGATGTCAACATGAGGAGTAGGGATTGCCATGCAACCGATGCACTAGAGCTATGAATGCTCAACAAAAGAAAACTAGTGGGTGTGCATCCAACTCGCTTGCTCACGAAGACCTAGGGCATTTTGAGGAAGCCCATCATTGTAATATACAAGCCAAGTTCTATAATGAAAAATTCCCACTAGTATGAACAAGATAATTTATGAGACTCACTATATGAAAAACATGGTGCTATTTTGAAGCACAAATATATGAGACTCACTACATGAAGAACAAGGTGCTACTTTGAAGCACAAATATGTGAGACTCACTACATGACGAACAAGGTGCTACTTTCAAGCACAAGTGTTGTAAAAGGATAGTAAGATTGCCCCTTCTCTCTTTTTCTCTCATTTTTTTTATTTGGGCCTTTTCTCTTTTTCTTATGGCCTCTATTTTTTCTTTTCTTTTCGTCCGGAGTCTCATCCCGACTTGTGGGGGAATCATAGTCTCCATCATCCTTTTCCTCACTGGGGCAATGCTCTAACAATGATGATCATCACACTTTCATTACAACAACTTGATATTACAACTCGAAACTAGAACAAGATATGACTCTATATGAATGCCTCCGGCGGTGTACCGGGATGGTGCAATGAATCAAGAGTGACATGTATGAAAAATAATGTGTGGTGGCTTTGCCACAAATACGATGTCAACTACATGATCATGCAATGGCAATATGACAAAAGTAAAGTATGTCATGATGAACGGAACGGTGGAAAGTTGCATGGCAATATATCTCGGAATGGCTATGGAAATGCCATAATAGGTAGGTATGGTGGCTGTTTTGAGGAAGATATAAGGAGGTTTATGTGTGAAAGAGCGTTTCATATCACGGGGTTTGGGTGTACCGGCGAAGTTTGCACCAACTCTCAATGTGAGAAAGGGCAATGCACGGTACTGAAGAGGCTAGCAAATGCGGAAAGGTAAAAGTGCGTATAATCCATGGACTCACATTAGTCATAAAGAACGCATATACTTATTGCAAAAGTTTATTAGCCCTCGAAGCAAAGTACTACTACGCATGCCCCTAGGTGGATAGATTGGTAGGAAAATACCATCGCTCGTCCCCGACCGCACTCATAAGGATGCACAAGCCAGGTACACTTCATGCTTCAAATTTGTTACACAACTTTACCCATACGTGCATGCTACGGGACTTGCAAACTTTAACACAAGTATTTCTCAAATTCACAATTATCAACTAGCACGACTTTGATATTATTACCTCCATATCTTAAAACAATTATTAAGCATTAGATTTATCTTAGTATTCAATTCACTCAAAAGAAAGTTTCACATATCTCGAACACTAAGTATATTAACATTAAGCAAATTACTATGCTATTAATTACTCTCAAAATAATCTAAGTGAAGCATGAGAGATCAAGTTTCTTTACAACAAATCCACCACCTTGCTCTAAAAGATCTAAGTGAAGCACTAGAGCAAAAATTATCACGCTCAAAAAGATATAAGTGAAGCACTATGAGCAAAACTATCAAGCTCAAAAGATATAAGTGAAGCACATATAGTATTCTAACAAATTCCAAATCATGTATGGTTCTCTCAAAAGGTGTGTACAAAAAGGATGATTGTGGTAGACTAACAAGCAAAGACACAAGTAATACAAGACGCTCCAAGCAAAACACATATCATGTTGGCGAATAAAAATATAGCTCCAAGTAAATTACCGATGGAAGTGGACGAAAGAGGGGATGCCTTCCGGGGCATCCCCAAGCTTTGACTTTTTGGTGTGCTTGGATTATATTGGGGTGCCATGGTCATCCCCAAGCTTAGGCGCTTGCCACTCCTTGTTCCATAATCCATCAAAAGAATTCACCCAAAACTTGAAAACTTCACAACACAAAACTCAACAGAAATCTCGTGAGCTCCGTTAGAGAAAGAAAACAAAAGACTACTTCAAGGTACTTTAATGAACTCATTCTTTATTTATATTGTTGTTAAACCTACTGTATTCCAACTTCTCTATGGTTTATAAACTAATTTACTAGCCATAGATTCATCAAAATAAGCAAACAACACACGAAAAACAGAATCTGTCAAAAACAGAACAGTCTGTAGTAATCTGTAACTAACGCAAACTTCTGGAACTCTAAAACTTCTACCAAAATAGGAAGTCCTGGACAATTTGTTTGTTGATCGTAAGCAAAAAGAATAAATGCAAAATCACTCTCCAGTAAGAAATGGCAGCTAATCTCGTGAGCGCTAAGGTTTCTGTTTTTCAGCAGAATCAAATCAACTATCATCGTAGGTTATCATATAGGTCTTACTTGGCACAAACACTAATTAAAACATAAAACCACATCCAAATAGAAGGTAGATGGATTATTTATTCCTAAGCAGAACCAAAAACAAAAAACACAAAATAAAATTGGGTTGCCTCCCAGCAAGCGCTATCGTTTAACGCCCCTAGCTAGGCATTGAGATTATGATGATGCTCACATGAAAGATATGAATTGAAGCACAAAGAGAGCATCATAAAACATGTGACAAACACACTTAAGTCTAGCATACTTCCTATGCATAGGCATCTTGTAAACAAACAAATTATCAAGGCAAGCAAAAACTAGCATATGCAAGGAAGAACGAAGAGATGATAGCAATCTCAACATGAAGAGAGGTAATTTAGTAACATGAAAACTTCTACAACCATATTTTCCTCTCTCATAATAATTACATGTAGTATCATAAGCAAATTCAACAATATAGCTATCACAAAACATATTCTTAACACGATCCACATGTATGCAAAGTTGACACTCTTCCAAAATAGTGGGATTAACATTAACTAAAGTCATGACCTCTCCAAACCCACTTTTATCAAAAACTTCATAAGATTGAACATTATCCAAATATGTGGGATCTAAAGTTGACACTCTTCCAAACCCACTTTCAATATTATTGCAAACACTATTATCAATCTCATATTCATCATGGGGATGAAATAAATTTTCAAGATCATAAGAAAAATCACCCCAATCATGATCATTGCAACAAGTAGAGGACATAGCAAAACTAGCATCCCCAAGCTTAGGGTTTTTCATCTTATTAGCAAAATTGACAACAAATGATTTTATAATAAAATCATTCCAATCATGCTTTTTATTCAAAGATCTATCGTGAGTCACTTCACGGATTTCAGGCAAAACCTTATAAAGATAATCTAGTGCATCCAAATTACTAGGAATTGGTTCATCATAATTGGATCCCTTAAAAAGATTGGCAAGCGGATCAAGATCCATGGACTTTTAGCGAGCGAAGATGCAAGCAAAAAGAATGTACAAGCAAACATAAGATCGAACGGAAGAAGGGCGAATAAAATGGCAAGGGTGAAGTGGGGGAGAGGAAAACGAGAGGCAAATGGCAAATAATGAAATGCGAGAGATAGGGATTGTGATGGGTAATTGGTACGTTGACTTTTGCGTAAGCCTCCCCGGCAATGGCGCCGAAAATCCTTCTTGCTACGTCTCGAGCTTGCGTTGGTTTTCCCCGAAGAGGAGGGGGTGATGCAGCACAGTAGTGTAAGTATTTCCCTCAGTTTTTGAGAACCAAGGTATCAATCCAGTAGGAGGTCACGCGCAAGTCCCTCGTACCTGCACAAAATGATAGCAACTCGCAACCAATGCTTAGGGGTTGTCAATCCCTTCACGGTCACTTACGAGAGTGAGATCTGATAGAGATAATATTTTTGGTATTTTTTGTATAAAGATGCAAAGTAAAAAGTAAAAGGCATAGCAAGTAAATAAAGTGATGGAGATTGATACGATGAGAATAGACCTAGGGGCCATAGGTTTCACAAGTGGCTTCTCTCAAGAGCATAAGTATTCTACGGTGGGTGAACAAATTACTGTTGAGCAATTGATAGAATTGAGCATAGTTATGAGGTTATCTAGGTATGATCATGTATATAGGCATCACGTCCGAGACAAGTATATCGAAACGATTCTGCATCTACTACTATTACTCCACTCATCGACCGCTATCCAGCATGCATCTGAGTATTAAGTTAAAAACAGAGTAATGCGTTAAGCAAGATGACATGATGTAGAGGAATAAATTCATGCAATATGATAAATATCCCATCTTATTATCCTCGATGGCAACAATACAATACGTGCCTTGCAACTCTTTCTGTCACTGAGTAAGGACACCGCAAGATTGAACCCAAAGCCATGCACTTCTCCCATTGCAAGAACTACCAATCTAGTTGGCCAAACCAAACGGATAATTCGAAGAGACTTGCAAAGATAACTCAATCATACATAAAAGAATTCAGAGAAGATTCAAATATTATTCATAGATAAGCTGGATCATAAACCCACAATTCATCGATCTCAACAAACACACCGCAAAAAGATGATTACATCGAATAGATCTCCATGAGAGAGGGGGAGAACATTGTATTGAGATCCAAAAAGAGAGAAGAAGCCATCTAGCTACTAGATATGGACCCGAAGGTCTGAAGTAAACTACTCACACTTCATCGGAGGGGCTATGGTGATGATGTAGAAGCCCTCCATGTTGGATGCCCTCTCCGGCAGAGCTCCGGAACAGGCCCCAAGATGGGATCTCGTGGATACAGGAAGGTACGGTGGTGGAATTAGGTTTTTGGCTCCGTGTCTGGTCTATTGGGGATACGTAGGTATATATAGGAGGAAAGAGTACATCGGTGGAGCTCCGAGGGGCCCACGAGGTAGGGGGCGCGCCCAGGGGGCGTCCTCCACCCTTGTGAGCTCCTCGGAAGCTTCTTGGAGTAGGGTCCAAGTCTCCTGGTTCACGTTCGGTGAGAAGATCATGTTCCCGAAGGTTTCATTCCATTTGGACTCCGTCTGATATTATGTTTCCTCGAAACACTGAAATAGGCAAAAAAGCAGCAATTCTGGGCTGGGCCTCCGGTTAATAGGTTAGTCCCAAAAATAATATAAAAGTGGAAAATAAAGCCCAATATAGTCCAAAACAGTAGATAAAGTAGCATGGAAGTATCAGAACTACACAAGACAATACAATGAACTGTATCCCAGCCAGTGCTTTAACTCTGCTGGAAGTTCTTGATAATCTTTTGTATAATCTCAGCACTGGTAAACAAGAGTGATTTCAACCATAAGTTTGAAGTGCACAAAAATATATACTATTGTGTGATTCCAGTGAGTGCTTTATCATCTCTTATGGGACTACAGGAATAAGCTTTTTTCTCAGGTTGGTACGAGCCTAAGGCCTTCATCCATATTAGTTTGCTGTCATCTCTATTTGTATCGTGCTACTGTCATGAGAAACTCCTTTATCTTTGCACGTTAAAGTTTTGCAACCTATGATAAATGGCAATGCTTTGAGTGTTGAGTTGAGCTAATTGGCACTGATTAAATAAACTAATACCTCTCTTTAAGCAAGACTACTATGTTGCTAACTTTATCCATTAAGATAATGAGGGTTCTTCTATTTGTTAGTGTATGTTTCATCAACTAGTCCCACTATTACAATAATCTCACTCTCTCAATATATGTTCCAACAGGGATGCTCGATTTTGGTGGAACTGCACAAAAACTTTGGGTGCTTCATTGCCTCGACAGCTTCCGTTCTTTCCTATCAGTCGCTAATCTCTGCTTGCTTTCTTCCTTTGCTGTCAGTCGCTTGGCCTATCTCGGCTTCCAGTCAAAGGAAATAGTAATTGATATGCTACCTCACATAGGTTGGTACTGGTCTTTATCCTGATTATTGTGTCTGTCATATGTATTGGTAATTTGGTATTGTGCTACTGTTTGCCAATTTCATAAAGGAGTAATTTGGAGCCTGAACTCGCAGGCAAATCATTACATCGGGTGATTTCAGGAGAACTGCACAAAATGATCAGATGGACAGGTACTTATGCTGCTGCTATGTACTCCAAAGTTCACTCAGACAAGCATCAATGTTGACAAGAAGTGCCTATATTCATTCGAGTATCAACCGGCGTCAACCAATTGTTAACCAACCGACGTTATCGGCACATATGGTAGCGAACTATATGGCATGGAGTCTAAAGATTCTAGACAAGTTGGTTGACGCGTATATTCATCTGGCACTTAATCAGTCTGCATGCCAAGGATGCTCCATTTCAGTTAAAATGCACAAAAAAGTTGGGTGGTTCATTTTCTCAACCGCCTCCTTTCTCGTCTGCAATTTAGAATTTTGGCGAGATACAGGACCAAGATGAGCAAGTAAACTAGTTGGATGAAAGTAGTGGCCAAGTTGCTCAAACCTCCCTCGGCACGAGGCCACTATTTGAGGATAAACCTACAAGCAAAGTTCAGATTGTCTGTGTTGCATCTTATGTACTCGAAAGTTTACTCATACAAGAACTAATTTTAGCAAGAAGTACCTCCGATTGCACACCAATTACCAGTCTGTACCCTAGGTAATTAAAGTTCGTCCATGGATCATATTGGTTGTGATCTCAATCATTTGGATGCATAAACATACCTAACATGTGTATATCTGAATCTTTTTGTGAATTATGTATGAATATTGTCGTGTGATCTATCAATCATTTGGATGCATAGATATGCTGAGCTTGTGTATATATGAATCTTTTGAGTTGTTGATAGTGAATGTTGGCTATGAATACGAACGTGTCCTGTGAACCTGAGTTTGATATGAATGTTTACCTTTTCTGTTTTATTTGTGTGTGAACTTGTTAGTATGCCTACTGTGGGGTATAAAACGCAGGTCTCTTATAGAAGTAATGCTGTGTCCAATTTATGTTTTCCCTTCTAACCACATTATATGTATTTATATTACTACTATTATCGTATATTTTATAGAGACTTATATATACATTATAAAAACATCCCACATGTTATTAACTTATAAAAGTAAATGTTTAACGGATGTTGGCAAGGAAAATCCTGGTTGTTTTTGACTCACAGGCAAGGAAAATCCCGGTGATTGCGTACAAAAGCTTGCGAAGATTTTAAGGACCAATTTAATAATAACACACTCATTTTTATTTTGAGCAATAACTCGCTAATTTGTTAATTATATATATAAAAAATGTGCCTCTCCAGTTTATTCTTTGATATTGATTGCTCCTTCTAACATAACATTATATATATAACGAGCCCACCTAATACGTGTATTTCAAGGAAGTGCAAATGGGCTGGGATTTCTTAGAAAATATAAATGGGCCTGATTGACGCAAAATTATTTGTTCACCCAGCCGAGCAAATGGACTGTACATTCTAGAAAACATGGGTTAAATATATGCCACATTTTTGCAGGCTGACATGTGGGCCAATAGGTCGAAGCCTACGCAGGGCGTTGTCAACTTGGTCAACAAATGATTGTGTCATCCACAGCCATTGGATTTATATCCAACGGCCGGCATGCACCTTCATTCTCTCGTCTTCTTCCTCCAGCGTCGCCGGGACCGCCTGGTCCGGCCTCTGGTGGCTAGCAGCTCTACTTAGCATGCATCACTGTGAAGCGCTACCCCACCGCCGGCCAGGCTATCCCTCCACCCCTCGACACCTCCTGTTATTCTCCACAGACTACAGCCCCACGCCGCAACAGAACCAGTTATAACCCTTCTCCTCCTCTCAATCTGCGACTCCACTGCCGCGTTTTCCCATCTCCAAGTCGTTCCCGTCCGGGGCCTCGCCGTCGTCCACCGCCTCGCTGCGCTCGATGCAGCGTGGTCAACAAACGAGAGTCATCGGAAGAGGACTGTATGTGGAGAGCCTGATGGCCGGGACCCACGAGGTCCATGGTCGCACGCAAGGAAAGTTCCTCCTTATTAAGCTGAAAAAAATGTTTCCTCCACCTGACAGTTGGGACCCACCCACTGTATCTTCACATGGAAGGAAGTGCCTCCTTGTTTTGCGAAAAAATTATTCATCCCGTTGACAGCGGGGACCCGTCAGATTTGGTGACTGGCTTGTGGGCCTACTAAGCGGACGTGTACGCACGACTTTGTGAACTTAATCAACAAATGATTCTAGCAGCTGGACCATTGGATGTTAATCCAATAGCCGTGCTCCTTCTTCAACCTTTGTTCTTGCTCCTGTCTCCCGTGGGCGGCACCGCGTCTGTGCTGCTGCGCACCCGAACCAGTGAGGTTTCCCACTCCTCTCCATCTGCGACTCCACTACCCCGTCTTCCCCATCTCCGGGTCGTTCCAGTCTGGGTGCGCTCGGCACGGTGTGGTCAACATGGTCAATAACCAAGAGTCATCGGAAGATGACTGCACGTGAGAGGCTGACAGTGGGGACGCACCACGCCCATGGACGCATGCATGCAGTGGAACGCGGCAAGGTCAACCTGGTCAAGGAATGACTTCCATCGGAAGTATACTGTACGTGGAGAGTCTCAGCTGGGTCCATGGTGCGTACAGGCTCGGGAAGACAAACTCGTCTGTGTTGTTCGTATGTCATCGGAACGGCATGAACACCAAGACGACACATACACATCCGTGCATCGTGGCGGTGCCGTGCTCATCGGAAGCACGTACTTGCACCGTCTCTCTATAGTGTAGTCAACAAGTTTCTCTTATGCGAGATCGATCCGCATTGGAGAAAAATCCACACCATAGATAAAACTAATCCGAAAAATATGAGATCGCAAAGACGGAATCACAATGACATGGGGAATCCATTTTTGTGAAGGAATTTCGGATCCATACCTCTGGGAGATCGACGAAAGCCTGCTCGATGCAGGCTTGACGCAGGCTTGGTGGAGAGTTGGATGAGCGAAGCGTGCTAGTAACGTGTTCTGCAACCCTGGACCGGACTCGCCGGCAAGAGTTGCGGAACACTTATTACGCGGAAAATAATAATTCCTCCAACTGACAGCAGAGACCCACTGGACGGGCCACCCTATTTTGCAAAAAAATGTTTGCCCCCTGACCGCTGGGACCCACCTAACGGGCCACCATATTTTGCGAAACAAACGTTCCCCTTGCTGTCAGCTCGGACCCACTGGAAGTGCCTCCTTATTACGCACAAAAAAATGAATACTCCCCCGGCTAGCTGGGACCCACCTTGGTGGGAGGCTGACTTGTGGGCCTACTAAGTTGACGGGGACGAAGGGCTTTGTCAACTTAGTCAATATGAACGATTCTAGCTCCAGTGACCGTACGATATCCATCGATCCAACGGCCGTAGTGCTTCTTCAACCTCTGGTCTTCTTGCTCCAGCCGCCCAAAGCAGCGCTGGTCGTGCCGCATGCTCCTGCCTCCCGTGGCCAGCTGTGCTGCCGCTGAGGCCTCATCGCCCCTACTATTCCCACCGCTAGCCAGGCCCTGCAGCGATGGCAGCCTCACACCGCAGCCGAACCAGTGAACCCTCGTACTCCTCTCCACGCGGGCTTCCACTGCCGTGTCTTCCCCGGCTCCGTGTTTTCCCCTTCCTAGGCCCTCGCCATCGTCCACCGCTGTGGTTCTCTCCGTGCGGCGTGGTCAACAAGGTCAAGGGACGACTTCCATTGGAAGAGTACTGTACGCGGGGAGGCTGAGAGCTGGGTCCATGGCCACAGCCCAGTTTTTTTGTGATTTGCCAAGTAAGTCACTTTGTCAGGCCTGTTGGGCTGCAAATCTTTCAAGACAAGGAGAGCTTTCATTCGGCTAGCCGAGAAAATGGCCCATCAGTAATGAGAAATAGGCCGTACATTTTTAAAACACATCAAATCGGCAATTAGTTTCAAATATATTTTTTTCATTTCGAGATTTTAAATTACATTATTTTTTATGCGTGGAGAATTTGTTGGATTTTATATTGATATACATTTATTTTTAAAATCAGTTTGAATGTGAGTCAAAATTTCGGGATTAAAAATAGTTTGGACCGCACCGAAATATGCAAAATTTCATAGAATTTTTTAACCATGGCTAGAATATGGGCTGTAATGCTAACAAAAAGAATATGGGCTAAAAAACCCTTAAGAATTAGCAAATGGGCTGTAAATTATTAGAAATAATGGCAAATGGGTTGTATGCTGTTTTCCATAGAATTGAGGTTTTCGTAAAAAAAAGGTTGACGCACAAGCAGTGACTGTTGGATGTCCATCCAACGACCGTCGTGCTTCTTCAATCTCTGCTCTTCCTGCTCCAGCCGCTCAAACAAGCGCCGGCGGGACTGCCTGCTCCCACCTCCCCGCAGCCGGCTGTGCTGCCGCGTAGGCCTCACCGCCCCACCGTACTCCCATCGCTGGCCTAGCCATCCCTCTACTCACCCACACCTGCTGGTATTCTCCGGCGATGGCAGATGAACCAGTAAACCCTCGTACAGTCATACTCCCCTCCGCGTGGGAAACAACTGCCGAGTCTTCCCGGCCTCCGTGTCGTTCCGTTCCTAGGCCTCGTCATCGTCCACTGCCCTGGTGCTCTAGGCGCGGCCTGGTCAACGTGGACAACGACCGACATGCATCTGAAGTGGACTGTACGTGGAGAGGCTGACAGCTGGGTCCACGGCCGCACGCAAGGAAATGCCTCCTTATTACGCGCAAAATAATGATTCCTCCACCTGACATCTAGGACCCACCAAAAGGGCCTCTGTATTTGGCAAAAAACGTTACCGCCGCTGACAGCTTGGACCCACCAGCTATATCTTCGCACGTAAGGAAGTGCCTCCTTATTACGCAAAAAAAATGAATACTCCCCCTGCTAGCTGGGACCCAGTATAGTGGCAGGATGACTTGTGGGTCTACTAAGTTGATGGGGACGGAGGGCTTTGTCAACTTTGTCAATACTCAAGTGACCGTACGATGTCCATCCAACGGCCGTAGTGCTTCTTCAACCTTTGGTCTTCGTTCTCCAGCCGCCCAAAGCAGCGCCGGTCGTGCCGCATGCTCCTGCCTCCCGTGGCCGGCTGTGATACCGCGGAGGCCTCACCACCCCCTACTACTCCCACCGCTAGCCAGGCCATCCCTCTACTCACCCACACCCCCTGTTATTTTGCGGCGACGGCAGCCTCACACCGCAGCCGAACCAGTGAACCCTCGTACTCCTCTTTGCGTGGGCATCCACTGCTCCGTCTTCCCCGGCTCCGCGTCGTCCCCTTCCTAGGCCTCGCCGTCGTCCACCGTCGTGGTGCTCTCGGCGCGGCATCGTCAATGTGGTCAATGATCGACTTCCATCGGAAGAGTACTGTGCGTGGAGAGGCTGACAGCTGGGTCCACGGCGGCCGCAAGGAAGTGCCTCCTTATTACGCCAAAAATAATTATTTCTCCACCTGACAGCTGGGACCCCCCGGATAGGCAACCGTATTTTGCGAAAAAAACATTTCACCCTGACTGCTGGGACCCACCAGCTACATCTTCGCACGCAAGGAAGTGCGTCCGGGCAAAAAACAAAACGATTCGCCCCCGTGACTGCTGGGACCCACCAGCTACACCTTGGCACCCAAGGAAGTGCGTCCGGGCAAAAAAAAAATGATTCACCCCCTGACTGCTGGGACCCACCAGCTACATCTTCGCACGCAAGGAAGTGCGTCCGGGTAAAAAAAACGATTCGTCCCCTGACTGCTGGGACCCACCAGCTACATCTTCGCACGCAAGGAAGTGCCTGACAGTCGGGACCCACCTGGTCGAAGCGTATGTAGCGTTGTCATTCTGGTCGCGAACGTGTACGTACATATATACTGGTGGATGTAGAGGTGCGCATGTGTCGTAATAGAGGCGTGCACGTAGCATGTACACGTACGTACAGCGGCCAGGGTGCAAGAAAGAAAATACGGCCACGTATGTGTAGATGCGGGAGGGGTCTCGAACGCCTACTCGCGCGTACGTACGGCCAGGGCTCGTGTACATGGCTGGGTCGGAACGGAGAAACAGCATCGTCGTCGTGTTCATGGGGAGGCAACGGAATGCGTCGTGTTCATGGGGAGGCAACGAAATGCGTCATGTTCATAGGGAGGCAACGTAACGCGTGGGAGCCAACCGGCTGGGTCGGAACGGAATGCGTGGTCGTGTTCATCGGGAGGGCTTAGACGGAACAGGCGATGGAAACGAGGCCTAGCGTACCGCAAAATGGATGAAACAGACCTCCTACGATCGAAACGGGGGTCCTGTTGATCGGGAGGGGTGTGGCGTACCGCAAAACGGACAAAACGGACCTCCTACGGTCGAAACGGGGGTCCTGTTGACACTACTAGGAAAGGGGCTATAGATGGGATTGACACTAATGGCGCACCAGAAAGATGGTGCGCCATTAGTATATACTAATGGCGCACCACAATCTGATGCGCCATTAGAGTTTAAACTACTAATGGCGCACCATGCTACGGGTGCGCCATTAGTATCAATTTTTTTTAACTAGTGCGCCTGTCCAAACATACTAATGGCGCATCCAGGCAAAGTGCGCCATTAGTAGTTGTAACTACTAATGGCGCACCAGGCAGCAGGTGCGCCATTAGTATAGAATTTTTTTTGAACTAGTGCGCCTATCCAAACATACTAATGGCGCATCCTGCCCAAGTGCGCCATTAGTAGTTGTAACTACTAATGGCGCACCAGGCAGTTGGTGCGCCATTAGTATAGAATTTTTTATTTTTTGAACTAGTGCGCCTATCCAAACATACTAATGGCGCATCCTGCTCAAGTGCGCCATTAGTAGTTGTAACTAGTAATGGCGCACCATGCAAGAGGTGCGCCATTAGTAAGTGGGCAGCAACAAGATATTTGGGACAGCCTCTCCTACCCACACACTCACTTTCTCCCCACTTCATTCTCTCCACCTCCTCCTTGTCTCGGGTGCCTCCTCTTTTTCACCTCATTTCCACCATAGATTCATTCAAATTAAGTGGTTAAATTACCTTGTTTTAATAGGTAAGTAAGGGGGCAAGCTATATTTAGGTTGTTCTCCTTACAACAATGTGCACATGCACTTTTTACGGCCTAGCTAGATCTATGTATGTTCGTGGTGTTGCATATGTTTGTGGTGTTGCATATGTGTTTGTGTTTGGAGGTGTACCGGTATTTGATATGCGATAGTTGCCAATATTTTGCCGGAATGTTGATTCATTTCCGTTTCGGCGAGAATTTTGGCATTAAGCATTCTTTTTGGTCCTATTTTTAGGGAAAGTCATGCCAAATTTTTGTTTGGTTCTAAAATATCGTTTTGCTCTACCCCGCAGGCGACCATGGTCCGCACGATGACCGAAGGCATCGTGAATAGGTTTTTGAGGTCCGCGAAGGCCGAGATGCTTCAAAAGAACGAGACGGAGATAAGATGTCCGTGTCGAAGATGCAAGCTGAAGAGCCTTATTGCGGACCCGGATTCCGGGCAGGTGCGGGACCACCTGCTGTTGCGTGGTTTCATGGATGGCTATCGGTGGCAAGGTGATGAAGATGACTACGAAGTCGTCCATGCGGGCCGGGCAAGAAATGAGGAAGGGCAGCATGACAACCACCGCGGCTCGGGCGGGCGAGAAGACGAAGAATCCCCAGGAGATGATCACGACTGTGATGCTGTACACAGTCATCATGTAGAAGATGCAGGACATGATGATGAGGAAGATGCCGGAGCAGGCGACGGGCATGATCATGAAGATGATGATGCCGGCGGAGCAGACGACGCTGGACCATCGATGGGCTGGGTGCAGGACCCTCATATTCAAGAGCTGCTTCTCAAGCAGACGGATAACGCAAGAGCTGCCGCCCGAGAGAAAGCCAAGATGGATCAACTTGAGTTAGACGCGGTTACTCCATTGTATGAAGGATGCAGGCCCGAGGATACCACGGTGAGGTGCGCCATTAGTATGGACATGCTAATGGCGCACCACGGTGAGGTGCGCCATTAGTATTGTGGCCCCCCTTCGCCCGATCCCCCCTTCGCCCGATCCCCCTCGCCAGTTCTCTCCCTCTCGATCCACCGCCGCCGCCGCCGCTGCCCTCGCCCTCGCCCTCGCCCTCTCCCTCCCTCGCCCTCTCCTCGCCGCCCGGACGCCGCGCCGACGCCGCCTCGACCCCGCCCCGACCCCGCCGCCCGGACGCCGCCCCGACCCCGCC
>NC_041393.1:552469950-552584846 GCF_002162155.2 Triticum dicoccoides | reverse complement strand
TTAGGATTGAATACAACAAGAGACGTGCCCATTTCTGTTATAGTACCCCTGAATAAAATGGTAAATACTGCAGTTATCATATACAATCTCTCAGGAGTGAATACCACAAGAAGCGCATTTTTGTTAATATCCCCTGCTTCCTGATGTATTTGTTTCTTGGTAAAAGTGAACTTCCAATGAATATTTTTGTGCTGGAGCAGGCTGGAGGGGTATTCGGCTGTGCACATTTAATTATAGTATCTGGTGGAGATACCCTGTTCAAGGACAGGGGGGCGGGGGTGTGAACTTTGTGAAATCCTGTCCTATTGATGACTTTGCAAACTTATCAGGAGGTGGTGTTAGGAAATCTAAACAGTTTAAACTATATAGGAAGACATTTATAGGTTAGAAACAATCTGTTCTACTTCTGCAGATTATCTAGATAAGTGATGAAGTTTACTTAGTATAGTAAATTTTTTTTCTGTCACTTCTTTATCTACCAAAAGTGTGAACCCATGGTATGATCCACTAATGCAAGCATCGTCATTCTTTTCTGAGTTTGTCTAATTCACATCTAAATGTTTTCTAAGGATGTCACATCTAAGCTCCCACAAATAACGCAGCAACAAGGAACAAAAAAAAAGCTGGGGCAAAAAAAAAACACCACAAACATAGTGGACACAAGGTTAGACGTGACATAAATGTGTCCTAGACAGACCCTTCTTTTCTTAGTGAAACATCAACTTTCCAAAGACAATATTCCAAACTGGACAATTGATACATAGAGCTATTTTACTTTAACATTTAAAGTGTGGCTGCAAATCTGGGATGCAGGAGGTGAAAATTCATTGTCTAATCTGTTTCTCAGTTTCCTCTTTCAGAAACGAGAGATTTTTCAAGACCTTGGTCCACTGCCGTGGCACTCCTTTGGCACTGTTGCTGCACTGCTCCAGGTAGGTTACAGTTATTGCACTGTTCTAAATTCAGTCGCAATGGCAAGAGTACATATGTACTTGTGCAGTTCTTGTTATTTAAGTAAGGGTGGTTGTCCATGTGTATTGATTATTTCAATATGAAATTATTGATGGTTTTGTACATTTTCCTTATTCAGTCTGTCATGCTGTTTTGAAAATTTATGCAGGAGATTGTGTCAATTTACCCTTCACTTTCACCTCCTACTTTGTCGCCAGTTGCATCAAACCGTGTCTGCAATGCACTTGCACTTCTTCAGGTATGCTTTTACATGAGAAAGAAAAGGAAACCCTCACTCCTGGTGGGCCTTGTGGTGGATTGAGAATACTACTGCTTTCATATCATGCTTGCTTGCCATCTGCCCCTCAATTTCATTTTACTTTTTTTTAATTGCAGTGTGTTGCTTCACACCCTGAGACCAGGATCCCGTTCTTGAATGGTACTGAGCGCTGCTGTTTCTATGCCAAGTCTTAAATATTTCCATTGTTTATTGTTAAAAAGCTTTCCTCATTTTGGTGACTTTACAGAATAAGTAAATCTTAACTAGCAGTGGTTAATAATTAAGTCTTCTTCTTTTTCCTTTGCAGCTCACATCCCACTGTACCTGTACCCGTTCCTGAATACTACCAGCAAGACAAGACCTTTTGAGTACTTGAGGCTTACCAGCTTGGGTGTTATTGGTGCTCTTGTTAAGGTAAATTAAAACTAGATACTTATGCAAGCTAGGAATGGATGGTCCATATAGATTTTTGCTTTAAATGGTGAGAGGGTTGAACCAGAGGGGAAAACAGTGATGGGGATTGGCTGTATTCTTTCTTTTTTTGTAGACTATATCTTGTTCTTTTGGTATTCTCATTCCAGTAATCCAGTCATTTTAATCAAATGGACTGGTTGGGATTGGATCCCAGGAATCTCAATAGGAACTGTTATTTTTGAAGCAAACAGGCTAATGATTTGTTAGAAATTATATTGTTTCTTCTTTTGGATATCCGATTCTGATATGTCAGAAACACAACATATCAAAAGTTAGCAATGACCAAACTGGCATGTAACAGAGACACTATAAAAGATAGCCAACATCCAGTTAGGCCAACATAACAGTGAACAAAACTACTGTCAATCAGCTCAGTTCTAGTGCTGTTGGATTTTTCTCGATTGTATTCTTGCAGTTTTGAAAATTCAGTTTATTCGGTTACTGAAAATTCAGTTAATTCAGTTAGGCACACAAATTTCAGAACTTTTGTGTGCCCTAGTACTTGGTGTTTGTAGAAAACCAGGAGTGTCAATGGGACTAGAATTCACTTGTTCTTATCTGGGTTTGTAAAACTTGTTCATGTACTGAACTACTAATGCCTTGTGATGCTCTGAATTACTTGTGATGCCTCTGAATTACTTGTGATCACATTGAGAAAGACTTGTAAAGATGATGATCATCTTTAACAGAAAACAATTTGTGATGATTTTGCTAGTTTGCTGGGTTTTGTCTCCGACCATCGTGTCGTGATGATTTTGCAGGTACACCGAGAGGCCCTTGAGTTTGCCGGAATGTCGATTAACTTCCGTTCCGGCAAATTCGGGTACTCCATATGTCCTATTTTCAGCAAAGGTCATGCTGAAATTTTCCGTGAATTTTAGCATGACTTTGCTAAAAATAGGACATATGGGGTACTTGTGACTAATGCATGGGCCGGGGTATCTTAGTAGTTAATTAAGTAGGATCAAGTGCCCCGGCGTACTTGTGACTAATGCATGGCTTTTAGGGTGCCTCGGTGTCGATAAAAACCGAAATGATGAAAAGTTAGGCTTTTAGGGTGCCTTGGCGTCGAAAAACCCTAAATGATGAGACCATGATCTTGTTCCTTGACAATAACCAACTTTTTGACCAAACTTTGTTTCTATTTAGAGAGAAACATGGCCCACAACGATGAGGCCGGGGGTTCGGGCGGCAAGGCATTCTGGGAGCTGTCCCAGGAGATGGAGGAACAACCTCACTTGTATGAGGCCGCCGCCTTCCCCACCGATCCTGAGACCACGGATGGTGCCACCGAGGATGACCACACTGATGCCACCACTGATGGTGCCGCCGAGGATGCCACCACTGATGATGGCGGCGCACGCACAGATAGCAGCCAGCCGAAGAGGCAACGGAAGGACCGGCGCCCGATCGTGCTCCGCACCCTCAAGGAGGAAGTTACTGAAGTGGACTCCAACGGGAATCCAACGGCGCCCGAACGAATAGTCAAGGGGTACTCGCTTCAGCTCGGGTGCATTGTCCGGAGCACCGTCTCGATCAACACCGAGAACCTGAGGCATCCTGACCGGGGGAATTTGCGCCACCTCCTCTTCACGAAGCTGCACGAACGATACAAGTTCCCCGCTGAATTCGAAAACACAAGCCTCAAAGGGAATAAAGTGAACAATGCTGCCCTCACAAAGATGAGCAAGGCCCTGTCTACTTGGAAAAGCAATGTGAAGAGAATGATCGAGAAAGGTGAGAGTTATGAGAAGATCAAGGAGAAAAATCCTTCGATCACCGAAGATGACTACAACGACTTCAAGATCAATTGCTCGAGCACCGCAAGCTCCCAATCAAGTGAGTGGGGGAAACAAATGCGGGAGCTGAACATAGGGGAACACACACTCGGTCCCGGCGGTTACACAGTGGCGGAGCCTATATGGGACAAGGAGGAGGCGGACCGTGCCGAGCAAGGCCTACCGCCCCTCTTCGATAAATACGGTGACAAGCAGACCAGGAACTTTGTCAGGGCCCGGTACAAGAAGGACCCGAAAACAAAGGAGCTTACCACGGATCCGAAGACCAGGCGGCTTGAGGTTGTTCTGGTAAGGAATACACCCCCGCGTAATTAGCTCCATATGGTTGCATTCTAATTAATGAAGCCGAATTTCTAAATGGTTCACATTCCTTCCGCAGGCGACTGAAAGCAGTAGCGCAGGGTCGACTCAGAGCAACCCTTGGGACACCACTCTAAATAGGGGGTTGAATATAATGAAGAACAAGGATAAGCTCAGTAAGCCGACGTCAGCTGGTCGTGTGGCCGGCAAAGGCTTGTCGACAAAATGGGGGTCATACTATACCGCTGGTGTGCGGAAGGAGAAAAAGACCAGCTCGGAAAGCCAGGCGCGAGAGGTTCAAGAACTCAAGGCACAGGTGGCGCGGATTCCGGAGATTGTCCAAGAGCAAGTGGAACAACGACTCGGAGCGACGATCACCGCCCTTGTGCCTACCTTGATCTCGGGGTTGAGTGCGTGGATTGCGGGCGGCCAACAGGGGCCGCCCCCGATTCCTAGCTTCACGGCCAGCAACTCGCATAATGCGATGGCGGGGCCATTGGTGCCTCCGGCGGAGGCGGCATTGGTGTCTCCGACGCCGGCACGGGAGCTTAATGCACCCGGGTGTACGCCGGCCGGCACCGCTTCAGCAAGCGGCCGCTCCGTCAACTGCACGACCGCCGTTGGCGGTGCCTCGACATTAGTCGAGCTCGACGCCATCATCACGGTAACTAATTAAGCCTCTCTCGGCCGAGGACTTCATCTCCTTGCCTTTGACTGGGCATCCCTGACGCCCTACATGTTTTCGCAGGGTGCCGCCGACGTTCCGTGCAGTCTCCTCCACTTCGTGAACAACGAGTTGGTCGATGTCGCCAAGGGCAAAATCGTTCAACCGGGCAACCCCTTGTTCCACGGTACCCAGATGCCACCCAATTTGTTTAGGGTTCAACTGGTTCGGGTGCTGCCAGGCTGCGACGACTTGTTACCTCCGATTCGACCCGTCGGGGCCGACGATGATGACGTGATGACCCTCAACGCCTGCCTGAGCTGGCCCCTGCTTTGGCCGAAGAGCCAGATTCGTTTGGGGGCGGGGGACACCACCCCAAAGACAACACCGCCAGTCGTGCCGGCGCCAAGTCGGCCCCATGGCAAGACCGCCTTAACGGTGCCGGACATCCCTATGCCACTGGATCCAAACATGCATATGGCACAGGATCAGAACGACGACGACGACGACGATGATACATTTGGCAACGTCGATCAGTACTTTGCCGAGCATGGGTACGATGGCGACTTCATGGGGCCTCCTTCTCAAGAACCAAACCCAACAAAAGACGTGTGCGATCTAGCTCGTACCGCGGAGAAGCCAAGTTGCAACAGGCGCCGTCTGGCGTTCAGCTCTCAGGAGACGCCTCCAGCTGCCGACTTCACCGAGCTTCAGATAGGCGAGGTGTGAAATATTATCAGCCCCAACACACTCAAGAAGGCGGTCTGTGAGCAGAACTCGGTCCCATTATAGGAGAAGAAGAAGGCACGCAAAAGAAAGACTAAGAAGGGTGCGAGCCAGCCGGCACCGAGTACGATCCGTGCTTAGGACGGGCCACCTTCACCGCAGGATATCTCGAGGAGGGTGCATGTGGCGGGTAGGGTGATGCTACCACCAAATATGCTCAATGCTGCAACCGGTGCTATGCGGAGTCTGCACGACAGTGTTCTTTCTTTGGAGAAGCGGCGTCTCAGAGAGAAGGATGTGGCATACCCGGTTTTCGTGGCCAAGGTGCCAGAGGGCAAGGGCTTTGTGGATGGCGACATCGGGGGTACGATCGTCCTGCGGTTTGATGACATCTTTGCTATGTTTAACCTTCATCCGCTGCACTACACCTTCGTTCGGCTATTTTCGCTGAGTATGGAGATGCGGATCATTCGCGACAAGACCCCGGACATCGTGATAGTCGACCCCTTCTACATGCGTGCCAAGATCTTGGGCAGCGCTGGGGACCGGCAAGTTGCGAGTTCTTACCTCGAAGGCGTCATTCTGGCAAACCAAGATAAGGATAACTTCCTCGTGCCTTACTTTCCCGAGTAAGTCCTCCCCTCAACCGGCCCGTAACATATGAATTCTTACTTTTCGATCGTTTTTCTTTTAACATTCCGTGTTTTCTGCAGTGACACACGTTGCACGCTCATCCTCCTAAGCCCCAAATATTCCATGGCCACGTATTTCGACCCGGACCGTCAGTCGAACGTAGACTACACAAATGTCAAGAAGGTTCTTGATGATGTTCTCCCCGGCTACGCCCAATCTGGAGGCACCTTCACCAGGCCTATTCGTAAGTACGGCAAGCACGTGTTCTCCCACAATACGACGTTCTGCTGCGTCAAGCAGCCGCCTGGCGGTCAGAAGGGTGCCTACTACGCCATCCATCACATGCGGGCGATCGTACGGGACCATCATCAACTTCTGCTACCGAGTAAACTCCAAGATTGGGCCGCGAGCGTGTCGGCAATCCAGGACGCGGACCTCCGACAAGAATTCTTTCGCATCCAGTCGGAGTTTGCAGAAATCATCCATCAAGATGTCCTTCGTACCTTGGGGCAGTTCTACCTCAGAAATCAACCGTCCAACAGTGACATCGACACAATGCTACAAATGCAGGATGACAACGCCCGTTCTTTCATGACTCCCACGATAGACGGCGGCTTCATCCACGCTCCGGTCCCTTGAGTCGAGTTGTCTAGTTCTGAAACATCGATTGGCTCATGTTGTAATTAAACTTTAATGAACTTGTAGTATGTCTCTTTGGTTTCGAGAGTCGTTCAACTTAGATGTAATCGATGCTATTAATGTCTTGCTTTTCTCTTCCGATCGTTCTGTTGCATAATTATATATTGCTTATGTATTGTCTGTGAATTGGTACTAACGTTTTGTTTGGCTAGTGCATAGCGATGCCGACGTATGTCGTGTACAAGGGTAAGGTTCCCGGAGTCTACGATGACTGGGAGGAGTGTCGGAGACAGGTTCACCGATTCAGCGGTAACAATTACAAAGGGTACACCACTAGGGCCGAGGCCGAATCTAGATACGCCCGCTATCTAGCGGGAGAGGGGAGGGAGCGTTGGAGGAACCGGATGAAGACGAGTTTCATTGTGATGATGCTCATCGTGATGACCGCAGCTCTCTTCTATGTGATGGTAGTTTAGATGATCGATATCGACTTGTAATGCGAAGACAAACTCGCTACTCGCGGTCTCGAGACTTGTAATATAATGTTCTATCTTTGTTCGGTCTTTTTAATTCGGAGACTAATATGATGAATTGTATTCGGAGACTAATATGATGAATTGTATTCAAAGACTAATCTTCTATTGTATTTGATGAATCTATTGTTGATGTGTGCTGTCTATATTTTGTCAAATTATACATTTTGTAACCTGTGCAAAAAACAGAAAATAAAAAAATAAAAAAAAACCTAATATTCATACTAATGGCGCATCACACGACAGTGCGCCATTAGTATGACAGTGCGTACTAATGGCGCATCACCGGGTGGTGCGCCATTAGTATGCTGCGGTTACTAATGGCGCATCCAGAGGTGGTGCGCCATTAGTATGCCAAAGCACCTAGGTATACATGCCCCCTGGGAGGCATACTAATGGCGCACCCTCGCATATACTAATGGCGCACCAGGTGGTGCGCCATTAGTATACCAGATACTAATGGCGCACCAGGTGGTGCGCCATTAGTAAAAATTACTAATGGCGTGCTATCAATGGCGCACCAGTGATGCGCCATTAATGGCCATATTAGGTGCGCCATTAGTAGTGGTATTTCTAGTAGTGTGATCGGGAGGGGTGTGGCGTACCGCAAAATGGACGAAACAGACCTCCTACGGTCGAAACGGGGGTCCTGTTCATTGGGAGGGGTGTGGCGTACCGCAAAACGGGACTCCACGGGATACTGTTCATCTCCACCGTCGACCTCCTCCAGCCTCCACGGGCTCCTGTTCATCCAGCCTCCAACGCGCGCTACTCCACCGGCTACTGTTCAACCACCCCTCCACGGGCACCCCTCCACCAACTACTGTTCATCCAGCCCTCCACACCACGGGGTCCTGTTCAACCACCCCTCCACGGCCACCCCTCCACCATCTACTGTTCATCCAGCCCTCCACAACACGGGGTCCTGTTCATCAAGAGGCAACGCCGCCGCTCACTGTTCATCCAACCCCCCCCCCACCGCAACACTCACGTTGTTCATTCAATCGATCGGCTTCAGTTAGCAGCAGTAGCGAAGGAATCGCTCGATCAGTTTCAGTTAACAGCCATCGATCGATCACTCTGGTTCGGTAACGCGTAGCCTGCAGTGCAATCGCTCGGGTTTAGTTAGAGCCCAACGCCTCGCTCAGGTTCAGTTAGAGCCAACGCCTCGCACACATGCGCGTACGTGTACCAGAGAAACGCGCATCGCTTCACCCTCGACCTCCCACCATAACCGGGAACTCCCCGAAATTTTCCTCCCCCTCGCTTCTACCACAGTTTTTTTCGTCATGGACGGCCCAAAGAATGTCATGCACCTGCGTCTCCGGCCCGCCCAGGACGAAAAGCCCATTTTCTTTCATGATTTTTTGTCATAGAAGTAGGATCCCACCACATCTATGATGATACCGGGTTTTGTCACAATTATCGTCATAGAAGTGTCATATGTATGACAAAAAAAATCGTTCGGCCCCAAATGTCACGGATGTGTCTTTTTTTTGTAGTGTGATATCAAGCAGAGCACAAATTGAGATAAAGTTGCGGTCCAGGAACTGACCTTCCAAGGGAGCATCATGGTGTGTCTGGTGCATTCATCTCGGGTCACAGGTCGGGTTGTGGGCTGCTGCTTTGCTTCCCCATATAGCACACCTGGTTATCCTAAGATAGCGAACTGAAAACACAAAACATGATTAGGGAGTTGGGAGTTGGTACATAAGAAAAGGAATTCATGCACGAATGGCATATACAACTAAAAATTCAGGCATCACATATTATTAGAATTGCATATTAGATGGCTGCAAGGTAAGTGTTTCTTCATATAAAGTAACTAGAATTAGCACCCAATAGCTAGATAGCATATGGTGGTGATACTAGTTTCAGCTTATCCAGAAATACCAGCATTGTGCACACCAGGATAAAATCAAAGAATCCAAGAACAAGACAATTGGAGCAACCAACTGATGTAGTAACAAGCTTTGATGGTGCTAAATGCAACAGGTTTGCATAACCTGATTCACAAGGCTTCGAGTAAATCGAGTGTCCAGCTCATGGACAACTAGGAATAGAAGGGGGGAGTCAGTCATATCTCACAACAAGGTTCGAAGGTTGTCCTTTAATAGGTGAACGGTGGCGAGCTCATTGACCTACAGCTTTTGTGGAATGGCGACGACATAGATGTGCCACCGTGGGTTGGTGCCCACAAGGAAGCCCACGATGAGAGCCACAACAAGGGATCCACCGGTGGACGCCATAGGCTACAGTGTGGAGAGAGGGTGTACGGCGGCTGCTGGTCTACACGCAACTACGAGGAGGAGCATAATCAATGAGAAACATGGCAAAATTGATAAAGAATAGAAAGCTTTAGGCGAAAGACAACATTTACAAAGGGACTGAATATGAATTCTTCTTCAATAGGACATAGCACAGATAGCTCAGCGGACGAGGATATAAAAAAATAAACTGACATATTTTAGGACAAACAACCACAACCTGAAATAAGCCTGCAAAAGACAGCATGTACACTTGGATTTACGGCTGTAGACATGTATGTACAAATGCAGAACCAGTTAAAATAGTGTACAAGAGTTGATGATCCTAAGATCCTCCTATATATCCAGCACTCAAATACAAAACTTTTAGTATTAACCGCTAAATATACATGTTACGAGGGGTGATAAACAATTTCACATCAAAAGCATCATCCTCCATGTTCCCATAAAAATATATTCCCCGAGATTAACTACTGACAACAGGAAATAGGGGAGTTGACAATCCTATTATCCTACAGACCCAACACTCAGATGCATACATAACAATCACATGACGTTCAGAGGGGGTGATGCTACCAGCCGCGAAGGGAACATAACATGACCCCTGTGTAATCAATTATAATTCTAGTAATAAAACATTGCTAAATAACAAAGCAACACTAGCTGATGGTACCTTGCAATGCTCTCTAAGCATATGTTCCTTGTTCCAGCACTCAAAACAATAACACAATGCAGGTCAAGCAAGCTGACAATTTGATTAGGTGTTGTAGTAATGTTCCCAGCATGAATTCAGCATTTTATTGATGTGTATCCCTTGGATAAATTATCATACAACGGATACAAATGTCTCTTGGCAAGCAAGATCTTTGTTCTCCTAAAAGACCAATACCAACACAAAAGACCTAAAGTTTCTTCAAAAAGTATGTGTACAGATCATGCCTATGCGTCCGATGTGAGAACAAGCAGACTGGTGCTACAACCGGACATAACAAACAGGGACATGCATGCTTATCAGACATGTGTGCCCTCTTTTACAGAACAAAATGCTGGCATACTATGTCCAAACTCTAACGAAGGCACGTAATTAGGGAAAGGAAGTTGGTATACCTGGGTGGGCAGACTACATCGGCACATCGAGAGGGGATTCCTTCTGCAGTACAAGGAGCGAGAAAATCATCAGCATGGGGTCACAAATACAGTACAAATCATCACCGAGTAAGCACGAGGGAAAAGATTTTATCCGACCTTGGTGGTGTACACCTTGACGCCCTTCTCATTGATGTAGTACTGGAGATACATCTTGGTTCAAGGCGCTGGGATCAGTCCTGAAAACTCGAGCAGAAGCAGCCGTATCTGTGAGATCGTCGAGAATCACAATCGCTGATGGAGGCGGGATTGGAGAGGGGAGAGAAGAGAAATTACCAGGAGGTTGGCAGAAGCGGCGGGCAGGAGAAGGAATGCGGCGGCATTATAATTGTGTTCCTCGTCGCCCTCCATCCCAACCACACGCTTGATGACGGCCTTGCGCGGGTCCTCGAGCGAACGAGGAACACGATGTCCCCCGGCGCCACCCGCCCGCGCCGTGGGCTCACCTTGTGCTGAGCAGCACGTCTGTCGCCATGTTCAGCACCGGCAGCATGCTGGGGCCGTGCGGGAAGAGCCGAGGATGTGCTCGCTGACGACGTGGACAGCGCAGAGGCCCTGTGCTATTAGCAAGACGACGGAGGAGGCCTCCCCAATGATCTGGCGCCCCAGGATGCCGACGAGCACGGGATCTGGCGCCACGGGAGATGGGGTTCGGGGCGGTAGCTAGTGGGTGGCGGTGATGATGGTCTGCCGCGTCGACTTGGCCAGCCGCTGCAGGATGACGATGAGCTTACTGGCCGACATGGAGTCCAGCCTGGACGTGGGCTCATCCAGCAGCAGGAGTAACAGGGAGAGGGGAGAGACACCCTATGCTTGTCCGCTTCCTCTCGGTGCCCGATACCCGATGAGAAGGTGGCGAAAGGGGGAGGAGGGGCGGCGATGGAGGGAGACGTCATCGTCGATCTGGATCGGGGAGAGGGGGAGAGACAGGCGGTGACGGGTGTGTTCTTAGAGAAAGGGGAGAGGGGAGAGAGATCCGGATCTGGATTGAGCGACAAGAGGGGCTGCTAGGGTTTGGGTTGGGTTGCTGAGTCAATGAGAGACGTTGGATCCGTCGGGTGTGGACGGTTCAGATCGGCTACAGTGGGGTGATCCGTGAGAAGAGCCCTGATTGGTTCAAAAAATTTATGATTTAAAATAGTTTTTAAGTACTAAAATTAGGAGGATTTTGTGAAGCAGCTATCAAAAATATTTTGCAAAATGGCACAAATAAAACTTTCACTCAAGTTAGACCACATTTTATGGATGATCAGCAACTTGCATACATTTTTTATCTTTCTAGCTATTTTTAATCATTTTTTGAGTGCCCAAAATAAGTTTTTTTGTGAAGGACCTATCATATTTGTTGCAAAATTGGACCAAATCAATTTTCTAAAATATTAGGCCATATATAATGTACAATTGACCAAATGGTTGGGTGTCAAAAGTGTTGATCCACCTCTTTTGAAAAAGACAAATTTCCGCCGATTCAGGTGGAAGTGGATCAAATTTGAACTGCAGCTACCTTATAGTTTGCTCTTTATTTTTTTTCAAAAATCATTTTTAGGTACATAAGTATCTATTTAATCAGAGAAAAACCAAAAGTTTTCCAAGATTCAACTAGTAGCTAGGAACGGTCATGCCCGCGGTTTTGACCGCATGTTGAAACGGGCATAAAAAATTCAAAAAAATCAAATAATTAGAAAACCTATGCATTGTGTCATTATATGTGACCAAGTTTCCAAAAAAATAATAAACTTGTAATACGGTAATTATTTTAAAGAACGTGTTCTCAAAAATGAGCTATCATGTGTGAAGATTCATGGCTTCCAAGCCAAATTAATGATCAATCTTATGGCCACATTCATGACATAGTTTGTTCAAATGACCTCATATCGTGAAGAAGGGTGTACCTTGGAATGGAAAACAATGTTTCCTAAGGAAGTTTTCATTTTCTTTGGACAAAAAAATTGATTTTCCATTTTTTGAGTGCCCAAAATGAGTTTTTTTGTGAAGGACCTACCATATATTTGTTGCAAAATTGGACCAAATCAATTTTTAAATATTAGGCCATATATAATGTACAATTGACCAAATGGTTGGGTGTCAAAAGTTTTGTTCCACCTCTCGTGAAAAAGACAAATTTCCGCCGATTAAGTTGGAAGCGGGTCAAATTTGAACTGCAGCTGCCTTATAGTTTGCTCTTTATTTTTTCCAAAAATCATTTCTAGGTACATAAGTATCTATTTAATCAGATAAAAGCCAAGAGTTTTCCAAGATTCTACCAGTAGTTAGGAACAGTCATGCCGGCGGTTTTGACCGCATTTTGAAATGGGCATAAAAAAATAAAAAAGGAAATTATCTGCATTGTGTCATTATATGTGACCAAGTTGCCATAAAAAGTAATAAACTTGTAATAGGTAATTATTTTAAGAAAGTATTCTCAGAAATGAGCTATCATGTGTGAAGATTCATGGCTTCCAAGCCAAATGATCGATCTTATGGCCACATTCACGACACAATTTGTTCAAATGACCTCATATCGTGCACAAGAGTGCATCTTGGAATGGCAAACAATGTTGCCTAAGGAAGTTTTCATTTTCTTGGATGAAAATTTCATTTTTTGTTTTTTCGAGTGCTCAAAATGAGTTTTTTTTAGAAGAACCTACCATATATTTGTTGCAAAATTGGACCAAATCATTTTTATAAAATACTAGGACATATTTAATTCAAAATTGACAAAATGGTTGGGTGTCAAAAGATTTTATCCACCTCTGGTGAAAAAGATAAATTTCCGTCGATTCAGCAGGAAGCAAGTCAAATTTGAACTGCAGCTGCCTCATAGTTTGCTCTTTATTTTTTCTAAAAATCATTTCTAGGTACATAAGTATCTATTTAATCAGATAAACACCAAAAAATTTCCAAGATTCAACCACTGGCTAGGAACGATCATGCCCGAAGTTTTGACCGCATTTGAAATGGGCATAAAAATTTCAAAAAAATCAAAAAATTGGAAAACCTCCGCATTGTGTCATTATATGTGACCAAGTTACCAGGAAAAATAATAAACTTGTAATATGACAATTTTTTTTAAAAATGTGTTCTCAGAAATGAGCTATCATTTGTGACGGCGGAAACGCACCCTTGCAACGGCGAGGCTGCGGCGCTGCAAGGTCGCCGGAGAAGCAGAACGGCAGCAGCGGCGGAGAGAAGACAAAGAAAGAAGAGAATGAAGGAGTGGGAGGCGAGCGCATGTGCGTCTGCCGCTCCCCCTCCTCCCCCTTCTTATAGGCACGGTGCGACGAAGCCGAGGGGGTGGGACGTGGGGGGCATGAGATTAACTGCGCCCACTACCCCACGACCCACGATTATTGCGCCTTAAAAGCGCGCGGCAACTGCCACTAGAAGGCAAACCGCCCGCCTCGGCCATAGAGGATCCGTGCATGGGCCGAGGCACGGTGGTGGCGGGCCCAGGCCTGCAGCAACGTCTCGTCACGTGCATGGACTGGCAGGCTGAACCAGCTGAAGGGTGCAACGTGGCACGCGGACGGCAGGCGGCCGGCCCGCCACCTGGCGCATGCGCCAGCTGGTTCCCGCCTTCGGACTCCAAATCTTTCCAGACGGCGCGTCTGATCGAGGATGGCTCCTAGCTGCCTGCTGTTCAAGATAGGAAACTGCCCTGGCTTGTCGTCCCCCTTTCAACCGAAAAGCCCGGCCAGATTCGGGGACTACTGTCGGAGTAAATGACCACGGGTAGCCTAACCAGCTCCCTCTGGCTCTTCAAAAAAAGATCGGGCCAACTGCGCCCTCCAACATACAAGATGCAGGGCCACCTTCTCCTTGCCGGCTGTCCAACCGGCCGGCTGCCTGAAGGCGGCAATGCTCTACAAGCCCTCTCAATAAGGGCCGACTCCTAGCAGCCGGCCATCAGAGGGCCGGCTCCTAGCAGACGGTCCATCTCACATCCTCTAAGTTTGCGCCCACATAACGGCGATAAGACGGGGCGTGGCTACAGTGAAGCCTGCCACCCCCGAATCCCGGAGCAAGCGTGGCCACAGTGCGCCGTATGGGGTAGCCACTCCTCGTCCGGCGTGGCACTGTTGCCATGTTGACCATGACATCACCCATGACAGGCCGTCAGTACGGCCCGCAGGCGATGGGCCCCTCCAGCCAGAGAGATACCAAAGGGCAGCCAAGCTCCACCAGTCGGCCTAGGGGGGAGCCGGCTCCTAACAGCCGGCCCATTCCTGCCCTATAAGTTTGTGCACCATTAAGCGGATAACACTGGGTAAGGCTACAGTGAAAGCCCACCAGGCGGCGGCACTGTAGCCATGCTTACCCCGACAAAGCCATCGTCACAAAGAGTGAGGCTACAGTAACCGGCAGCCGGCGGGACCCACCAGTCGGCGGGCCTTAGTGACCGGCGGAGAAGCCAGCGACTACAGACACTGACTGCCTGGACCCGCATCCAGCCGGATTACCATTGTACCCCTAGGGGGTAGGCCTATATAAACCCCCAGGACACCCATGCAAAGGGTTGATCTCTTAGAGTTTTAGACACCACATAGAGAGAAGAGGAGAGCTAGCCTTGCCCTTCTTCTTCCTCTAGCCGAACAGCTCAAGGAGCCTCTTGTAGCTACTTGTCTTGATATAGTGATCATGCGGAGACCCCGCAGAGCAGGACTAGGGGTGTTATCTCCACAGAGAGCCCCAAACCTGGGTAAGATTCGCCGGCGTGCATGTCTTCGCCTTATCCTGTTTCCAGGCACCGGCGATGTCTTACTGGGTCCCACAATGATAAGCCACCCGTTGGCATATGTCGCACCTACCACCCGACAGTGTGTATAGAAAGGATGATTGTGGTAATCTAAAAATCAAAGACTCAAATCATACAAGATGCTCCAAGCAAAACACATATCATGTGGTGAATAAAAATATAGCCTCAAGTAAAGTTACCGATAGACGAAGACGAAAGAGGGGATGCCTTCCAAGGCATCCACAAGCTTAGGATTTTGGTTGTCCTTGAATTTACCTTGGGGTCCCTTGGGCATCCCCAAGCTTAGGCTCTTGCCACTCCTTATTCCAAAATCCATCAAATCTTTACCCAAAAACATGAAAACTTCACAACACAAAACTTCAACAGAAAATCTCATGAGCTCCGTTAGTATAAGAAAATAAACCACCACTTTAAGGTACTATAATGAGCTCATTCTTTGTTTATATTTATGTTAAACCTACTGTATTCCAAGTTATCTATGTTTCATACCCCCCGATACTACTCATAGATTCAGAAAAATAAGCAAACAACACACGAAAAACAGAATCTGTCAAAAATAGAATAGTCTGTTGCAATCTGTAACTTTCGAATACTTATGTAACTCTAAAAATTCTGAAATAAATTGGTGGACGTGAGGAATTTGTCTATTAATCATCTGCAAAAGGAATCAACCTAAAAGCACTCTGCAGTAATAAAATGACAGCTATTCTTGTGAGCGCAAAAGTTTCTGTTTTTTACAGCAAGATCGCAAAGACTTCACCCAAGTCTTTCCAAAGGTTCTACTTGGCACAAACACTAATTAAAACATAATAACACATCTAAAAATAAGCTAGATGAATTATTTATTACTAAACAGGAGCAAAAAGCAAAGAACAAAAATAAAATTGGGTTGCCTCCCAACAAGCTCTATCATTTAACGCCCCTAGCTAGGCATAAAAACAAGAATAGATCTAGATATTGTCATATTTGGTATGCAATCCATAAGTGGCTCTCATATAGATTCATAAGGAAATTTAATTTTCTTTCTAGGAAAGTGTTCCATGCCCTTTCTTAATGGAAATTGGAATATAATTTTTCCTTCTTTCATATCAATAATTGCACCAATCGTTCTAAGGAAAGGTCTACCAGGAATAATAGGACATGTAGGATTGCAATCTATATCTAGAACAATGAAATCTACGGGAACATAATTCCTATTGGCAACAATAAGAACATCATTAATCCTTCCCATAGGTTTCTTAATGGTGGAATCCGCAAGATGCAAATTTAAAGAACAATCATCAAATTCACGGAAACCTAACACATCACATAAAGTTTTTGGAATCGTGGAAGCACTAGCACCCAAATCACACAAAACATAACATTCATAATCTTTAATCTTAATCTTAATAGTAGGTTCCCACTCAGCATAAAGTTTTCTAGGGATAGAAACTTCTAGTTTAAGCTTTTCATCATAAGATTGCATCAAAGCATCAACGATATGTTTAGTAAAAGCTTTATTTTGATTATAAGCATGAGAAGAATTTAACATGGATTGCAACAAGGAAAAACAATATATCAAAGAAAAATTATCATAATTAAATCCCTTGAAATCCAAAACAGTGGTTTCATATCTATGTAAAGTTTTGACCTCTTCAATCCCACTTTTATCAATTTTTGCATCTAGATCTAAAAACTCCATATCATTGGGACGCCTTTTAACTAAAGTTGACTCATCTCCAGTCCCATCTTTATCAAGATTCATATTGGAAAACAAAGATTTAATAGGAGTAACATCAATCACTTTTAGATCTTCATCATTATTATCAGGAGAACTAGAAGAACACGCTTTTACAAACCAATCTTTTTTAGCACACATCCTAGCGGTTGTTTCTTTGCACTCATCAATGGAAATTCTCATAGCTTTGAGAGACTCGTTGATATCATGCTTATGTGGAATAGATCTATGTTTCAGAGAATCAACATCAAGAGAAATTCTATCCATGTTCCTAGCCAACTCATCAATCCTAAGCAATTTTGCTTCAACCAAAGCATTGAAATTCCTTTGCGAACTCATAAATTCTTTAACACTATTCTCAAAATCAGAGGGCATCTTATTAAAATTCCCATAAGATTTGTTGTAGGAATTACCATAATTATTAGTGGAATTACTAGGAAACGGACTAGAATTAAAATTTCATCTATACGCGTTGTTACCAAAATTGTTCCTACCAACAAAATTCACATCCATATATTATTATTGTTCTCAATCAAAGTGGACAAAGGCATATCATTAGGATCAGAATGAACACTTTTATTAGCAAACAATTTCATAAGTTTATCCATCTTTCCACTCAAAACATTAATTTCTTCAATCGCATGAACTTTTTTACTAGTGGATCTATCGGTGTGCCATTGAGAATAGTTAACCATAATATTGTCTAGGAGTTTAGTAGCTTCTCCTAAAGTGATTTCCATAAAAGTGCCTCCCGCGGCCGAATCTAAAAGATTTCTAGAAGCAAAATTCAATCTGGAATAAAAAATTTGTATACTCATCCAAAAATTCAAACCATGTGTAGGGAAATTACGTATCATTAATTTCATCCTCTCCCAAGCTTGTGCAACATGCTCATGATCAAATTTCTTAAAATTCATAATATCGTTCCTAAGAGAGATGATCTTAGCGGGAGGAAAATACTTAGAGATAAAAGCATCTTTGCACTTATTCCATGAATCAATACTATTTTTAGGCAAAGAAGAGAACCAAGTTTTAGCACGATCTCTAAGAGAAAACGAAAATAGCTTCAATTTAACACTATCATTATCCACATCTTTCTTCTTTTGCATATCATGCAAATCAATGAAGTTGTTTAGATGGGTTGCGGCATCTTCGCTAGGAAGGCCAGAAAATTGATCTTTCACAACAAGATTCAACAAAGAGGTATTAATTTCACAAGATTCAGCATCGGTAGTAGGAGCAATCGGAGTGCTAATAAAATCATTGTTGTTGGTATTGGAAAAGTCACACAATTTAGTATTATCTTGAGCCATCATGACAAGCAATCAATCCAACACACAAGCACACAAGAAGCAAGCGAAAAGAGATGAACGAAAGAGGGGCTAAGAAAAGGCAAATGTTTTCACAAAGCATTTTAGAAGTGGGGGAGAGGAAAATGAGAGGCGAATGGCAAATAATGTAATGCGAGGGAGAACAGTTTATGATGGGTACATGGTATGGCTTGACTTGGCGTAGATCTCCCTGGGAACGGCGCCAGAAATCCTTCTTGCTACCTCTTGAGCATTTGTTGGTTTTCCCTTGAAGAGGAAAGGGTGATGCAGCAAAGTAGCATAAGTATTTCCCTCAGTTTTGAGAACCAAGGTATCAATCCAATAGGAGACGACACACAAGTCACCTAGTACCTACACAAACAATCAAGAACCTTGCAACCAACGCGATAAAGGGGTTGTCACTCCCTTCACGGCCACTCACAAAAGTGAGATCTAATAAGATAGTAAAGTAAATATTTTTGGTATTTTTGTTGTATAGATTGGAAAGTAAAGATTGCAAAATAGTAAATGAGATGCGAAATAATGGAAAAGAGATGTAATATAATAGGAAAGAGACCCGGGGGCCATAGGTTTCACTAGTGGCTTCTCTCAAGATAGCATGTATTATGGTGGGTGAACAAATTACTGCCAAGCAATTGATAGAAAAGCACATAATTATGAAGACATCTAAGGCAATGATCATGAACATAGGCATCATGTCTATGTCAAGTAGACTGAAATGATTCTGCATCTACTACTATTACTCCACACATCGACCGCTATCCAGCATGCATCTAGAGTGTTAAGTTCATAAGAAGGGAGTAACGCAATAAGCAAGATGACATGATGTAGAGGGATCAACTCAAGCAATATGATATAAACCTCATCTTTTTATCCTCGATGGCAACAATACAATACATGCCTTTCTGCCCCTACTGTCACTAGGAAAGGACATCGCAAGATTGAACCCAAAGCTAAACACTTCTCCCATTGCAAGAAAGATAAATCTAGTAGGACAAACTAAACCGATAATTCGAAGAGACTTGCAAAGATATCAAATCATGCATATAAGAATTCAGAGAAGAACCAAATAATATTCATAGATAATCTTGTTCATAAATCCACAATTCATCCGATCTCGGCAAACACACCGCAAAAGAGTATTACATCGAATAGATCTCCAAGGACATCGAGGAGAACTTTGTATTGAGAATCAAAGAGAGAGAAGAAGCCATCTAGCTAATAACTATGCACCCAAAGGTCTATGGTAAACTACTCACGCTTCATCGGAGAGGCTATGGTGTTGATGTAGAAGCCCTCCGTGATCGAAGCCCCCTCCGGCAGATCACTGGAAAAGGCCCCAAGATGGGATCTCACGGGTACAGAAGGTTGCGGCGGTGGAAAAGTGGTTTCGTGGCTCTCCCTGATGTTTCTAGGGTATAAGAGTATATATAGGCGAAAGAAGTACGTCGGTGTAGCTACGAGGGGCCCACAAGGGTGGGGGTGTGCCTACCCCCCTGGGCGCGCCCTCCTTGAAGGAAATATGCCCTAGAGGCAATAATAAAGTTATTATTTATTTCCTCATATCATGATAAATGTTTATTATTCATGCTAGAATTGTATTAACCGGAAACATGATACATGTGTGAATACATAGACAAACATAACATCACTAGTATGCCTCTACTTGACTAGCTCATTGATCAAAGATGGTTATGTTTCCTAACCATAGACATGTGTTGTCATTTGATTAATGGGATCACATCATTAGGAGAATGATGTGATTGACATGACCCATTCCGTTAGCCTAGCACTTGATCGTTTAGTATATTGCTATTGCTTTCTTCATGACTTATACATGTTCCTGTAACTATGAGATTATGCAACTCCTGTTTACTGGAGGAACACTTTGGGTGCTACCAAACGTCACAACGTAACTGGGTGATTATAAAGGAGTACTACAGGTGTCTCCAAAGGTACATGTTGGGTTGGCGTATTTTGAGATTAGGTTTTGTCACTCCGATTGTCGGAGAGGTATCTCTGGGCCCTCTCGGTAATGCACATCACTATAAGCCTTGCAAGCAATGTAGCTAATGAGTTAGTTACAGAATGATGCATTATGTAACGAGTAAAGAGACTTGCCGGTAACGAGATTGAACTAGGTATTGGATACCGACGAACGAATCTCAGGTAAGTAACATACCGATGACAAAGGGAACAATGTATGTTGTTATGCGGTTTGACCGATAAAGATCTTCGCAGAATATGTGGGAGCCAATATGGGCATCCAGGTCCCGCTATTGGTTATTGACCGGAAACGTGTCTCGGTCATGTCTACATAGTTCTCGAACCCGTAGGGTCCGCACGCTTAACGTTTCATTAACGATATAGTATTATATAAGTTATGCATGTTGCTAACCGAATGTTGTTCGGAGTCCCGGATGAGATCATGGACATGACGAGGAACTCCGGAATGGTCCGGATATAAAGTTTGATATATGGGATAATAGTGTTTGATCTCCGGAAGGGTTCCGGAATTCACGGAAGGGGTTCCGGATGTTTCCCGAAATGTTTGGGTATGAGAACGCGTTATTTGGGCCAAAGGGGAAAGCCCACAAGGTTTTTGGAAAGCACAAAAGGAAGTTTTGCGGAGTCCAGGGGCCAGACGCCAGGGTCCCTGGCGTCTGGGTCCAGACGTAGGGAACCCTGGCGTCTGGCCCTGGAGTCCGAGAAGGACTCTTGCCTTTCGGGTGAAACCGACTTTGTGGAGGCTTTTACTCCAAGTTTCGACCCCAAGGCTCAACATATAAATAGAGGGGCAGGGCTAGCACCAAAGACACATCAAGAAACACCAAGTCGTGTGCCGGGAACCCTGTCCCCTCTAGTTTATCCTCCGTCATAGTTTTCGTAGTGCTTAGGCGAAGCCCTGCGGAGATTGTTCTTCACCAACACCGTCACCACGCTGTCGTGCTGCCGAAACTCATCTACTACTTCGCCCGTCTTGATGGATTGAGAAGGCGAGGACGTCATCAAGCTGAACGTGTGCAGAACTCGGAGGTGCCATGCGTTCGGTACTTGGATCGGTCGGATCGTGAAGACGTACGACTACATCAACCGCGTTGATAAACGCTTCCGCTTAGCGATCTTCAAGGTTATGAAGATACACTCCCCTTCTCGTTGCTATACATCACCATGATTTTGTGCGTAGGAATTTTTTTGAAATTACTACGTTTCCCAACAGTGGCATCCGAGCCTAGGTTTTATGCGTAGATGTTATATGCACGAGTAGAACAAAAGTGAGTTGTGGGCGATACAAGTCATATTGCTTACCAGCATGTCATACTTTGGTTCAGCGGTATTGTTGGATGAAGCAGCCCGGACCGACATTACGTGTACGCTTACGCGAGACTGGTTTTACCGCCGTGCTTTGCACACAGGTGACTAGCGGGTGTCTGTTTCTCCAACTTTAGTTGAACCGAGTGTGGCTACGCCCGGTCCTTGCGAAGGTTAAAACAGCACTAACTTGACGAACTATCGTTGTGGTTTTGATGCGTAGGTAAGAACGGTTCTTGCTCAGCCCGTAGCAGCCACGTAAAATTTGCAACAACAAAGTAGAGGACGTCTAACTTGTTTTTGCAGGGCATGTTGTGATGTGATATGGTCAAGACGTGATGCTATATTTTATTGTATGAGATGATCATGTTTTGTAACCGAAGTTATCGGCAACTGGCAGGAGCCATATGGTTGTCGCTTTATTGTATGAAATGCAAACGCCCTGTAATTGCTTTACTTTATCACTAAGCGGTAGCAATAGTCGTAGAAGCAATAGATGGCGTAAATACAACGATGCTACGATGGAGATCAAGGTGTCGCGCCGGTGACGATGGTGATCACGACGGTGATTTGAAGATGGAGATCACAAGCACAAGATGATGATGGCCATATCATATCACTTATATTGATTGCATGTGATGTTTATCCTTTATGCATCTTATCTTGCTTTGATTGACGGTAGCATTTTAAGATGATCTCTCACTAATTATCAAGAAGTGTTCTCCCTGAGTATGCACCGTTGCGAAAGTTCTTTGTGCTGAGACACCACGTGATGATCGGGTGTGATAGGCTCTACGTTCAAATACAACGGGTGCAAAACAGTTGCACACGCGGAATACTCAGGTTAAACTTGACGAGCCTAGCATATACAAATATGGCCTCAGAACACGGAGACCGAAAGGTCGAACGTGAATCATATAGTAGATATGATCAACATAGTGAGGTTCACCATTGAAACTACTCCATCTCACGTGATGATCGGACATGGTTTAGTTGATTTGGATCACGTAATCACTTAGATGACTAGAGAGATGTCTGTCTAAGTGGGAGTTCTTAAGTAATATGATTAATTGAACTTAAATTTATCATGAACTTAGTACCTGATTGTATGTTGCTTGTCTATGTTTGTTGTAGAGAGATGGCTCGTGCTGTTGTTCCGTTGAATTTTAATGCGGTCCTTGAGAAAGCAAAGTTGCAAGATGATGGTAGCAATTACACAGACTGGGTCCGTAACCTGAGGATTATCCTCATTGCTGCACAGAAGAATTACATCCTGGAAGCACCTCTGGGTGCCAGGACTGCTGCTGATGCAACTGACGATGTTAAGAACGTCTGGCAGAGCAAAGCTGATGACTACTCGATAGTTCAGTGTGCCATGCTTTACGGCTTAGAACCGGGTCTTCAACGACGTTTTGAACGTCATGGAGCATATGAGATGTTCTAGGAGTTGAAGTTAATATTTCAAGCAAATGCCCGGATTGAGATATATGAAGTCTCCAATAAGTTCTATAGCTGCAAGATGGAGGAGAATAGTTCTGTCAATGAACACATACTCAAAATGTCTGGGTATAATAATCACTTGATTCAACTGGGAGTTAATCTTCCTAATGATAGTGTCATTGACAGAATTCTTCAATCACTGCCACCAAGCTACAAGAGCTTCGTGATGAACTATAATATGCAAGGGATGGACAAGACTATTCCCGAGCTCTTCGCAATGCTAAAAGCCGCGGAGGTAGAAATCAAGAAGGAGCATCAAGTGTTGATGGTTAACAAGACCACCAGTTTCAAGAAAAAGGGCAAAGGGAAGAAGAAGGGGAACTTCAAGAAGAACAGCAAACAAGTTGCTGCTCAAGAGAAGAAACCCAAGTTTGGACCTAAGCCTGAGACTGAGTGCTTCTACTGCAAGCAGACTGGACACTGGAAGCGGAACTTCCCCAAGTATTTGGCGGATAAGAAGGATGGCAAAGTGAACAAAGGTATATGTGATATACATGTTAATGATGTGTACCTTACTAATGCTCGCAGTAGTACCTGGGTATTTGATACTGGTTCTGTTGCTAATATTTGCAACTCGAAACAGGGACTACGGATTAAGCGAAGATTGGCTAAGGACAAGGTGACAATGCGTGGGGGAAATGGTTCCAAAGTCGATGTGATCACGGTCGGCACGCTACCTCTACATCTACCATCGGGATTAGTTTTAGACCTAAATAATTATTATTTGGTGCCAGCGTTGAGCATGAACATTATATCTGGATCTTGCTTGATGTGAGATGGTTATTCATTTAAATCAGAGAATAATGGTTGTTCTATTTATATGAGTAATATCTTTTATGGTCATGCACCCTTGAAGAGTGGTCTATTTTTATTGAATCTCGATAGTAGTGATACACATATTCATAGTGTTGAAACCAAAAGAAGTAGAGTTGATAATGATAGTGCAACTTATTTGTGGCACTGCCGTTTAGGTCATATCGGTGTAAAGCGCATGAAGAAACTCCATACTGATGGACTTTTGGAATCACTTGATTATGAATCACTTGGAGACCCTCTGTCCCCTCTCTTATTTGTGCTGGCTGCTGATTTGCTCCAGTCAATTCTCAATAAAGCCATGCACTTGAGTTTGCTCACATCACCTCTGCAAGTGGAGTCATGCCCTGATTTTCCTACTATCCAGTATGCTGATGACACTCTGGTTCTCCTCCAAGCTGATGCAAAGCAGCTCCATTGCCTAAAAGCACTCCTCAATACGTTTGCAGATGCTACTGGTCTGAAAGTGAACTACAACAAGTCAAGCCTCATCCCAATTAATGTTTCAGAAGACAAGGTGGAAATTTTGACAAATACCTTCCACTGCAAAAGAGAATCATTTCCCATTCAGTACTTGGGAGCACCCTTGGGTCTTCATAAACCAATTGTGGAGCAATGCTTTCCACTTGTCACACGACTGCAGAAGAAGCTTGTGGGTTTATCTTCCTTCATGACACTGGCTGGCAGACTGTTACTAGTAAAATCTGTCTTAAACTCTCTTTTGATCTACCTTATGGGATGCCTTGATGTCCCTGTGACTATTAAAACCCAAGCTATCAAGTACTTGAGGCATTGTTTATGGAGAGGTCCTGATCTAGAGGACCACAGGCCTGCTATGGTTGCTTGGAGTACTATTTGTAGACCTAAGGATCAATGAGGCTTGGGGGTCAAGGACATTTTTGTTCAGAACAAAGCCCTTCTTCTCAAGAACTTGCACAAGTTTTATAATAGGCACAACATCCCATGGGTCAATTTGATTTGGGAAAACTACTATAGTAATGGTGTGTTACCTGGCAATTCTTGGGTTGGATCATTTTGGTGGAAGGCAAATCTCAAGCTCATTGACAACTTTAAATCATTGGCCAGATGTCACATAGGGGATGGTAAAAGTGCTTTATTTTGGTCTGATCTATGGCACTCAGCTTGTTTACAAGACTTGTTCCCACACCTCTTCTCCTTTGTGAAGAACAACAACACTACTGTGCACACCATTATTCATACTGAATTCCTGGAAGATTTATTCCACCTTCCACTCACTGTGCAAGCATTCCAGGAATTTGAAAATATGGAAGACATTTGTATTGCTTTAAGAACCTCTGCCACCCTGGATTGCACTGACACCCGGAGCTACATTTGGGGCAATGACCAATTCTCGGTTGCTCAGGCTTATAAAGTAATGATGGGAGTTAAAATAGTGCCTCAGCAGTTTAACTGGATTTGGAATAGTTCTTGCCAGCCCAAGCACAAGGTGTTCTTTTGGAGATTACTTCATGATAGGCTTAATACCAGGAACCTTCTGCGCAGGAAAACATTCCATTTGGAAAGCTACAACTGTGCTGTCAATAACTGTCCTCCGGAGGAAACATTGCAGCATCTCTTTTAGACCTGTCCTTTTGCCTCCCAGTGCTGGGATCTATTATGCCCTACAAGACAAGCTAATGTTTCTGTGCTTGAAGCTTTTGATGATCTCAGACAAAAATTACATGTACCTTTCTTCATGGAAATCATCATCCTAGCCTCTTGGGCCATCTGGATTTCAAGAAATAATCTCATCTTTCAAGCAATTCAACCTTCAGTTCAGAGGTGGAAAGCAATCTTCCTTGAAGAGATTAACTTGCTCAGATTCAGGATTAAAAAGAGTTATGCTAGGGCTTTCTGTGATTGGCTTGACAATCTTGTTCTGTAATTTGTAATTTATTTATTTTTAGTTTGTTTTGGTACCTCTTTCTTTTTCTTTCTAGGGTTTACCTCAAGCCTTAGTACTGTTTGACCCTTGTTTTTTTCTTTTTGTATTAATAAAAAATTGCAGTGGGGTTTTGCCCTACTGTGTACAGTCAAAAAAAAATGAATCACTTGGTACTTGCGAACCGTGCCTCATGGGCAAGATGACTAAAACGCCGTTCTCCGGAACTATGGAGCGAGCAACTGATTTGTTGGAAATCATACATACTGATGTTTGTGGTCCAATGAATGTTGAGGCTCGCGGCGGGTATCGTTATTTTCTCACCTTCACAAATGATTTGAGCAGATATGGGTATATCTACTTAATGAAACACAAGTCTAAAACATTTGAAAAGTTCAAAGAATTTCAGAGTGAAGTGGAAAATCATCGTAACAAGAAAATAAAGTTTCTATGATCTGATTGAGGAGGAGAATATTTGAGTTACGAGTTTGGTTTACATTTGAAACAATGCGGAATAGTTTCACAACTCACGCCACCCGGAACACCACAACGAAATGGTGTGTTCGAACGTCGTAATCGTACTTTACTAGATATGGTGCGATCTATGATGTCTCTTACTGATCTACCGCTATCGTTCTGGGGTTATGCTTTAGAGACGGCCGCATTCACGTTGAATATGGCACCATCAAAATCCGTTGAGACGACGCCTTATGAACTGTGGTTTAGCAAGAAACCAAAGTTGTCATTTCTTAAAGTTTGGGGCTGCGATGCTTATGTGAAGAAACTTCAACCAGATAAGCTCGAACCTAAATCGGAGAAATGTGTCTTCATAGGATACCCAAAAGAGACTATTGGGTACACCTTCTATCACAGATCTGAGGGCAAGATTTTCGTTGCTAAAATCGGATCCTTTCTAGAGAAGGAGTTTCTCTCGAAAGAAGTGAGTGGGAGGAAAGTAGAACTTGATGAGGTAACTGTACCTGCTCCCTTATTGGAAAGTAATTCATCACAAGAACCGGTTCCTGTGACAACTACAACAATTAGTGAGGAAGCTAATGATATTGATCATGAAACTTCAGATCAAGTTTCTACTGAACCTCGTAGGTCTACCAGAGTAAGATCCGCACCAGAGTGGTACGGTAATCCTGTTCTGGAAGTCATGTTACTTGACCATGATGAACCTACGAACTATGAGGAAGCAATGATGAGCCCAGATTCCGCAAAATGGCTAGAGGCCATGAAATCTGAGATGGGATCCATGTATGAGAACAAAGTATGGACTTTGGTGGACTTGCCCGATGATCGACAAGCCATTGAGAATAAATGGATCTTTAAGAAGAAGACTGACGCTGATGGTAATGTAACTGTCTATAAAGCTCGACTTGTTGCGAAAGGTTTTCGACAAGTTCAAGGGGTTGACTACGATGAGACTTTCTCACCCGTAGCGATATGCTTAAGTCTGTCCGAATCATGTTAGCTATTGCTGCATTTTATGATTATGAAATTTGGCAAATGGATGTCAAAACTGCATTCTTGAATGGATTTCTGGAAGAGGAGTTGTATATGATGCAGCCAGAAGGTTTTGTTGATCCAAAAGGTGCTAACAAAGTGTGCAAGCTCCAGCGATCCATTTATGTACTGGTGCAAGCATCTCGGAGTTGGAATAAACGCTTTGATAGTGTGATCAAAGCATATGGTTTTATACAGACTTTTGGAGAAGCCTGTATTTACAAGAAAGTGAGTGGGAGCTCTGTAGCATTTTTGATATTATATGTAGATGACATATTATTAATTGGAAATGATATAGAATTTCTGGATAGCATAAAGGGATACTTGAATAAAAGTTTTTCAATGAAAGACCTCGGTGAAGCTGCTTACATATTGGGCATCAAGATTTATAGAGATAGATCAAGATGCTTAATAGGACTTTCACAAAGCACATACCTTGATAAAATTTTGAAAAAGTTCAAAATGGATCAGGCAAACAAAGGGTTCCTGGCCGTGCTACAAGGTGTGAAGTTGAGTCAGACTCAATGCCCGACTACAACAGAAGATAGAGAGAAAATGAAAGATGTTCCCTGACGTATGCAATGCTGTGTACCAGACCTGACGTATGCTTAGCAATAAGCTTGGCATGAAGGTACCAAAGTAATCCAGGAGTGGATCACTAGACAGCGGTCAAGAACATCCTGAAATACCTGAAAAGGACTAAGGATATGTTTCTCGTATATGGAGGTGACAAAGAGCTAGTCGTAAATGGTTACGTCGATGCAAGCTTTAACACTGATACAGACGATTCTAAATCACAAACCGGATACGTATTTTTTTAAAATGGTGGAGCTGTAAGTTGGTGCAGTTCTAAACAAAGCGTCGTGGCGGGATCTACATGTGAAGCGGAGTACATAGCTGCTTCGGAAGTAGCAAATGAAGGACTCTGGATGAAGGAGTTCATTTCCGATCTAGGTGTCATACCTAGTGCATCGGGACCAATGAAGATTTTCTGTGACAATACTGGTGCAATTGCCTTGGCAAAGGAATCCAGATTTCACAAGAGGACCAAGCACATCAAGAGACGCTTCAATTCCATGCGGGACCAAGTCCAAGTGGGAGACATAGAAATTTGCAAGATACATACGGATCTGAATGTTGCAGACCCGTTGACTAAGCCTCCTCCACGAGCAAAACATGATCAGCACCAAGACTCCATGGGTGTTAGAATAATTACTGTGTAATCTAGATTATTGACTCTAGTGCAAGTGGGAGACTGAAGGAAATATGCCCTAGAGGCAATAATAAAGTTATTATTTATTTCCTCATATCATGATAAATGTTTATTATTCATGCTAGAATTGTATTAACCGGAAAACATGATACATGTGTGAATACATAGACAAACATAACGTCACTAGTATGCCTCTACTTGACTAGCTCATTGATCAAAGACATGTGTTGTCATTTGATTAATGGGATCACAACATTAGGAGAATGATGTGATTGACATGACCCATTCTGTTAGCCTAGCACTTGATCGTTTAGTATATTGCTATTGCTTTCTTCATGACTTATACATGTTCCTGTAGCTATGAGATTATGCAACTCCCGTTTACTGGAGGAACACTTTGGGTGCTACCAAACGTCACAACGTAACTGGGTGATTATAAAGGAGTACTACAGGTGTCTCCAAAGGTACATGTTGGGTTGGCGTATTTTGAGATTAGGTTTTGTCACTCCGATTGTCGGAGAGGTATCTCTGGGCCCTCTCGGTAATGCACATCACTATAAGCCTTGCAAGCAATGTAGCTAATGAGTTAGTTACGGAATGATGCATTACGTAACGAGTAAAGAGACTTGCCGGTAACGAGATTGAACTAGGTATTTGTCGTGGATTTGTCACGGCAGATGTCCTAGTGAAAGGACTTAGTCGTGGAGCCGTCGCTACGGGTTAAGTTGAAGGGGTTAAAGCGGACACAAAGACACAAGGGTTTATACTAGTTCGGCCCCTTCGATGAAGGTAAAAGCCTACGTCTAGTTGTGATGGAATTGATGTGGTTTCGATGGCTAGGGAGCAAACAAGCTTCTCCTAGGCTCGAGTTGTTGTTGTCTGTCTTTGAACCGCCGCCGGGTCGTCCCCTTATATACACGGGAGACGCCCGTCGGTCCATGGAGTCCCATACCGGTTCATATTCGTATCCCGGTTGGTCTCCCTCTATTCCTAAGTTACAGTACAAGTTTACATATCAAGCCGGTATACGGCTACAGGCTCTAAACCGACTACAGGTCTTGGGCCTTCATCTGCTTATACTACTAATGAAGTTAACCCGGCCCAGGTAGGCCGGTTCACGCCCAGTGGTAATATCCCCAACATTAGGCCCCAGATTGATTTGAACTGGTTCATGTCAATCCTTCACAAAAATCTTTGTCTTCAACATCTTCTGGTAATTGGTAAACTGCCATGTCGTCATCATCTCTGGTTGTTGTAAACCGGCATGACGTCATTACGAAGTTAACATTTATGACGCCTTCTTTTAATAGATCTGCGACACCCAAGGCCTCAGCTCCACTTCCGAAATTTTGGCTCCTGGATTCGCGCGCCTGACACATGTTCGTTGCCTTATAAATAGGACCGAAGGGTCATTTCCTTTTCTCCCCTTCGTCTCTTTCTCTTCATCTTCCTCGCGTCGCCAGCCTCAGAGCTCCGCCGCCGCCGTTGACCTCTGCACCGTCTTGGGCCGCTGCATCAACCTGAACACACCAGAGCACTGCGGTAGCCTTCCGCGTCTTCTTCGATTCTGGTAAGTCTTCGGTTCTTCTTTACATAGATCTGTTCTAGGGTTTCATGTTCTTGCCGTGTTCGTCGCTTGTTCGTGCTCGTACCCAGACTCCTGGATAGATCTGTGAAACCCTGCTCTAATTAGCAGTAGCCTTTTAACATCCGCCTGTAGTTTCACGCTCAAGTCCATAGATCTCATCTACATGCCTGCCCATTGATTCACTTCCGTTCTGCTTTACTCTTTTGAATATTTTCTATTTTTCTGAACTTGCTTCAGATCCATTGCTGCAATAAGACCTTGTGAAACCTGTTTCTGCATACTTAGCCATCCGCAACCTCAATTGCTTTCAATGTTTAGATCGGGCGGTTTAACTTAATATAGAAAAAGTTAATAAACCGGTATATACCATTAGTCCCCTTGTTGAACCGCCAGAACTCTGTAGCCATATGATGCCGCTTCATAGAAATCTGGTTTAAATATACTGCCTCCGGTTTAACATTGTTCATACCAGCGCCTTCTTTTATCCAACATGTTCTTGAACCGGAATCACCTATTTCTTGTAGATCTCACCATGTCCAAACAAGTATATAAGTGCAACTGGGTTCCTTCTCGTGTCACAGAAACTCAGTTGGATAATTTAGTCTCGATCGGCGCTTTAGACAGCAAAGAGACTATCCACTGGAGGGTTCCTGGTGATGAATGTCCTCCCACCCCTCAAGAGAGAGAGGTTGTGATCTTTGCGGATCATTTAGCCCGGGGCTTCAAACCGCCCGGCTCTAAATTTTACCGGGATGTGTTAGCCAACTTTCAACTCCGCCCGCAAGATACTGGCCCCAATTCTGTTACCAACTTATGTCACTTCCAAGTGCTCTGTGAGGTATTCCTTGAAGAGGAACCCACAGTTGAATTGTTCAGAGACTGCTTCCACTTAAACCGCCGCATAGAATTCACTGATGGTCCCAATACCGAATTGGGCGGTATGGCAATTCAGAAAAGGAAAGAAATCACTTATCCCCATGCCAGACTACACAGTCACCCCAAGGAGTGGAATGCAACATGGTTTTACTGCAAAGATACTTCCCCTGATGATGAAAACCCTTTGCCTGGCTTTCGTCCGGAGCGGCTCAGCAATACACACCCCTTCCCACAAAGGTTAAGTGCCAAGGAGAGCAGTAAATACGCTCCGCAATTATCCAAGCTCCGAGCCTTCATGGCCAACGGTTTAACAGGAGTAGATCTCGCACGCTGTTGGATATCATGGAGCATACTGCCTCTCAGCCGGCGCTCCGGTTTAATGTGCAAGTATACTGGTAGTGTTGATGACCCACTCCGACACACCAACATCCAGGTCTCTGATGATGAAGTCACAGAGGCTGTGAAGAAAACGCTGAATGAACCGGAGCACCTCTGCGCTCAAACCAGCCTGCTCCCTTTCTGTGCTACCAACAAACCGCCAGCTATAAGATTTTGATTGTACTTTTGACTGAACCTGTTATTGCTATCTCTGTCTAACATCAATTGCTGCTTAACCAGGGTGATAATCCGTTTTGGAGCAAGAAGCTTCTACAAGACAAACCGGAGAAAGCAGAACGATCAACCCGGCCAAAGACCAAGGTCATCAAGAAACCTGCTAAAAAGAGGAAAACCACTGCTTCCTCTGATCCGGCTGTTGATGACGATGTGGGTAACTCGGACCTTGTGGTAGAACTCGATTCACTAGGCTTACTTTTTACACGCCTTATTGATGATGATACTTGTCAGGACGACACTGAAGCCAGTAATGCTGATGTCACTGAGGTAACTATTCTTTCTTCCGATTCACATCCTTTGCCTTTGCCATAATTTCGCCAGGCAAACCGGAAAGTTAAATTTTCTCATCCTCTTGCTTACTTGGATCCCACATTTCTTATGAAGACTCAGCAACATGAAGCTCGCCGCACAACCCGGCACAGCGGACAGGTAGTTACCTCCGTCGGTTTACCAAACAGTCCGGTTCGAAAACGCCGCTCCGAGGTCTCCGACCTTTTTATTAATTTATATCCTAAAGCGGGTTTAATCCGTCAACCTCTTAATCCGTCTGACTCTGATTATCAGGTTACTTCTCATTCTTCCTCTGGTGAATCATCGGGCACTCAGCTGCCACCACTGAAAACGGTTCTCGAGTAAGCTAGACTGAACATATGCTTCTGGTATACCACGTTATAACTTATATTGTTCCTTGATTCTTTGTTTCTCTTTTAGGGCTAAACCTAAACTGAGCAAGAAAGCCCGCCTGGATAAAGCGGCCGAGGAAGATGTCGCCCCTGAATAGAATAAAGCACCAGATCTTGAAGTGTTCATTCATGAGGATATTCCCAATGATCCTCCCTTGCAAGATGATGCTATTCCTGAGAAAAGGCCTATCAATACCTCAGTCCCTGTTGACCAGCCTGCCATCTCCGTCCGGATTGAAAGATCCCGCAGTCCTTCAAAGCCTGCCGATAAACCGACCACGCCAACGCAAACCGGCGAGTCCAAGGATGATGACTTTGTAATTACCGGCGTAGGTCAGTTTGTACCAGGGAATCCTGTCGTTTTAGCCAAGCATACTGTGAAAGAAGATTTTTCTGCCATGAACAAAGGCAAATGGGATGTTGTACTGGAAACATATGCTGCTCTGAGTGCCCAAGATCTTCATTCTGGTTACTTGAACCGGCTATATACTAGTCATGACTATGAAGCTGACCTGGTAAAGATGATGAGAGATAAATTTGAGGTAACTTCCTTGTGCTTCTTCTTCCTTTAATTACTGCCACTGTATTTATCCTCCTAGCCCCCAAGGGCCGGTTTGTAACCTTCTTCAAGTCGGGACTTGAATATTGTCCTCAATACTTTGAAATCCATCAATGTAGCCCCCAAGGGCCGGTTCAACTTAGTATAGTTAAACCGGGACTCCAATAAAGATTCGAACATGAGAACATAACTGAGCAAATAGCCATTAGCCCCCAAGTGCCAAGTTGAATACCTGTATATAGCTTGGGACTTTGCAATTTTGAAATAGATGAAAATTGAAGGTGCATTAGCCCCCAAGTATCAAACGTATAACTTGTTATGTGGTTGGTACTTCAAATTCTTATACCGTTTGTTTAAAGCCAAGCACTGTCTTTATGCAGGCTAAAGTGAGGATCAAAGAGGACCGGATTACTGATCTGCAGGAAACTTTGAAAACCCAACAAGCTGAAACCGACAAGGCGAGGGAAGAATTAACCAGCGCTTTGAGCATCACAGAACAACTGAAGGAGGGATTCAAGAAGGAGCGGGCTGATTGGGCCACTGAGAAGGCCGCTTTAATAAAAAGAGCTGAAAACGCTGAAGCTGCCCTTAAACCGGTGGTAGATGAACTGACCACCGTAAAGCGGCAAGTACATTCCATGACCGCTTCTATCTTTGGTAAGCTCCTTTTGGTTTCTTTGACAACTCTGGCCTGCTTATAATAGATCCGGTTTGTGATCTTTCCTGTATTGTTGCAGGTACACGTATTGGTCACTTAGGGTCAGATGTTCGGAAGAAGTTGAAGGCTGCCTACACTTTAATTGAACAGTTGTATATCGAAGTGCAGCGGATCATCACCACTGCATCTCATAACAATCCGGCACCCTCTTTAATCCAAGACACTCTTAATAGGTTGTCAATGCTTCCTGCTCGGATTGAAGAACTGAAAAAATCTGCTGCTCGAACTGGAGCCATTAATGCCTTGACCCGGGCAAAAGCATGGGTGCCGGATTTCGATCCTATTGAGGTAGCTCAAGGCTATCCCAGCTTCAAGGAAGATGGCTCAGAGTTCAATGAAGATGACTTGAGGACGATAAACCGTGCGGTACGCCCTCTGGCTTGTCAATTGGCTGAAGAGGCAGACTTGTCGCATTATCAAGCTCAGTACAATGATCAGAACAAACGAGTGCCTGCACCAACTCTTGAAGCGGAGAATCTGATTCCTCCAATCCGTAAGCATACTTACGCTCCTGATATTGAACCGTCTTCTCTGATCCACGAAGAGGCTGTCTGTCAAGCTTTAATGGGAATCGACTGGACCACTGTTGATTTCCAGCCAATGGATAGAGATGAGGAAGCTGAAGCGGCGCGGGACGACCCATGACCATCAGACCGGGGCGATGAACAGGCTTGAACCGGAAGCCGGTTTAAGTAGCTGCTTTATTATGATCCGCCAGAACAACAATGATCTTATTTCGGCACCGCGTTGCCTTGTAATAGGATAGTCAATACTTCTGCCTTGAATATGCCTTCCTGCATAAGTACTTATGCTTTTTCTTGAAACCCTCAATTTATATTTCCTGCAATCAAAAAATCTTGAACTGCCATCGCTGGGCATGAAGTTGGTTTAGCCAGGCTTGAAACGGAGTATTTATAAACCGTTATCATCAAAGGGGAGAAAACAACTCCCATATAAACCATGTTGGGTCATTATGAGCCCCCCTGCTACTTCATGATGTTAACAGGAAAGTTAAACCGGGCATATTTCTCCGGATTACAAATGAACCGAATTCCGTCAGCTGAACCGGTAAAAAAGTGTTGTTGGTTTAAAGGAAACACAACAAAAATTGAAGAATAGTCATAAAAGAGATATGGAAGCAAAGGCAATGATAAAAACCGTTTGCAAAAACATGCTTTACTGAGCTGATCAGATGGTGTTACCATGGTCGGACAGGACCAAGCCCCCAATAGGAGTGACAATGGTTCAAGTCAGCCAGGTCCCCAAATGAAACCGTGGCATTTATGCCGATCAAAAGGCGTGGCAATGGTTCGGGTTCGACCAAGCCCCCAAGTGATTTTGTGGCCTTAGGCCGATCAAGAGGCGTGACTGGTTCAGACTTGACCATGTCCCCAAGTGATCTGGTGGCTTTCGCCTATCAAAAGGTGTAGCATTGGTTCGGACACGACCAAGGCCCCAAGTGATATCACAAAGCTTTTTTGAAAAGCAAATTTCAAGGGGTAAACCGGAGGCCGCTTTAAAGTAGAACAACTCCATGTAACCACGCATGATATGAAAGGACAGAGACCCCGCTTTAGCTGAGGCTCCGTATATTATATAAATGATAATATATACACTGTCATAATATGTACACAGATAGAACCGATGGCTCCAGTGTAGTAAGGCCGAAGATGAGCTATGTTGCACGACCTGTTGGTCTCCTCCTCTGATGTGCGTGAGTCTTTATGCTCTCGAATATTGATCAGATAGTATGACCCGTTGTGCAGATTCTTGCTGACCACGAAAGGTCCCTCCCAAGGTGGGGATAACTTGTGCATATCTGTCTGGTCTTGGATGAGCCGAAGCACCAAATCTCCTTCTTGAAAAGCTCTGGTTCTGACCCGGCGACTGTGATAGCGACGAAGATCTTGTTGATAAATCGCCGAGCGGGCAGCCGCTATGTCACACTCCTCATCTAATAGGTCCAAAGCATCTTGCCGTGCTGTCTCATTGTCCGCTTCAACATAAGCCACCACACGAGGCGAATTGTGCCGGATATCACTAGGGAGAACCACCTCTGCTCCATAGACCATGAAAAACGGCGTGTATCCTGTAGATCGGTTGGGCGTAGTATTGATACTCCATAGCACAGACGGTAGCTCTTCAACCCAACAACCCGGTGTTCTTTGCAATGGAACCATAAGCCGGGGGTTTGATGCCTCGCAAGATCTCTTGATTAGCCCGTTCTGCCTGCCCATTGGACTGGGGGTGAGCCGCTGATGATACATCAAGTCGGATGTGCTCACGTTCACAGAATTCCTTCATAGCACCCTTGGATAAATTGGTACCATTGTCAGTAATGATACTGTGTGGAAAGCCAAACCGGAAAATCACCTTTTTAATGAACTGCACCGCTGTAGCTGCATCACACTTGCTGACAGGCTCCGCTTCAACCCACTTGGTAAACTTGTCAACTGCCACCAAAAGGTGGGTTTTCTTATCCTTGGATCTTTTAAAAGGTCCGACCATATCCAGCCCCCATGTTGCAAACGGCCAAGTAATTGGAATCATCCTCAATTCTTGAGCCGGCACATGAGCACGCCTTGAAAATTTCTGATAGCCATCACACCGTTTAACCAAGTCCTCCGCATCAGCATGAGCTGTCAACCAGTAGAACCCGTGACGAAACGCCTTTGCCACCAGAGACTTTGAACCGGCGTGGTGACCACAATCCCCTTCATGGATTTCGCGTAAAATTTCACAGCCTTCCTTAGGAGAGACGCAGCGTTGAAACGCCCCTGATACACTGCAATGATGCAATTCGCCATTGACAATTGTCATAGACTTGGATCGCCGGACAATCTGCCTGGCTAGAGTCTCATCCTCTGGCAACTCTCCCCGGTTCATGTACGAAGATAAGGAACTGTCCAATCCGGTATAATATGCAGGGCTGCCACCAATTGAGCCTCCGGATTAGGAATAGCCAAATCCGCTTCACCCGGGAGCTTGACTGACGGGTTGTGCAACACATCTAGAAAGACATTAGGCGGGACCGGTTTACGCTGAGAGCCCAACTGGCTTAAAGCGTCCGCCGCTTCATTTTTTCGACGATCCACGTGCTCCACCTGATAACCCTTGAAGTGACCCGCAACAATATCCACCTCATGACGATATGCAGCCATAAGCGGGTCCTTAGAATCCCAAGTGCCAGACACCTGTTGAGCCACGAGGTCCGAGTCACCGAAGCACTTAACCCGACTTAGATTCATCTCTTTAGCCATCCGGAGACCATGGAGCAAAGCTTCATACTCAGCTGCATTATTAGTACAAGGGAACATTAAGCGGAGAACATAACAAAACTTATCACCTCGTGGCGAAGTTAATACGACTCCAACCCCCGAGCCTTCCAATTGCCTGGATCCATCAAAATGGATAGTCCAATATGTGTGATCCGGCTTCTCCTCTGGTGCTTGCAACTCAGTCCAATCATTGATGAAATCAACAAGTGCTTGAGACTTCACCGCCGTCCGAGGTACGTACTTCAATCCGTGCGGCCCAAGTTCTATGGCCCACTTGGCAATCCGGCCAGTCGCCTCCCGGTTCTGTATGATATCGCCCAAGGGAGCTGAACTGACCACTGTGATGGGGTGCCCTTGGAAATACTGCTTCAACTTCCGGCTTGCCATGAAAACTCCATATACCAGCTTCTGCCAATGCGGATACCTTTGCTTGGATTCAATAAGCACCTCACTGATATAGTAAACCGGCCGCTGAACCGGATATTCCTTGTCCGCCTCCTTGCGTTCTACCATAATAGCCACGCCAACTGCGCGAGCATTGGCCGCTACATATAGTAACAACGGCTCCTTGTCGACCGGAGCTGCAAGAACGGGCGGATTGTCTAATTGCCGCTTCAAATCCTCCAACGCTTCATCAGTAGCCGGACTCCAGATGAATTGATCTGTCTTTCTCAGCATCTGGTATAAAGGGATGGCCTTCTCTCTGAGGCAGCTGATAAACCGGCTCAGCGCGGCAATCCGACCCGCCAAACGCTGAATGTCGTTGATACACTTCGGTTTAGCCAGGGAGGTGATAGTCGTAATCTTCTCCAAATTAGCCTCAATTCCTCTGTTGGACACAAGAAAACCCAATAACTTGCCTGCCGGAACACCAAAGAAACACTTGGCCGGATTAAGCATCATCTTGTAAACTCGCAAGTTGTCAAAGGTTTCCTTCAAATCATCAACCAGCGTCTCCTTCTGCCTTGACTTGACTACAATATCATCCACATAAGCGTGCACATTACGGCCAATCTGTTTATGCAAGCAGTTCTGTACACACCGTTGATAAGTGGCTTGGGCGCTCTTGATCCCAAAAGGCATAGATACATAGCAGAAGGCTCCAAAGGGAGTAATAAACACCGTCTTCTCCTGGTCCTTAACCGCCATTTTGATCTGATGATATCCAAAATACGCATCCAAAAAACTCAAATGCTCACAACCCGCCGTGGCATCAATAATCTGGTCAATGCAGGGGAGGGCAAAAGGATCCGCTGGACAAGCCTTGTTAAGATCCGTGTAATCCACACACATATGCCAAGTGCCGTTTTTCTTAAGAACCAGCACCGGATTAGCAAGCCACTCTGGATGGAACACTTCAATGATAAAACCAGCTGCTAAGAGCCTGGCCACTTCCTCTCCAATGGCTTTGCGCCTTTCTTCGTTAAACCGGCGGAGAAATTGCTTTACCGGTTTATACTTAGGATCAACATTAAGAGTGTGCTCAGCGAGTTCCCTCGGTACACCTGGCATGTCAGAAGGCTTCCATGCAAAAATGTCCCAATTCTCATGGATGAACTCGATGAGCGCGCTTTCCTATTTAGGGTCCAAGTTGGCACTGACAGTGAACTGCTTGGACGAATCGCCGGGCACGAAGTCAACAAGCGTGGTCTCAGCTGCCGATTTGAACTTCAGATCTGAATCATGCTCCGTGGTCGGCTTCTTCAAAGGGGTCATGTCCGCCGGATCAACATTGTCCCTATAATATTTCAACTCCTCTGTGGCACAAACCGACTCTGCATAGGCCACATCACCTTCCTCTCATTCCAAAGCAATCTTGCGGCTCCCATGAACCGTTATTGTCCCTTTGTAACCCGGCATCTTGAGCTGCAAATAGATATAACAAGGTTGTGCCATGAATTTGGCATAAGCCGGCCGCCCAAACAAGGCGTGGTACGGGCTCCGGATTTTCACCACCTCAAAGGATAGTGTTTCGGATCAGGAATCATGCTCGTCCTCAAAAGCCACCTCCAGGGCTATCTTACCAACAGGGTATGCTGATTTGCCAGGCACCACACCATGGAACACCGTATTAGACGGTCTGAGATCATTGTCTCTTAGCCCCATGCGGCGGAATGTCTCATAGTACAGGATGTTAATACTGCTCCCTCCATCCATGAGCACCTTGGTGAATTTATAACCTCCCACCTGAGGGTCTACCACTAATGCCAACTGGCCCGGATTGTCAACCCGGGGGGGGGGGGGTGATCCTCCCTGCTCCACACGATAGGCTTCTCCGACCAGCCTAAGTAACGTGGTATAGCTGGTTCAACAGAGTTCACCGCACGCTTGTGAAGCTTCCGGTCGCGCTTATCCAAGCTAGTTGTGAAAACGTGATACTGCCCATTGTTCAACTATTTTGGCTGGCTCTGATAACCCGACTGCTTCTGCTGCTGCTGTTGGTTGAAACCCCCTTGACCGCTCTGATTATTCTGGTTACTATTACCGCCCTGATTGAAACCTGAACCGGAAGCTCCATCGTGACCCGGCCCATGGAAACCGGATCCTGAGCCACCACCTGACCCACGGTCATACCGGAAGGCATTAGAGTTTTTAAATTCCTGCATAATGTAACAATCCTTCCAAAGGTGGTTAGTCGGCGCCTCCTTCGTCCCGTGTTTTGGGCAAGGCTGATTCAACAAATAGTTTAAGCGATCCGGGTTAGGATTTGGAGCCCCATTACGATTCGCCGCTTTACCTCTGCGCCGCTGACCCTTGTCCTGCGCATTAGTGTTAGCCACAAAGTCCATGCTGCCATCCGCTTTACGCTTGCCTCCGTTTCCATGGCCCGCCGGTTTGTATTGATGCCCCTTGGAGTTGCTATTCTTCTTTCCCTTCCCTGCTTCGTCATCGTCAGTCTCGGGATCCTTGGTACTATCAGAATCAGCATACTTCACTAAAGCGGCCATGAGAGTTCCCATGTCATTACAGAACCGCTTCATACGCCCCAACTTCAACTTTAAAGGCTAAAACCGGCAGTTGCCCTCCAGGGTTAAGATCGCCGAGTCAGCATTGATCCTGTCAGACGAGTGCAAGACTTCCGAAATGCGGCGTACCCAATGGGTTGTTGATTCTCTGTCCTCCTGAACACAAGCCGCCAAGTCTACTATGGACTTAGGCTGCTTACACGTATCTTTGAAATTCTGGATAAACCGGGCCCGCAACTGGGCCCATGAACTAATAGAATTAGGCGGTAGGCTTTTCAACCAAGTATGGGTCGTGCCTTCAAGCATCATGGTGAAGTACTTTGCACACGCGGTCTCATCCACATCCAGCATCTCCATGGCCATCTCATAACTCTCTACCCACGCTTCTGGAGATAAATCAGCGGTGTAATTCGGCACATTGCGCGGACCCTTGAAGTCTTTGGGCAGGCGTACATTGCGTAAAGCGGGGACTAAACAGGGCACTCCCAAGCTAGATGCGACCCCTGGCCAGGCTGAGGTGGTAGGACGAACCGGTGTAAGCTGATCCGCCTCGTTCTGTGCTGCTAACTCGGCCTCCCTTCGTGCCCGGGCCTGGTCCACTACATCCTGAGCATCGCGAACACCACCTGCCGGGTTATTGCCACGGGCTGCTTCACGGCCCCGCGCATTGCTTGATATGGCCGGTTCATCTAGGCACCTACTATAGCTCCGTCTTGGACAAGGTGTGGAATGAATCCGATCGCGGCTTTATGAATATGCCTCTTGTTGAATCAAAGCGGTCCAGAGAAGTTCCTTAACCCGGCGCATCTCTATTGCTTGTGGAGAGTCTCCTTCGACCGGGATAGCTTCTAATCGCGCAGCAGCTGCGACAAGATTGTCCATAGGATTAGAATAATGACCCGGAGGTGTCTGGACCGGCGGAGGAATCACAATGTTCTGCCGAGGAGGTTTCATCAGGTGGGGTTGGACCGTCGCTCCTGGCCCTGGTGCCTCGACCCGGTTTACCTCCTGGTGCCCCAGCGGATTACTGGTTCCAGCTCCCGGAGTGCGAAAGAGATTTCGAGGGTCGAACCCTAACGGCAGGCGTGATCTGTGCTTCCGCTTCAAGACCTCCTGTGATGCGTTCTGGTCGAGCATGAGCTTATAGGCCTGGGCATACAAAGGGGCCCACTCTGCGGCCATCCTGTCCTTCTCTACTGCCAGGTCGGCTTTGGCCTGCATGATCTGCTCTATCACCTTTGCAACCTCCGCATCATGGGCCTCCTGATCCGCCGGATTGGCATCTGCCATAAGTACCACTAGTGCGTCAAACAGGTCAGACAGAACTTGAACCGGTGGGTGCACAAGGCCTCCTGCCGCTGCTGCCGCTGCCGCTGCTGATCTGGAGAGCATTGCTGCTGCGGTCGAAGAGTGATTCGCCGCCTGCGTGCCGGCCATGAATATTCCAACCCGGTTGATCTGATCTGGGGGGTCCGGAATACTGTTGCCATCGGAACAACCCCTAATCTGGTCATCTTGCAACTGGTATAATGATTCAGTCTCTCCGGTTGAGGACTCGTCGCCGGAATAGACGACGGTCTCACTACCGTATTCTGAATCGTCCTCATGCTCTCCTCCGTGGATGACTCCGACGAAGGCACGCTTCATGGCCGGTTTAACCTGGGTAGATCTCGCACGCTGAGCCGTCTCGACGAGGTCGGTGCAGATGTCCGGCTCAGGCCCAGGCTCACCGATCTTGCCGATGAAAATGTGTATGCCGCCAAAGGGGACCCGGTATCCGTACTCGATCGAGCTGGCTTCGGGACCCCATCCTGAATCGTCGATGTAGAGCTTGCCGCGACGACTCTTGGTCATCCGGCCCACAGCATAGCCTTCGAGTCCTTTGAGCTTCCCTCCAAGATCATCAAACCGTCGTGCGATAGCCCCACGGTGGGCGCCAACTGTCGTGGATTTGTCACGGCAGATGTCCTACTGAAAGGACTTAGTCATGGAGCCATCGCTACGGGTTAACTTGAAGGGGTTAAAGCGGACACAAAGACACAAGGGTTTATACTAGTTCGGCCCCTTCGATGAAGGTAAAAGCCTACGTCTAGTTGTGATGGAATTGATGGGGTTTCGATGGCTAGGGAGCAAACAAGCTTCGCCTAGGCTCGAGTTGTTGTTGTCTGTCTTTGAACCGCCGCCGGGTCGTCCCCTTATATACATGGGTGATGCCCGTCGGTCCATGGAGTCCCATACCGGTTCATATTCGTATCCCGGTTGCTCTCCCTCTATTCCTAACTTACAGTACAAGTTTACAAATCAAGCCGGTATATGGCTACAGGCTCTAAAACGACTACAGGCCTTGGGCCTTCATCTGCTTATACTACTAATGAAGTTAACCCGGCCCAGGTAGGCCGGTTCACGCCCAGTGGTAATATCCCCAACAGTATTGGATACCGACGATCGAATCTCGGGTAAGTAACATACCGATGACAAAGGGAACAACGTATGTTGTTATGCGGTTTGACCGATAAAGATCTTCGTAGAATATGTGGGAGCCAATATGGGCATCCAGGTCCCGCTATTGGTTATTGACCGGAAACGTGTCTCGGTCATGTCTACATAGTTCTCGAACCCGTAGGGTCCGCATGCTTAATGTTTCGTTGACGATATAGTATTATATGAGTTATGCATGTTGGTAACTGAATGTTGTTCGGAGTCCCGGATGAGATCATGGACATGACGAGGAACTCCAGAATGGTCCGGATATAAAGTTTGATATATGGGATAATAGTGTTTGATCTCCGAAAGGGTTCCAGAATTCACCGGAAGGGGTTCCGGATGTTTCCCGAAATGTTTGGGTACGAGAACACGTTATTTGGGCCAAAGGGGAAAGCCCACAAGGTTTTTGGAAAGCGCAAAAGGAAGTTTTGCGGAGTCCAGGGGCCAGACGCCAGAGTGGGTCCAGACGCAGGGAACCCTGGCGTCTGGCCCTGGAGTCCGAGAAGGACTCTTGCCTTTCGGGTGAAACCGACTTTGTGGAGGCTTTTACTCCAAGTTTCGACCCCAAGGCTCAACATATAAATAGAGGGGCAGGGCAAGCACCAAAGACACATCAAGAAACACCAAGCCCTGTGCCGGCAACCCCGTCCCCTCTAGTTTATCCTCCGTCATAGTTTTCGTAGTGCTTAGGCGAAGCCCTGCGGAGATTGTTCTTCACCAACACCGTCACCACGCCGTCGTGCTGCCGGAACTCATCTACTACTTCACCTGTCTTGCTGGATCGAGAAGGCGAGGATGTCATCGAGCTGAACGTGTGCAGAACTCGGAGGTGTCGTGCGTTCGGTACTTGGATCGGTCGGATCATGAAGACGTACGACTACATCAACCGCGTTGATAAACGCTTCCGCTTAGCGATCTTCAAGGGTATGAAGATACACTCCCCTTCTCGTTGCTATACATCACCATGATCTTGCGTGTGCGTAGGAAATTTTTTGAAATTACTACGTTCCCCAACACTCCTGCCTTGTGGCCTCCTTGTGGCGTTCCAGACTTCTAATCCAAGTCTTCTGGTTTGCTTGCAGTCCAAGAAAGATCATCGCGAAGGTTTCATTCTGTTTGGACTCCGTTTGGTATTCCTTTTCTGTAAAACTCTAAAATAGGCAAAAAAAAACAGAAACTGGCACTGGGCCTCCAGTTAATAGGTTAGTCCCAAAAATAATATAAAAGAGCATATTAAAGCCCATTAAACATCCAAAACAGATAATATAATAGCATGGAATAATTAAAAATTATAGATACGTTGGAGATGTATCAAGATTGCATCTACATACCCTTGTAGATCACTAAACGGAAGCGTGAAGAAACGCGGTTGATGTAGTCGAATGTCTTCGTGATCCAATCATGATCCGTCCGCGAACTCCCGATCCAAACGTTGAACGGATGGCACCTCCGCGTTTAACACACGTACGGCTTGATGACGCCTTCACCTCCTCGATCCAGCAAGCAAGGATGAAGCAGTAGCTCAAGTTCCCGGCAGCCGACGGCGTGGTGGCGGTGGTGGTGGAGCAATCTCGGCCGAGCTTCGCTAAGCGTACCAAGAGAGAGACGAACTACGAGAGAGTGGGAAGGCAGCGCTGTGGCATAGATGGGTGCGGCTGCCCTCCCTCTACCCCTCTATATATAGGGGGAAGGGAGGAGAGGGGCGCCCCTAGGGTTTCCCCAGGGGGCCGGCAGCCACAAGGGGCAACCCTAGATGGGTTTGGGTGGCCCCCCTTAGGTGGCTTGCCCCCTAAGCAAGGGGGAGGCAGCCCTAGGGGGAGCACCACCCTTCCTGGCCTCATAGGATGGGGTGATGGGGTCGCACAGCCCCTTAGTGGGCTGGTGTGCCCCTCCTCTTGGCCCATGAGCCCCCCAACACTTGTCGGGCCCCCTGAAACCCCTTTCGGTCATCCTAGTCATAACCCGGTGCCCCTGGAACACTTCCGTACTCCAATACCCTTCGTCCTATATATCAATCTTCACCTCTGGACCATTTCGGAGTTCCTCGTCGTGTCTAAGATCTCATCCGGGACACCAAAGAACATTCAGTTACCACCAAAACAACTAAACTATACTTATATCGTCACCAAATGTTAAGTGTGTAGACGCTCCGGGTTCGAGAACTATGCAGACATGACCGAGACACCTCTACGACCAATAACCAATAGCGGGACTTGGATTCCCATATTGGTTCCTACATATTCTACAAAGATCTTTATCGGTTGAACCTCAATGTCAAGGATTCAGCTGATCCCATATGTAGTTCCCTTTGTCTGTCAGTATGTTACTTGCCCGAGATTCGATCATCAGTATCGCCATACCTAGTTCAATCTTGTTACCGACAAGTCTCTTTAATCGTTCCATAATACAAGATCCCGTGGCTAAATCTTTATTCACATTGCTTGCAAGCTGATTGTGATGTTGTCTTACCGAGTTCGCCCTCAGATACCTCTTTGTCATACGGAGTGACAAATCCCAGTCTTGATCCATGCCAACTCAACAGACACCCTCAAAGATACCTGTAGAGCACCTTTATAGTCACCCAGTTACGTTGCGACATTTGATACACAAAATGTACTCCTCTGGTGTCAATGAGTTGCATGATCTCATGGTCATAGGAACAGATACTTTGACATGCAGAAAACGATAGCAATAAACTTGATACAATCATATGCTACATTTATAGTTTGGGTCTTGTCCATCACATCATTCTCCTAATGATGTGATCCCATTATAAAATGACTGCTCATGTCTATGGCTAGGAAACCATAGCCATCCTTGATCAACGAGCTAGTCTAGTATAGGCTCACTAGGGGCACGTTGTTGTCTATGTATCCATACATGTATTTGAGTTTCTGGTCAATACAATTATAGCATGGATAATAAACGATTATCATGAACATGGAAATATGATAATAACAAATTTATTATTGCCTCTAGGGCATATTTCCAACAGTCTCCCACTTGCACAAGAGTCAATAATCTAGTTGACATCGCCATGTGATTAACACCCAATGAGTTCTGGGGTTTGATCATGTTTTTCTTGTGAGAGAGGTTTTAGTCAACGGGTCTGCAACATTCAGATCCGCATGTATGTCGCAAATCTCTATGTCATATTGTAGATGTTGCTACCGCGCTCCACTTGGAGCTATTCCAAATGGCTGCTCTACTATACGTATCCTGTTTGCTATGCAGAGTCATCCGGAATGGTGTTAAAGCTTGCATCGACGTAACCCTTTACGCCAAACTCTTTATCACCTCCATAACCGAGAAAAATTTCCTTATTCTTCTAAGGATAATTTTGACCGTTTTCCAGTGATCCATTCCTGGATCACTCTTGTACCCCCTTGCCAGACATGTGGCAAGGCACACATCAGGTGTGGTACACATCATGGCATACCATATAGAGCCTATGGCTAAGACATAGGGGACAACCTTCGTCCTTCTTCTGCCGAGGTCGAGCTTTGAGTCTTACTCAACTCCACACCTTACAACTTAGCCAAGAACTCCTTCTCTGATTGATCCATTTTGAACTCCTTGAAAATCATGTCAAGGTATGTGCTCTATGAAAGTCTTATCAGGCATCTTGATCTATCTCCATAAATCTTGTTACCCAATATGTAAGCAGTTTTACCCAGGTCTTCCTTTGAAAAACTCCTTTCAAACAACCCTTTATGCTTTCCAGAAAAACTATATCATTTCCGATCAACAATATGTCATCCACGTATACTTATTAGAAATGTTGTAGTGCTCCCACTCACTTTCTTGTAAATATAAGTTTCTTGCAAACTTTGTATAAACCCAAAAGCTTTGATCACCTCATCAAAGCGTATGTTCCAACTCCGAGATGCTTGCTCCAGTCCAAGGATCGTTGGAGTTTGCATACCTTTTAGCATCCTTAGGATCGACAAAACCATTTGGTTGTATCACATACAACCTTTCCCCCCGGAAACTGTCAAGGAAACTTTGTTTTGACATCCATCTGCCAGATTTTGTAATTGAAAATGCAGCAACTGCTAACATAATTCCAACACACTTTAGCATCACTACGACTGAGAAAGTCTCATCATAATCAACTCCTTGAACTTGTCGGAAACTTCTTTGCGACAAGTCGAGCTTCATAAATGGTGACATTACCATCAGTGTTTGTCTTCTTCTTAAAGATCCATTTATTCGCATACATGGATCATATCTTGGATTTAATGGCTCCCAGCCATTCGTTGGAATTCGGGCCCACCATCGCTTCTTCATAGTTTGTAGGTTCACTGTTGTCTAAAACATGAACTCTTGTAACAACCCGACCTCAAACGGTCAAGCCTCTGTGTATCTGTGCCATCACTATGAGTAACAAGTTTGGTGCTGTTGATAGACGTCCGGAACAACTTGCTTGTGGCAATTTGGTTGGCTCATGTGGAGGAGATCCAATAGCTCTCTTTGTCTTAATCCAACGATAGGGGAGGCGGTCAATCTTTTCCATTGCTTCAACCGGTCGACCTAATGATTGATAGTTTTACACTCATCTACCTTAGTTTAAACCGAGATATTTTATTTAAAAAATAGATATTCGCTCTGATATAGCCACTAATGACTAATGAACACAAAGAATTTCACAAATCCTCTCTTTGATGTGTTTTCATAGGAAATGGGCTAAAAGGAAAGAAATCACGTGTGAAAATGGAAAGGAAGGAAAATGAAGCAAGAATGAATCTGGAGGAGGCGTGCGAAGACAGAGCAAAAGACAACGTTCCATACGGGCGCAAAGAAACCGAGGCAAATCTTCTACATGAACAACTTTTATAAAGGGGGCCCATCAAAATGTCAAATGTGGAGCGTCGATAGAAGTCAGAACATCATCATCTTCGTCCACAAACCCTAGCCACCGCCATTCCCATCTATATAGCCGTAGTGACCACCATAGTGCTTAGAGGGATCGGTACAAAAGCTTGTGTCGGCAGCTTGTTATACAGCGCCGGAATCTCTAGTTCACTGATGCACGAAAAAATGGAGAACCCTTTTTGGCGCGTTGGTTGCCAATAGGAACAATGCCACACTCCTACCTGCTGCGTACACTTGGGCCAACCCAGCTAGAACCTTCCCTAGTCGATTTCCTTTTTTCTCATTTTTTTCATTTTCATTCTTTCCTTTCTTTTTTCATTTTCATTTTTTCTTTGTTTTATGATTTTCATGTTTTACGTTCCATGTTCCTTTTTTCTTTGACGTATTTTTTGTTTAATTTTTATTTTTATTTTTATTTTAAATTTTGATACATCTTCAAATTCATGAACATTTTTGGAAATTATGATTTTTTAATTCAGAGAAAGTTTTTTGAAATCATGAATTTTTTCAATCCATGATCATTTTTTGACAAATTCACAAACATTTTTCATTTTTAATTAACAACTTTTTGAATCGACGGCCATTTTTTGAAATTTGGGAACTCGCAAACATTTTCTGAATTTTGTGCATATTTAGAAAAATCCTTGAACATTTTTTGAATTCATGAACATTTTGTTCATAATCACGAACATGTTTTGAACAAGTGACCTTTTTTTCGAAATCATGTGTAAATTTTTCCAAAATTTTGAATATATTTTGAATTCGAGGAGTTTTTCAAAAAAATATGAATGTTGTTCGAATCTCAAACATTTTATGATTTCCTCAACATATTTTAAAATCATGAACTTTTTGAATTCATGAATATATTTATGATTTTTTGAACATTATTTGGAAATCTGGAACTTTTTTGAATCCTGTATGATTTTAAGGAAGAAAAAAACAAAAAACTAATAAAAAGAATGAAATGAAAAATAAAAGGGGTTAGACTAAAAGGGCGTGCTTTCGTCGACGTGGGAGAAAAAAGAATGAAGGCCGGCTTGGTGGACGTGGATTGTGCCTTGCATGATTGGCCGGGCCCAATTAAACTGAAACGCATGGACTAAAAAACAAAGACATTAAACAGAAGCCGACCTTTCGGCCTGCGATTTTCCTTCCGTCGTCCCCAATTTACCGGTCGCCGCCCCACAAGAAACCGAGTGGCCAAGGGGGAGGAAAGCAAATCGACTCAGACTGACAATGCATGGCAAGCGTGATTGTCGCATCGCCGACCACAATTCTCCGGGCTCCACGGAGGAGAAGCGGGATCTATGCGTCCTGCATGATCACATCCATGGGTTCTACAGGAAGGCACTCGATCGGCTTCCGATGGGAGCGATTCCCTCGCTGGCCCCATGCCTCCTCAAGGCCAGCATTCCCTTCGGCTTTCTCAACCCGGTCACCAACATCATCGCCAACACGATCGTCTACGCCCCTTCACCGACGCCTGGATCCGACGATGACGAGGTGGCGGTGCCGGAGTGGGTCCTCTCCAAGATCATCACCAACACAAGCGACATATTCGTCTTCGAGCTACCGCTTTGCCGGCACAGGTCCCATGGCATGACCATCGCGCGATGGTCGCTGGACGGTCTTGTCAACTTCCTCACCACCCGCTTCCCCTACCTGTATGCTAAGGAAGCCCTCCGCTACCTGCTGATAACCCAGAAGTATAGAGGGATCAATTGTAGCCTCTTTCGATAAGTAAGAGTGTCGAACCCAACGAGGAGCTAAAGGTAGAACAAATATTACCTCAAGTTCTATCGACTACCGATACAACTCTACGCATGCTTAACGTTCGCTTTACCTAGAAGAAGTATGAAACTAGAAGGACTTTATAGGTGTTGTTGGATAGGTTTGCAAGAATATAAAGAGCATGTTTATAAAAACTAGGGCTGTTTAGATAAAGAAGCAATAAAGTTAGTATAGCGAGTGTGGAAAAGTGGTGGTAGGAGTTGTGAAATTGTCCCTAAGCAATTGACTACTTTACTAGACCGATAGCAAGTTTTATGTGGGAGAGGCCACTGCTAGCATGTCATCCCTGACTTGGAATTCTATGCACTTATGATTGGAACTATTAGCAAGCATTGATGTATACTATGCAACCTTCTTCTTGTAGACTTTGTTGGGCCTCCAAGTGCAGAGGTTTGTAGGACAGTAGAAAACTTCCCTCAAGTGGTTAACCTTAAGGTTTATCAATCCGTGGGAGGCGTAGGATGAAGATGGTATCTCTCAAACAACCCTGCAACAAAATAATAAAGAGTCTCTTGTGTCCCCAACACACCCAACACAATGGTAAATTGTATAGGTGCACTAGTTCGGCGAAGAGATGGTGATACAAGTGCAATATGGATGGTAGATATAGGTTTTTGTAATCTGAAAATATAAAAACAGCAAGGTAACTATGTCAGGACCCCGACTCAATGCCACATCGATCTAGCATGTAACACCTCATATCACTTTGTGGCCCCACGCACGGTATTCCCACGGGTGTCGCCTTACCTTTGCCCGGGACCGTTTGTGCCTTTTGGCACACGTATATGATAGTGTCGCTAGCATCCATATGATGAGGAGCCCGGGCTGACATGGCTAGTCGTAAACCCAAAGTGGCACAAACTTACAGGGACAGGCATCCATGACCCAGCATCGAACATGTCGGTCATCAGCGAGTGAATCCAGGCTGTAGCACTGGGCTAGCAGGACTCCGGTGAACCGGGCTGTAGCGGGCTAACAGGACTCCGGTATTCATCGCGCGACATTTCCCCGAAGGGACAGACACAGGAACGAAGAAGGACACATGCCGGCCAGCCTAAGTGTTCCGGAGCAGTAGCAAGCTACCATGGCTCAGTGGAAACACTAGGAGACATTTCCCGGTAAGAGAGGCTACTAAGGATAAACAACTAGATAGTCAGATCCCACACATACCAAGCATTTCAATAACATACACACAATATGCTCGATATGTGCAAATACAACATGGCATCACAACATGACTCTACGACTCAAGTATTTTATTCAATAGGCTCCGAGGAGCGAGATATTACAAACATGGGTCTCATGACCCAACATTCATAGCATACAAGTCAAAACACAAGCGGAAGCTATCATGTCTGAGTACAGACATCTATAAATGAAAAAGGCTGAGAAGCCTGACTGTCTACCAGATCCTGCCGAGGGCACAAGATCGTAGCTGAGGTAACAAGCTAAACGTCGAAGTCCACGCAGAACTACTAACGAGACTGACGTCTCTCTGCAAAAACATAAAATAGGCAAACGTGAGTACAAATGTACCCAGCAAGACTTACATCAGATCTAGCTACATATGCATCATTATCAACAAGGGGGGTGGTGGGGTTTAACTGCAGCAAGCCAGCTTTGACTCGGTGGCTATCCTGAACTATGACTGCAAGTAACTCTTCTGAGGTGGTGCACACGAGTCCACATATTCACCATATCAATACACCACTATGGATCCGCTCCCGTCTCCCTACGAGAACGCCATCCATAGCACTCACGCTTATCTTGCGTATTTTAGAGTATCCACTTTCACTTGTCTATGAACTGTTATAGGCAACCCAGAAGTCCTTTACCGCGGACATGGCTATTCGAATAGATCATATTAACCCCGCAGGGGTGTACTTCTTCATACATGTTTCCACCACTTAGCGTCTGCACACGACATGTGCTCGGCAGACTTCAAGCAAAAGCCGACGTGGGTGTAGACCACGACCTACCTAAACACTCAAGTCTCTAGTCCAGGTTTATCGCCTATTCGGGTTCCATCCGCGAGGATATCCGGCCGGAGTTTCGCTCACAGCCCCAAACGATGTGTGAAGGGTTCCCGAGACACCAAACGGGCGCCCGGTACACTGTGCCACGTGCCTACCGCATCACAGCCCACCCCTCTGGTCAGCGCTGCGCATGGCCTCCAGCATACTACAAACACCAGAAACTACTTGCAACTCCTGGACAGAGGACAAGGGTGATTAAGAAGTCGAGCGGGGTCATATTTCAGGGCCCAATGCATGGTAGTAGCTGAATCATGGATCACAAACATAGAACTCAGTTCCTAAGGACGGCTTCAATGAGACAACCCACCATGTACTCCTACATGGCCTCTCACCGATACCTTTACCAAATCGTGTTCACACACCTCTGATTCACCCCCGATGAATCAGACCTGACTCAACTCTAAGCAGTAGCAAGCATGACAAACAAGCATGAATGAGTAGGCACAACAGGGCTCAAACAACTCCTACTCATGCTAGTGGGTTTCATCTATTTACTGTGGAATGACAGGTCATGCAAAGGATAAAGGGGTCCAGCTACCGCAGCAAGTAACAGGGGAATCGTTGTTGTCCCAATGCAGTAAAAGAGAGCAGGAGCGAGAGAGTGGGATTGTATCGGAATGAACAAGGGGGTTTTGCTTGCCTGGCACTTCTGAAGATAGTATAGTTCTTCATCGGTGTCATCGAACTCGTCGTCGGAATCATGTCTATCGAGAGGGAATAGATACCGGCAACACAGAAAAGAACACAATCAATGCAATGCGACAATATGATGCATGCTATGACATGGCAATATGATGTGTGATAGGTCTAATGCAACTTGGGACATAAAGGTTTGAGTCCATTTGAACCAAGGATTCAAATGATCACCCAAAATAATAAGTGATATAAGTGCATTAGCTTGTTTCACCTAAACAGCAAGGTTAAAGTGTTCTGACATGCATGAAACTACTACAGATGGAAAGATTGGATATTTCTGATCATTTTTCATATATAATTTGTTTCATTTGGAGTTACAGATTAATTTCTATGATTTTTAGAAGTTTATACTAATTTCTGGAATTTCCTGTAGAAGAATAATTCCAGTAATTAAATTACTGCGTCAGCATTACGTCAGGATGACGTCAGAGGTCAACGGGGAGGTCCAGGTCAAACTGACCAGTGGGTCCTGCATGTCAGCAGTTAATTAAACTAACTAATTTTGGTTAAAAATAATTAGATGTAGTTAGCAGAGGGGGGGCCACTTGTCATTGACTCGGAGGAGTCAACTTGGGCCCACCCAGTCCACGTAAGGGGTCAAACCCGCCGGTCAACAGGTCAAAGCCTGCCGGCGTTTAGCCGCCGGCGGGGCCAGACGCGGCGGCGTGCTGCGGGATTCGCCCACAGGGCCCCATTTGCTGCGCGGAGAGCAGCCACGGGTAGCTGGTGATCGCCCGCACCCAGCCATGGTGGTGGCTTGGCCGGGGAGTGGCCGGAGCTTCGCCGGCGACGAGGTCAGGCGGAGGCCGAAGCTCGGCCAGCTCGTGCGCGGGGCTGCGGTGGCCTAGACGGCGTGGCGCTAGCACCTACGGCCTCTATGCGGTGCGAGGGGTGTGACGGGCACAAGCCCGTGACCAAATGGTCACCGGAGCAACACCGGCGACGTGGTCAGGCGGCGGCGCGTGCGGTGAGCTTCGTGTGCTCACTGTGTTGCAATAGAAGGAGAACGGAGAAGATGGGGAGGTTCAGCAGCTCACAGGGAAGCCGCAGGGGAGGTCGGCGTGCTCGGGGAAGACTCGGTGCGGTCGGGACGACGACGGCGATCTGGGCGGCCCGAGGTTGAAGACGACGGCGGTGGGGATGATGCAGTGGCTCCGGCGTCGTGTGGCTTGGCTAGTCGGCGTAGTCGACGACGGCGAACCGTCCGGACACGGTGAAGGGGCTCGGGGACGGCGTTGGACGCGGTTTTACGGTGGCGCGGGCGCAGCAGCGTCGGCCATGGCGGAGGGAGAGCGAGGGAGAGGAAACAGGGGAAGGTGCGGGTGTCGGCGAGGTCGGGGAGAGTGAGAGAGTTCGTTCCCACGTCGCCAGCTCGACGAGGGGAGCGGCGAGGCGACGGCAGCTGCGTGGCACGCATGCCGTGCTCGCCGTCGAGCACCTGCCTGCCTGCCTGGCCAAGTCAAGCAGCTCACAGAGCGGTGGCTGGGCTGGGCCGGCAGGTGGGCCTGGTGGGTGGCGCCAGGTAAGTGGCCCGGGTGAGTCTCTCTCTCTCTTTTATTTCTGTTTTCTAATTTTCTGCAACTTTGTGACTTTATTTAAAATACTTAAACAGATCCAAAAATCATGAAACTAATCATGGCTACTGTTTAGAATATATCCAACAGTAAACATTTTAGTTTATGATTATTTGAGTATTTAAAATATTTCATAGTATTTAAATGCCCAAATGAAAATACCATATGATTTAATTCAGAGCCCAAATATGTCATGGAAAAATGTGCAACACCCCTGGTTATGTCTCCAGCATTTTCCAGAAATGATGAACATTTTTAAAAGCTATTTGGACTCTCTGAAAATATTTTAGTTGAACCTAGTTGAATTCATTTGGTGCTAGGGTTTAGGCAATCCCCATTTCAAGTTTCATAAAATTTAAACATGATGCATGGATACTACTGCAAAGACAAGCAAGGCCTGGACTGGGGCTGTGACAAACTAATGATAAAAGTGAGCGTAAACGGTATTGCAATGGTAGGAAACAAGGCAAAGAGTTCATACTTTCACTAGTGCAAGTTCTCTCAATAATAATAACATAACTGGATCATATAACTATCCCTCAACATGCAACAAAGAGTCACTCCAAAGCCACTAATAGCGGAGAACAAACGAAGAGATTATGGTAGGGTATGAAACCACCTCAAAGTTATTCTTTCGGATCGATCTATTCAAGAGTTCGTACTAGAATAACACCTTAAGACACAAATCAACCAAAACCCTAATGTCACCTAGATACTCCATTGTCACCTCAAGTATCCGTGGGCATGATTATACGATATGCATCACACAATCTCAGATTCATCTATTGAACCAACACAAAGTACTTCAAAGAGTGCCCCAAAGTTTCTACCAGAGAGTCAAGACGAAAACGTGTGCCAACCCCTATGCATAGGTTCATGGGCGGAACCCGCAAGTTGATCACCAAAACATACATCAAGTGGATCACGTGATATCCCATTGTCACCCCAGATAAGCACGGCAAGACATACATCAAGTGTTCTCAAATCCTTAAAGACTTAATCCGATAAGATAACTTCAAGAGGAAAACTCAATTCATCACAAGAGAATAGAGGGATAGAAACATCATAAGATCCAACTATAATAGCAAAGCTCGCAATACATCAAGATCGTGCCATAGAGAGAACATGAGAGAGAGAGAGAGAGAGATCAAACACATAGCTACTGGTACATACCCTCAGCCCCGAGGGTGAACTACTCCCTCCTCGTCATGGAGAGCGCCGGGATGATGAAGATGGCCACCGGTGATGGGTTCCCCCTCTGGAAGGGTACCGGAACGGGCACCCAGGAGGTTTTTGGTGGCTACAGAGGCTTGCGGTGGCAGAACTCCCGATCTATCTTCGTCTTTGATGTTTTTAGGGTACGTGGACTTATATAGGCAAAAGAAGTCGGTCAAGGGAGCCTCGAGGGGCCTAGGAGAAAGGGGGCGCGCCCTCCTATCTCCTGGCTTCCTCGAACCTTCCCTAGCTTGAACTCCAAGTCTCCCGGATCATATCCTTTCCAAAAATCACGCTCCCAAAGGTTTCATTCCATTTGGACTCCGTTCGATATTCCTTTTCTTCAAAATACTGAAACAGGCAATAAAATAGCAATATGGGATGGGCCTTCGGTTAATAGGTTAGTCCCAAAAGTAATACAAAAGTGTATAATAAAGCCCATAATCATTCAACACATATAATAAAATAGCATGAATGCTTCATAAATTATAGATACATTGGAGACGGATCAGCATACCCAAGCTTAATTCCTACTCGTCCTCGAGTAGGTAAATGATAAAAGAAAGAATTTATGAAGTGTGAATGCTAGAAGGTGCACAAGTTTGATCAATGATAATTTCAATCACCTTTTCTAGCATGATTATATGTCATAACAGTAGTTCATCTCATAAAACTTCTCACGATCAAGTAACAAGCTATTCACATGTTAAAGCATAGACCATAAACTTTCTTGAAAACTAGCAAACTTCATTCTTAGTCATCAAACAATTGCAATTCATCTTATTTTCAGGAAGGGTCTATGTCAGAGCTTTGATTTAGCAAACTCCACATACTCAACTATCATATAGTCTTCTACAATTGCTAACACTCACGCAATACTAATGGTTATGGAGTTTTAATCAGACACTTAGAAAGATAGGGGCTTATAATGTTGCCTCCCAACGTATTCACCTTTGGGTGATGTCAACAATAATAATTCATGCTAACTTACATCCAATTGGATATATATATCAGGATCTTTCCAACACGAGGTGCTTGCCAAAGGATAAAATGAAAAAGGGAAAGGTGAAGATCACCTTGACTCTTGCATAAAAGTAGAAGATAGGCCCTTCGCAGAGGGAAGCAGGGATTTGCAGAGGTGCTAGAGCTCAATTTTGAAATAGAGATAAATAATTCTTAGAGGTATGATCTCATTGTCAACATAACAACCATGAGTTCCCAATATCTTCCATACTACATACATTACAGGCGGTTCCCAAACAGAATGGTAAAAGTTTTTACTCCCCCTCCACCAACAATCATCAATCCATGGCTTGCCCGAAACAACGGGTGCCTCCAACTAACATCAAACCTGGGGGAGTTTTGTTTGCAATTATTTTTTATTTGATTTTGATCTTTTGATCATGGGGCTGGGCATCCCGGTTACCAGCCATTTTTCTCTTGAATGACAAGCGGAGTCCACTCATCTTGAGAATAACCCACATAGCTTGGAAGATACTGACAGCCCCTAGTCGCTACATGAGCGATTCGGGCATACAATACAGATTATCATTTGAAGGTTTACAGTTTGGCACATGCAAATTTACTTGGAACGGCAGGTAAATACCGCATATAGGTAGGTATGGTGGACACTCATGGCAAAAACTGGGTTTAAGGATATTTGGAAGCACAAGTAGTATCTCTACTTGGTGCAAGGAATTTTGGCTAGCATGAGGGGGAAAGGCAAGCTCAACATGTTTGAACGATCCATGACAATATACTTTAACTGAGATGTGAGAAAACATAACCCATTAAGTTTTCTTCCTTGTCCAACATCAACTCTTTAACATGTCATACTTAATGAGTGCTCACAATTATAAAAGATGTCTAGGATAGTATATTTATATGTGAAATCTCTCTTCCTTCAATAATCTTTCATGAATTGTTCAAATGACCAATACAATGCTTGCTAACCTTCAATAAATTTACAACCTCTACTTCTTAGATGTGAAGTCATTACTCCCCATAGGATAAGCTAATGAAACATATATAATTTCAGATTTATGATTTTCAACTCATTCAACCATTTACTCATAGGATATAAGTGAAGCACACGAGTAAAATAACAAACTACTCCATAAAGATATAAGTGAAGATCAATGAGTAGCTAAATAATTTTGTAACTATGTGAAGACTCTCTCTCATTTAAGGATTTCAGATCTTATGTACTTTATTCAAGCAGCAAGCAAAGCAACATAAATTGGCATTGCAAGGATAGCACAACTCATGTGAAGAAGCAAAAACTTAGGCTCAACCGATACTAACCGATAGTTGTTGAAGAAGAAAGATGGGATGCCTACCGGGGCATCCCCAAGCTTAAATGCTTTAGACTTCTTGAAATATTATCTTGGGGTGCCTTGGGCATCCCCAAGCTTGAACTTTTGTGTCTCCTTAATTCCTCTCATATCATGGTTTCTCTTTTTATCAAAAGCTTCATCCACAACAAACTCAACAAGAACTCGTGAGATAGGTTAGTATAAACCAATGAAAAACCTTATCATTTTCTACTGTAACAAATCACTAAAATTATTATTCAACATCGCATACTAAATGCCTCTGCATATTTAATACTCCTATCCTTAAATAGAATCATTAAACAAGCAAACATATGCAAACAATGCAAACATAACAGCAATCTGCCAAAACAGTATAGTCTGTAAAGAATGCAAGATTCATCATAATTCCTAACTCCAAAAATTATGAGAAAAATACTACGATGCAGAAGATTTATCAAAGCTCAATATGCAAAAAGTTTCAACATTATACCATTCTCTGACTTTTCTAGGGAATTTTTGCAACAGCGGTAAACTTTCTGTTTTCAAACAGCAACATGTATACTAGCAAAATAAGCATGGTAAAGGCTATCCTTGACATTTTTATTGAAAATAAAGATGCAAAACATTATTCTAAATAACAGCAAGCAAATACTAACAAAAGAAAATGACGCTCCAAGCAAAACACATATCATGTGGTGAATAAAAATATAGCTCCAAGTAAAGTTACCGATGAACGAGGACGAAAGAGGGGGTGCCTTGGGCATACCCAAGCTTAGGCTCTCGCCACTCCTTATTCCATATTCCATCGAATCTTTACCCAAAACCTGGAAACTCCACAACACAAAACTCAACAGAAAACTCGTAAGCTCCTTTAGTATAAGAAAACATAACCACCACATAAGGTACTGTAATGAACTCATTCTTTATTTATATTGGTGTTAAACCTACTGTATTCCAAGTTCTCTAAGGTTCATACCACTTAATACTAGCCATATATGCATCCAAATAAGCAAACAACACACGAAAAACAGAATCTGTGAAAAACAGAACAATCTGTAGTAATATGTATCAAACGTATACTTCTGGAACTCCAAAAATCCTAACAAATTAGGAAGTCCTAAGAAATTTGTGTGCTAATCCAGAGCAAAAATAATCAGATCAGAATCATGTTTCTGTTAATTAACAAAACTAATTTACTGGGTGCAAAAGTTTCTGATTCTCAGCAGGATCAACACAACTATCACCGTAAGCTATCCTAAAGGTCTTACTTGGCACTTTATTGAAACAAAAGCTATAAAACATGATTACTACAGTAGCATAATCATGTGGACACACAAAAACAGTAAGGGTAAATATTGGGTTGTCTCCCAACAAGCGCTTTCCTTTAATGCCTTTCTAGCTAGGCATGATGATGACAATGATGCTCACATAAAAGATAAGAACTGAAACATAACGGGAGCATCATGAAGCATATGACTAGCACATTTAAGTCTAACCCACTTCATATGCATAGGGATTTTGTGAGGAAACAACTTATGGGAACAATAATCAACTAGCATAGGAAGGCAGAACAAGCATAACTTCAAAACTTTAAGCACATAGAGAGGAAACTTGATATTATTGCAATTCCTAGAAGAATATATTCCTCCCTCATAATAATGTTCAGTAGCATCATGAATGAATTCAACAATATAACCAGCACCTAAAGCATTCTTTTCATGATCTACTTGCATAGAAAATTTACTACTCTCCATATAAGAAAAATTCTTCTCATTCGGAATAGTGGGAGTATCATAAAAGACTTGAATACTATAAATTGTTTCCACATTAAAAGAGTAATGTTCAGAAAAAGGGTAATCATAATCATGACAAGTTTTATAAATATAATCATCACTACTTTTTATAGCATAAGTTTCATCACAATAATCATCATAAGTACCAACCTTGTTCTCATCATAATCGATTGAAACCTCTTCCAAGATAGTGGAATCATCACTAAATAAAGTTGACACTCTTCCAAATCCACTTTCATATTCATCACAATAAGATCCAACATCCTCCAAAATAGTGGGATAACTACTTCCTAAAGTTGACACTCTTCCAAACCCACTTTCATCAATATAATCATCATAGGTAAGGGGCATGCAATCATCATAACAACTTTGCATATCAAAACTTGGGATGCTAAAAATATCACCTTCATTAAACATAGCATCCCGAAGCTTTGGACAAACATTAATTTCAGCAAATATATTCTCAAATATTTCATCCTCATCAAACATAGCTTCCCCAAGTTTGGGCCCTTTCATATCATAAGCATAATCACTCTCATCATTAAAAATATGGATAGCACCAATTGTATAGCAATTATCATCATCACAATGAGTAGTAGGAGCAACATAATTTGGGAGGGATACCTTTTTACCTTTGTTGCTCCTTCTTTTATTTTTCTTCTTCACATTATGTGTGGGTTCAACCTTCTTCTTTGAGCTCCTTATTGACGAGATTGGTTGAATAGAAAGCTCCTCTTCGTTACCTGATTCATCATAAGAAATAATAGGAGGATATTGGGAAGTCTCTTCCATTTCATTAGTGTTCTCTTATTCTTCAATTTGCTTTCTTTTCTTTATGTAATTGGCAATATAAGGATTTTCAATGCAATTCACCGCACAATACAAATAAATCTTCTCTAGATCAAAATCAAGAAATCTATCAAGATTAAATTTTTGAATCCCTCAGTTATATGTTCCATTTCTTCATACCCCAAAAGAAGACTAAGCTCTTTATGATGCTCAAGGGTAATCAAGTTATCACAACTTTTGGACACGATTCGATCATGAAACAATTTGCATTGGAGATTTAAATGACCACGTTCATTGCAAATTTCACAAGGGGTGCCAAAAATATTGAATTTTTCAGCACAAACATCAAGACTTTCTTGCAACCGTTTAGTTTCTACATGCTTATGCCTCTTGCAATATCTATCTTCTCTATTTGGTGTATCTATGCAAACCCAATGCTCTCCACAAAAATCGACATGCTTATAGGAGACATTTTCATCATAACTAGTGCAATCATCATATATTCAAGGAGTTCATACTAACAACATTGAAATCATGCTCATCATTCAAAGATTTAGTATCAAACATTCTATAGATTTCTTCTTCTAGCACTTGAGCACAATTTTCCTTTTCATCATACTCACGAAAGACAATAAAAAGATGAAGCGTATGAGACAAACTCAACTCCATTTTTTTGTACTTTTCTTTTATAAGCTAAACTAGTGATAAAATAAGAAACAAAAAGATTTGATTGCAAGATCTAAAGATATACCTTCAAGCACTCACCTCCCCGGCAACGGCGCCAGAAAAGAGCTTAGTTGACGGGGTGTGAGTGCCGCTTACCTAGCCTCCCCGGCAACGGCGCCAGAAAAGAGCTTGATGTCTACTATGCAACCTTCTTCTTGTAGACGTTGTTGGGCCTCCAAGTGCAGAGGTTTGTAGGACAGTAGCAAATTTTCCTCAAGTGGATGACCTTAAGGTTTATCAATCTGTGGGAGGCATAGGATGAAGATGGTCTCTCTCAAACAACCCTACAACCAAATAACAAAGAGTCTCTTATGTCCCCAACACACTCAATACAATGGTAAATTGTATAGGTGCACTTGTTCGGCAAAGAGATGGTGATACAAGTGCAATATGGATGGTAGATATAGATTTTTGTAATCTGAAAATGTAAAAACAGCAAGGTAACTAATGATAAAAGTAAGCATAAACGGTATTCCAATGGTAGGAAACAAGGCATAGGGTTCATACTTTCACTAGTGCAAGTTCTCTCACCAATAATAACATAACTGGATCATATAACTATCCCTCAACATGCAACAGAGAGTCACTCCAAAGCCACTAATAGCGGAGAACAAACGAAGAGATTATGGTAGGGTACGAAAGCACCTCAAAGTTATTCTTTCAGATCGATCTATTCAAGAGTTCGTACTAGAATAACACCTTAAGACACAAATCAACCAAAACCCTAATGTCACCTAGATACTCCATTGTCACCTCAAGTATCGGTGGGCATGATTATACGATATGCATCACACAATCTCAGATTCATCTATTAAACCAACACAAAGTACTTCAAAGAGTGCCCCAAAGTTTCCGCCGGAGAGTCAAGACGAAAATGTGTGCCAACCCCTATACATAGGTTCATGGGCGGAACCCGCAAGTTGATCACCAAAACATACATCAAGTGGATCACGTGATATCCCATTGTCACCACAGATAAGCACGGCAAGACATACATCAAGTGTTCTCAAATCCTTAAAGACTTAATCCGATAAGATAACTTCAAGAGGAAAAATCAATTCATCACAAGAGAATAGAGGGGCAGAAACATCATAAGATCCAACTATAATAGCAAAGCTCGCAATACATCAAGATCGTGCCATAGAGAGAACATGAGAGAGAGAGAGAGAGAGAGAGATCAAACACATAGCTACTGGTACATACCCTCAGCCCCGAGGGTGAACTACTCCCTCCTCGTCATGGAGAGCGCCGGGATGATGAAGATGGCCACCAGTGATGGGTTACCCCTCCGGCAGGGTACCGGAACGGGCTCCCGAGAGGTTTTTGGTGGCTACAGAGGCTTGCGGTGGCGGAACTCCCGATCTATCTTCATCTTTGATGTTTTTAGGTTACGTGGACTTATATAGGAGAAAGAAGTTGGTCGGGGTAGCCTCGAGGGGCCCAGGAGACAGGGGTGTGCCCAGGGGGTGGGCGCGACCTCCTATCTCCTGGCTTCCACGAACCTTCCCTGTCTTGAACTCCAAGTCTCCCGGATCATATCCTTTCCAAAAATCACGCTCCCGAAGGTTTCATTCCGTTTGGACTCCGTTTGATATTCCTTTTCTTCGAAATACTGAAACAGGCAATTAAACAGCAATATGGCTGGGCCTCCGGTTAATAGGTTAGTCCTAAAAGTAATATAAAACTGTATAATAAAGCTCATAATCATTCAAAACAGATAATAAAATAGCATGAATGCTTCATAAATTATAGATAAGTTGGAGACGTATTAAGTATCCGCAACTACTAAGGTTCATTAAGGTAAAACCCAACCATAGCATTAAGATATATTGGTCCCCCTTCAATCCCGTATGCATCAATTTCTATGCTAGGTTGAAGCTTCTGTCACTCTTGCCCTCCAATACATAGTCCTATCAACATACAACTAACCCTATGGTGTGATCCACGCGCGCGCTCATATGATGGGCACCAAACACTACTAGGGAAAACCTTATACACAGAAATATAGCAACAGCGCGGGTCAAAAAACTGCGCTAGTGCTATATAGCAGTAGCGAGCAAATAAAAACCGCGCTACAGACACAAACTTAGCAGTAGCGCCTGTTGTAAAGAAAGCGCTACTACTAATATTCCCATTGGCAGAATGCTAGGCTACGCATAGCAGTAGCGAGCTTAACAGAAACGCGCTACTGCTAGAGCACAGTTAGCAGCGCGTTTCCAAAGAAGAGCGCTACTACTAACGGAAATAAAATAAGATGATAAACAAATAGAAATTTAAATGAAAATGAAAGAAATAGAAAAAGGAGAAAGGGAAAAATAAAATGTAAAGCAAAATAAACGAAAAAGCGAAAAATCGGAGGAAGGCATAGCAGCAGTGTTTGTTTGTAAGAGGAGCTATAGCTAACATAGCTGCAGCGCGTGCCCTAGACCCCCGCTATAGAAACAGAATAGGAAATTAGCTATAGCAGCAGCGCGTTTTAAGGAAAGTGCTATAGCTAACTTAGCTATAGCGCGTTTTGCGAAACGCGCTACCGCTAAGTTTGACTTAGCCAAAAAACCGTTTCCCCCCACGGCCACCACTTCCCCCAAATCCCTCAAACCCACCCCGGCCCGCGCGCGCGCCGCCGTCTCCCCGATTCCTCGCCCCACACTTCGCCGCCGCCAACGACGCCACCAGAGTCGTGCGCCGTCAACGACACCGGAGCCGCCCCCAACGCCACGGAGCCGCGCGGCCTCGTCAACGCCACCGGAGCCACCGTCGACGCCACCTACCTCGCCGTCACCGGAGACGCCCCTGCCTCCCTCGCCACCACACTGCCTCCGTCGCCACCACCGGAGCCATCATCTGTAAGCCCCCACCCCTCCTCTCTCTCTCATGCATAGGTTAGCCAGTTTAATTAGGTTAATTATCTAGGTTAGGGCAAAAATTTAGTTAGGGCATTGACAGAGAAGTAGTTAGGTTAACTAGTTTAATTAGGTTAATTATCTAGGTTAGTGCAAAAACTTAGTTAGGGCTTTGACAGAGAACTAGTCAGGTTAACTAGTTTAATTAGGTTAATTATCCATGTTAATTAGTGCAAAAATTTATTTTAGGCTTTGACAGAGAACTAGCTGCGTTAACTAGTTTAATTAGGGTTAATTATCTAGGTAAACTAGATTAACTAACTAGGTTAAATAGGTAGGTTAATTAGGTTCGTTGGATTAAGAAGCTAGGTTAAGTAGATTGGCAAAGGTTTTTGATTTTTCAAAAGACCACTATTTTTCAAGGAAAAGAATTTAGGCAAATTTTATTTTTCATTGAAGTGGTCATGTTATATCTTTTCATTGAAGTTGTTCGATTGTGCCCAAGTGGTGGCTTTGTTGTTTCCAGGGAATGATGCTGAGTGGCCTATGTTTTGCCGGAATGTTGATTAATTTCTGGTCCGGCAAATTTCAGGTTCTCGATTTGTCCACTTTTTAGCAAAGGTCATGCCGAAATTTCCCGTGAATTTCGGCATGACTTGTGCTACAAACTAGGACATATCGAGTGCCCGGGATTTGCCGCACCGGGAAGGAGTCAACATTCCTGCAAAACAATAGTCCTTTTTTATGTCATTATTCATTTTATTAGGTCTAGAATTAATTGACTAGATTTAATCATAGGAAACATGGCTAGCAACAATGAAGGACAGGGTTCTGGTGATTGCGACGACGTCTACCGGGCGGCAGACGAATTTTTTAGCTTTACCGACGATCAACAGATGTTGTTGCTGGGCCCGGCATCGGGTGGAGAGGTTAGGGACAAGAAGAGAAGGGGCGGCAGGGCCGCCTTCAGCCATAAGACCGACTTCTGCTGCATCCAGCAACCGAACAATTCTCTTAATGATGGATTCTATGTCCTACACCACATGCTGGAGTACAGACGGGATCACCAGAACCTTCAGCGTCTCGACATTAAGCCTTTCACAAAGCTCGATGACTATCTCCCTGACTTGGATGGATGGCACGACATGATGGAGTGATTGTCGATATATGACAATGTGTCCGTTTAGTCCATACTTTCTTTTATGACAAAACTTTGAGTTATGCACGGTGAAACTTTATTTGTGATGTAATTAAACCGTCCTCCTCGACTAGCGAAAATCACTCTAGTTAGGTCATTTGGGTACGATGAACTTTGTTATTTATGCTTATGATATGTTGTTTCTATTTTTGCCAAGTCTGTCTCTTTGTGTTGCTCAACTATATATGTTGCATATCATCGACTCATGTGACGATGCAGGTGCATAGATCATAAATGGCGAAGAAGTGCTATGCCAGGAGTATATATACGACAAGTGGCCGGAGTGTCAGGCCCAGGTGTACCGGTTTTCGGTTTCCGAGCGACACGCAGTACTTAGTTTAGGTTCACGCTAATGCGAGAGAGGGATACGAACTCATGTACTCAAAGTGATAGCTATTCTCGTGTATATCATTGTTTAGATGGATGACGATGTATTTGCAAGTAATCAAGACTTGTATCGCTATTTTCGAGATTGATGACGAGAGACCACTTTGTGTTGGATGATGATTATGATGATGACATGATTTGATGAGACTAATTGTATGTATATGCTATGATTACATTTGTATGTGGATGATATGCTAAAGATTATTGTATAAAGCCTATTCAAATGCAAAACAAATAAAAAACAAATCTGCAGGAAAAAAACTAATAAAACTAGTAGTAGCGAGGGGGGGATTTAGCAGTAGCGCCGACTTACCAGTAGCGCTTACCTGTAAACGGCGCTGCAGATAATACCAGTAGCGTCCTTTTCTGAAGAGTGCTGCAGCTATTCATGTGTAGCAATAGCGTGTGTCAAGACGCGCTACTGCTATATGTTAGCTGTAGCGCCTTATTAGTAGCGCCGGTACCCGCGCTACTGAGAGGGCCAAAACCCGCGCTGCTGCTAGGCTTTTCCCTAGTAGTGAAAGGACAACAACATAACCACAAGCAAATTAAACCAATCATAGCAATTCACCAATTACCGACAGGACAACGAAAATCTACTCAGATATCATAGGATGGCAACACATCATTCGATAATAATATGAAGCATAAAGCACCATGTTCAAGTAGAGGGTACATCGGGTTGTGGGAGAGTGGACTGCTGTAGATAGATGGGGGAAGGTGATGGAGATGTCGGTGAAGATGACGGAGGTGTTGGTGTAGATCACGGTGATGATGATGGCCCCAACAGCGTTTCGGCGCCACCAGAGGCGAGGGCGAGAGATCCCCCCTCCTTCTTCTTCTTCCTTGACCTTCTCCCTAGGTGGGAGAAGGGCTTCCCCTCTGGTCCATGGTCTCCATGGCGTGGGAGGGGCGAGAGCCCCTCCGAGATTGGATCTGTCTCTCCGTCTCTCTCTGTTTCTGCGTCCCCAGATTTTGCCCTTTCACCATTTCTTATATTCCCGGAGATCCGTAACTCTGATTGGATTGAAACTTTGAACACGATTTGTTTCTGGGTAATAGCTTTCTTGCAGCGAAAGAAGGGAAACAACCGCCTTACAGGGTGTCCATGAGGGTCAGGGACTCGCACTGGGCACTGGATCAATATGTTAGTCCCAAAAATAGTATAAAAAAGTTGACAAAAGTATATGAAAGTTGTATAATATTGGCATGGAACAATCAAAAATTATAGATACAATGGAGACGTATCAGCATCCCCAAGCTTAATTCCTGCTCGTCCTCGAGTAGATAAATGATAAAAGAGATATTTTTTGATGTGGAATGCTACCTAGCATAATCTTGATCATGTAATCTAATCATGGCATGAATATTAAGACACGAGTGATTCAAAGCAATAGTCTATCATTTGACATAAAAGAATTAATACTTGGGCATCCCAAACAAGTAATCATGTCTTTCAAAATATCAATGCTAAAGAATGCTATCCCTTCAAAATCATATAGTCTTGTATGCTCCCTTTTCTTAACACAAGGTACCCCTCATGCCCATCCCAGTGTCAGCCAAGCAATTGATTCATACTTTTTAATGCGCTTCAGCTTTTCAACCGTCACGCAATACATGAGCGCAAACCATGGATATAGCACTACAGGTGGAATAGAGTATGATGGTGGAGGCTGTGTGGAGAAGACAAAAAGGGAGAAACTCTCACATCGATGCGGCTAATCAATGGGCTACGGAGATGCCCATCAATTAATGTCAATGCGAGGAGTAGGGATTGCCATGCAACGGATGCACTGGAGCTATAAGTGTATGAGAGCTCAAACTGAAACTAAGTGGGTGTGCATCCAACTTGCTTGCTCATGAAAACCTCGGGCATTTGAGGAAGCCCATCATGGGAATATACAAGCCAAGTTCTATAATGAAAATTCCCACTAGTATATGAAAGTGATAACTCAAGAGACTCTCTATATGAAGAACATGGTGCTACTTTGAAGTACAAGTGTGGTAAAAGGATAGTAGCATTGCCCCTTCTCTCTTTTTCTCTCATTTTTTTACTTTTTTGGTCGACTTTTTTGGCCTCTCTTTTTTATTTGGGATTCTTTGGCCTCTTTTATTTTTCATAAAGTCCGGAGACTTATCCCGACTTGTGGGGGAATCATAGTCTCCATCATCCTTTCCTCACTTGGGCAATGCTCTAATAATGATGGTCATCACACTTTTATTTACTTACAACTCAATATTACAGCTCGATACTAGAACAAAAATATGACTCTATATGAATGCCTTTGGTGGTGTACCGGGATGTGCAATGATCTAGCATAGCAAAGATATCAAAAATGGACAAGCCATGAAAACATCATGCTAGCTGTCTTACGATCATGCAAAGCAATATGACAATGAATGCTCAAGTCATGTATATGATGATGATGAAGTTGCATGGCAATATATCTCGGAATGGCTATGGAAAGCCATGATAGGTACGTATGGTGGCTGTTTTGAGGAAGATATAAGGAGGCTTATGTGTGATAGAGTGTATAGTATCATGGGGTTTGGATGCACCGGCGAAGTTTCCACCAACTCTCGAGGTGAGAAAGGGCAACGCACGGTACCGAAGAGGCTAACAATGATGGAAGTATACGAGTGCGTATAATCCATGGACTCACATTAGTCATAAAGAACTCATATACTTATTGCAAAAGTTTATTGGCCCTCGAAGCAAAGTACTACTACACATGCTCCTAGGGGGGAGGTTGGTAGGAGTTAACCATTGCACGCGCCCGACCTTCACGCAAAGATAAACAATCAAAATACAGTGCGCGCCAATTTGGTTACATAGTTAGGAGACCATACGTGCATGCTTCGGGAATCACAAACCTTAACAGCAATATTCTTACTACACACAACCATTTACTAGAACATCCCACATATTATCATCTCTATATCGCAAAACTATTGCAAGGAATCAAACATATCATATTCAGTGACCGACAAGTTCTATGTAGGATTTTATGACTAACCATGTGAATGACCAATTCCTGTCATCTCTCTAAATAGATATAAGTGAAGCAAGAGAGTTTAGTTCTTTCTACAAAAGATATGACCACGCTCTAACAAATGTAAGTGAAGCAAAAGAGCATTCTACAAATGGCGGTTTTCTATGTGAAGAGAAACAGGAAATCCAAACTTCAAATGATATAAGTGAAGCACATGAAGCATTCTATAAAGCCATACTCAAAAGATTTAAGTGAAGTGCATCGAGCATTCTATAAATCAACCATGGACTATCTCATACCAGCATGGTGCATAAAAGAAAAATGAAAACTAAATGCAAAAGACACTCCAAGATTTGCACATATCGCATGAACGAAACGAATCCGAAAACATACCGATACTTGTTGAAGAAAGAGGGGATGCCTTCCGGGGCATCCCCAAGCTTAGACGCTTGAGTGTCCTTGAATATTTACTTGGGGTGCCTTGGGCATCCCCAAGCTTGAGCTCTTGCCTCTCCTCCTTCTCCTCATATCGAGACCTCCTCGATCATCCAACACTTCATCCACACAAAACTCAACAAAAAACTCGGTAAGATCCGTTAGTATAATAAAGCAAATCACTACTCTAAGTACTATTGCAAACCAATTCATATTTTGTTTTTGCATTGTAGCTACTGTAATATAACTTTTCCATGGCTTAATCCACTGATAGAAATTGATAGTTTCATCAAAACAAGCAAACTATGCATCAAAAACAAAATCTGTCTTAAACAGGACGTCTGTAGTAATCTGAACATTAACCATACTTCTGTAACCAAAAAATTCTGCCAAAATTTTGAAAAGTAAACAAATTGTATAGAAAGACAGTGCAAAAAGTTTCAGAACCATTTGACGTTCCAGTAAAAAAAATGTAAAATTGCGCACTACAGCCAAAGTTTTTGTCGTGCACCGCACAAACCAACAAGCATTGTAATCATCCTAAAGGCAAACCTTGGCACATTATTTTTATTATTAAACTTTATAAAAGCACACAACATAAATAAATGACTCTCTAAAACTTCCGGGTTGTCTCCCTGGCAGCGCTTTCTTTAAAGCCATTAAGCTAGGCATATAGTGCTCAAGTAATGGATCCACCGTATCCCAAGGTATATCAAAGCCAATTTTAATTAACAATGATTTGTAATTTAGTAGTGAGCACAAATTAACATATATCAAGAAACAACAAAGTCTAACTCTCTTCCTATGCATCGGCATGTCATAAAAGAATAATTCATGCACAAATAGTAAAGGCCAATGCATAATATAAGAAGTTTCTTGCAATTCTATCATGTTGGAAACATAGAGAGGTGGAGATATAGTTCCTCTCTCATAATAATTGCAAGTAGGAGCATCAAGCACATGCATATTATATCTATCAAAATCATCATGTGCAACAGTAAAATGCAACCCATCAACATAATCCTTAATAAGAGCAAACTTCTCCGATATAGTGTAGTTTGGAGAATTTAAAAAGATAATAGGACTATCATGCGTGGGTGCAATAGCAACAATTTCTTGTTTAACATAAGGAACTATAGCAAGTTCATCTCCATAAGCATAATTCATATTGGCATCTTGGCCACAAGCATAGCAAGCATCATCAAAAAGGGATATTTCAAAAGAATCAATGGGTTCATAACAATCATCATACCATTCATCCTTCGGTAAGCATGAAGGGAAATTAAACAATGTATGAGTTGAAGAGTTACTCTCATTAGAAGGTGGGCACGGGTATCTAATCTGCTCTTCCTCCTTTTGTTCTCCGCTCTCCTCATCATCTTTTTCATCCAATGAGCTCACAGTTTCATCAATTTCTTCTTCCATAGACTCCTGTAAAATATTAATCTCTTCTTGGACAGCGGAGGATTCCTCAATATATGGATTAACATAGGCATTAGAAGCATAATTATCATAACAATATTTAAGTATGGCAAAACTTTCAGATTTGTAAAGAGTAGCATCATACTTTTCAATCAAAGAAGCAATTTCATAAGCACCCTTAAAAGCAACAAATTCTTCAATTTGTTGAACATCATAGTAATTATAAACACCCTTAGCATATGAAGATACGATTCCATTATCACTAAACTCACATTGGTACGGAAGGTGTTTCTCAGGGTTTTCAGAACAACAAGTAAAATCATATATTTCATATAAATTCCCAGCATAGCATTGCAAATGATGAATTTGATCCAGTAAAAGTTTCCCTTTTTGAGATAAGAGGTGTCGCACATAAGAAGCATGCTCATCTAAAGATTTGCCCTCAACAAAGATAGTTGGGGTTTCAGCACAAGCACATAGGGATCGAAGATGATCCAAGTAAAAAGCTTCAGGAGTGTGATAGATTTTGAGTGGTTCTTCAACCATTGGTGTAGTAGGTAGGTACAACTATTTTGTTTGGTATTTTGCGTTTCCTACCAATAACTAAAGATAGAGAACAACTTAGAACAACAAATAAAATCTACTTAGTGATAAAGCAAACAATCACACATGAGAATATTCACCCCATGCAATAACTCCCCGGCAACGGCGCCAGAAATAGGTCTTGATAACCCACAAGTATAGGGGATCAATTGTAGCCTCCTTCGATAAGTAAGAGTGTCGAACCCAACGAGGAGCTAAAGGTAGAACAAATATTACCTCAAGTTCTATCGACCAGCGATACAACTCTACGCACGCTTAACGTTCGCTTTACCTAGAACAAGTATGAAACTAGAAGGACTTTGTAGGTGTTGTTGGATAGGTTTGCAAGAATATAAAGAGCACGTAAATAAAAACTAGGGGATGTTTACATAAAGAAACAATAAAGTTAGTATAGCGAGTGTGGAAAAGTGGTGGTAGGAGTTGTAAAATTGTCCCTAAGCAATTGACTACTTTACTATACCGATAGCAAGTTTTATGTGGGAGAGGCCACTGCTAGCATGTCATCCCTGACTTGGAATTCTATGCACTTATGATTGGAACTATTATCAAGCATCCGCAACTACTAAGGTTCATTAAGGTAAAACCCAACCATAGCATTAAGATATATTGGTCCCCCTTCAATCCCGTATGCATCAATTTCTATGCTAGGTTGAAGCTTCTGTCACTCTTGCCCTCCAATACATAGTCCTATCAACATACAACTAACCCTATGGTGTGATCCACGCGCGCGCTCATATGATGGGCACCAAAGGACAACAATATAACCACAAGAAAATTAAACCAATCATAGCAATTCACCAATTACCGATAGGACAATGGAAATCTACTCAGACATCATAGGATAGCAACACATCATTGGATAATAATATGAAGCATAAAGCACCATGTTCAAGTAGAGGGTACATCGGGTTGCGGGAGAGTGGACCGCTCTAGATAGATGGGGGAAGGTGATGGAGATGTTGGTGAAGATGAAGGAGGTAATGGTGTACATCGCGGTGATGATGATGGCGCCGGCGGCGTTTCGGCGCAACCGGAAGCGAGGGGGAGAGAGCCCCTGAGGGAGTCCTAGATTAGGGGGTGTCAGGATGGCCAGACTATAGCCTTTGGTCGGACTCCTGGACTATGAAGATACAAGATTGAAGACTTCATCCCGTGTCCGGATGGGACTTTCCTTGGCGTGGAAGACAAGCTTGGCGATACGAATATGTAGATCTCCTACCATTGTAACCGACTCTGTGTAACCCTAACCCTCTTCGGTGCCTATATAAACTGGAGGGTTTTAGTCCATAGGATGAACAACAATCATACCATAGGCTAGCTTCTAGGGTTTAGCCTCTCTGATCTCGTGGTAGATCTACTCTTGTACTACCCATATCATCAATATCAATCAAGCAGGAGTAGGGTTTTACCTCCATCGAGAGGGCCCGAACCTGGGTAAAAACATCGTGTCCCTTGTCTCCTGTTACCATCTGCCTAGACGCACAGTCTGGGACCCCCTACATGAGATCCGCCAGTTTTGACACCGACATTGGTGCTTTCATTGAGAGTTCCTCTGTGCTGTCATCTTTAGGCCGATGGCTCCTCCGATCATCAACAATGATGCGGTCCAGGGTGAGACTTTTCTCCCTGGACAGATCTTCGTATTCAGCGGCTTTGCACTGTGGGCCAATTCGCTTGGCCATATGGAGCAGATTCAAAGCTACGCCCCTGGCCATCAGGTCAGATTTGGAAGTTTGAACTATACGGCTGACGTCCGCGGAGACTTGATCTTCGACGGGTTCGAGCCACAGCCAAGCACGCCGCACTGTCATGATGGGCATGATCTAGCTCTGCTGCCGGACAGTGCCCTGGAGGCCGCGCAAATGTCCGCTCCGACTCTTAGCTCGGAGCTGACTGCGCCGATCGAGGATGGGTGGCTGGACACCGCCTCGGGGGCTGCTATCCCGACGGCGATTGAGCCGAACACCAACCCTGTCCTTCGTGAAGCTCGCGACTCCAAGGTGTCAGACTCCTCTCCGGACTCCGAACCTTCCGCGCCCCTGCCAATCGAATCTGATTGAGCGTTGATCATGGATTTCACTGATGCGTACATCTTTCAGCACTTGCCCTTTGGCGACATCCTGAATTCGCTAAAGTTTCTCTCTTTATTAGGAGAGCCCTGGCTGGATTATGGTCAGGAAGGTTGGGATGCGGACGACGAAGAAATTCGAAGCCCACCCACCACCCACTTCGTAGCCACTGTGGAAAGTTTAAACGACGTGCTCGACTTCGACTCCGAAGACATCGACGGTATGGACGACGATGTAGGAGACAAACATGAACCAACACCTATAGGGCACTGGACAGCCACCTCATCTCATGATGTATACATGGTGGACACACCTAAAGGAAGCGACGACGAGGAACAACGGGACGTCACGAGGGATCATTCCCTCGAAAAGCAGTCAAAACGGCGCCGTAAGCGCCGCTCAAAGTCCCGCCTCGACAAAGACAACAACCATACAGACCCAGCCATAGAGCAGGGCGAACCGGTGGATGACGAACATGCTACCGAGCAACAGTCCGAAAAGGACAATCTGGATAAACAACCCGTCCCCAGCGAAGATAACAGTCCGGGCGATCTCATGCCGGACAAGTTACTAGAGTAGAAGAACCTCCACAAAAGGCTCGTCGCCACTGCGCGTAGCCTGAAAAAGCAGAAGCGGAAGCTCAAAACAGCGGAAGATGCGCTCATAATCAGATGCAGCAAAGTACTCAACACCGCAGACAAATACGGCGATAGTCGCCGAACAAAGAGCTACCCGAAGCGAAAACTACTGCCCGAATTCGATGAGGAGGCCGTAGAGCCTCCGCAATCAAAGAACAAGGAGGCCACTCGGTCGGATAGACGACCCCATGGCAGACATAGAGCGGCAAACGGCGTCGCACACAAGCCGGCCCTCGATCCGCACACAAATTCGCATGAAAAAGATGGCCCAGATAGATCTATCTACGGGACAAGAAAGCAAGCTCTAGTAAGCAATGCAACACATCAAGTATCCGAATACTATGGTACACCTAAACACAGGGGTGCTGCACACCCCCTATGTTTCACCAATGAGGTTCTGGATTATAAATTTCCAGCGGGATTCAAGCCCGTAAACATAGAGGCATACGACGGAATAACAGACCCTGGAGTCTGGATTGAGGATTACATCCTCCACATACACATGGCTAGAGGAGATGATCTACCCGCCATAAAATACTTGCCCCTCAAGCTCAAAGGGCCAACTAGGCATTGGCTCAAAAGCCTCCCCGAAAACACCATTGGAAGTTGGGAGGAGCTCGAGGATGCCTTTCGGGCAAATTTTCAAGGGACCCATGTCCGACCTCCGGATGCAGACGACTTAAGTCACATAACTCAACAACCCGGAGAGTTAGCCCAAAAATTCTGGAACAGATTCCTTACTAAAAAGAACCAAATAGTCGACTGTCCGGACGCCGAAGCCATAGCAGCTTTCAAACATAACGTCCGAGACGAATGGCTCGCCAGACACCTCAGCCAAGAGAAGCCAAGAACAATGTCCGCATTAACAAGCCTCATGACCCGCTTTTGCGCGGGAGAGGATAGCTGGCTGGCAAGATGCAGTATCAGGGATGGAAATGGGAAACCACGACGCAGCAAGGAACAGCGTCGGACCAAGGGCAATAGCCCGAAGAGCACGACAGTCAACGCCGGATTCAAAAGCTTACGGCAGAATCATAAAAAAACTTCCCCCTAAGGATAACAGGGACGAGCTATCTAACTTAAACAAAATCTTGGACAAGGTATGCCAAATCCACAGTACCCCCGAGAAGCCTGCAAATCATACCCACAGAGATTGTTGGGTCTTCAAGCAGTCCGGCAAACTCAACGCCGAACACAAGGGGCTCGACACACCAGGCGAGGACGATGACGATCCCCACAAGCAGAGCACCGGAAAACAAAAGAATTTCCCACAAGAAGTCAAAACAGTAAACTCACTTCGCGTGACAAAAGGTAAAAATAGAGCGGCGCCCATAGAGGTATGCGCCATACGACCTACCCAGAGGAGTCCCGCCACTGGTTGTTAAAACCAATCACCTTCGACCATCAGGATTACTCTAGAAGTCTCCGGAATGCAGGACGGACTGCCTTGATATTAAATCCGATAATTGACGGACTCCAATTTACACAAGTCCTAATGGACGGCGGCAGTGATTTAAACCTGCTATATCAGGACACAATCCGCAAAATGGGGATAGACCCAGCCAAAGTTCACCATAGCAACACTTCCTTTCAAGGGGTAATTCCTGGCCCATATGCCCATAGTACGGGCTCTCTACTGCTAGAAGTTGTGTTCGGCTCACCCGACAACTTCCGCCGCGAAAAGTTAAACTTCCATCTCGCCCCATTTGCAAGTAGCTACCAAGCACTCCTGGGATGCGAAGCTTTCGCCCGCTTTAACGCAATACCGCATTATGCATCCCTTACACTTAAAATGTCCGGTCCGCGAGGCATCATCTCCTTAAAGGGAAATATCGAGTGTTCCTCGAGCGCGGAAGATTGTGTGACTGCCTTGACAGCCACACACTAAACTGGCTTTATCCAAGCACCTACACAGGTCGTTCAGACCCCGGACACGGTTAGACGAGTCCGGTGTAAGCATACAAGGGCTTACCAGCCGCATACCACCGCACAAGGGGCTCCGCGCATATACAGCAAGAGACAATAAAGCTCAATTTCCTCCCTTTTACAGATGAACACCATGCTACACCCGTCCAGGATACGGCACAACGGAGACACAGGCGCAGACGTGCAGTAGGGACCCGTTGCAAGGATTATTTTCAGATTAAGACCCTGCATAAACCCTTTTTTACTGTCTCTTGTTGATACACATCCCCTGGTTTCTTGCTATAACCAAGGAGGAGGCTGGCATTTTGGCATGGGCCACGTCAGAATTTTGCGCGTACCTAGACACCAGGGGCTTATTACCAAGGGCGTTGTTCGGCCCGTTTTCATAAAGACCGAATACCTTAGGGAGTGTTCGGCGTCTCGAGTTAGGCCTTATATGCATCCGCTCCGAATCATGTCTTTGGTCAAATGTTGGGTTTTCCCGGCTCCTATGTTTTGCCGCCTTACGTTCCGCTCTCTTGGTTAACGCGGCACCAGGAGAACTACTGCGATTTTGCCCCGGTTCGTCCAGGCGAGCACCTCAGTAGAGAAAGCCGAAAACTGACTGTCATGATATAGCGTGAGACTGGTCAACCACTCCATGACCCGCCGAAATCTTTAGGATTCCTCCGCATAGACGAAGGGCTGTTTCCCGGTCAGGCACATACGCGCCCCGAATTCGGGTGAGCGCGGTGCCCCTAGGGGCTATATAGTAGCCCCACTGTCAAACTCCTATGGCTAAGTGAAAGTGATAAAGCATTATAGTCCGGTTGCCTAGTTTGCTGCGCTACCACCTCCTTTATAGGACCAAGACGTTGGATAAAGTGTGAAAACGCACCTTTTGCAAACACCCCCGCATTATATGCGTGGGGGCTGAAGCCGAAGACTGCCATCTTTCAGGTTATATACACATATACATTAACGGCCACACAGGAGGTGCTTTAATTCTTGAAGGCACAAGTATAAAAAGCTTTTATATTTCATTGAAACATTGTTTCACAATAATACATGTTATTCGAACATAATATCCTTCGAGCACTGCGTCTCTATTAAACGAGCGCCCTGCAGAACTTCCTGAAAATAGTGCTCGATAGGCACTCGGCTTCCGTCCAAATCTTGGGATGCAACATCGGTGGCCTTCATCTCCGCCCAGCATGTCTTGACACGGGCAAGAGCCATCCGCGCACCCTATATGCATGCCAACCTTCTCATTGCATTGATATGCGGCACCGCACCAAGGAACTGCTGCACCAAGCCAAAATAACTCTTTGGCTCAGGCCTCTTCGGCCACAAAAGACTCACAACATCCTTCATGGCAAGTCCGAATAACCTATTCAGCTCCGCCCATTCGGCCAAGTGATCGGTTAATGGAAGTGGGCGCTCTGGATTATGGAACTGCAACCAAAAAACCTTTGCCATTTCATGATCCTCTTGATCTCGGAAGTGTTCGGCCGCGTCCGCGCCACTTGCCGCCAAGTCCAGATAAGCATCCTCCGCACTCCATAGCCGGTCCAACTGAGCATATTTAGGATCCATGAATTTCCTCCGGAGCAGAAAGGGCTTTCCAGCAGCGATATCTCCGGCCTGACGCAGCTCCTCCTTCATAGCTCTCATCGCAGAGCGACCATCCTTGGCCACGGTAGCGGTCTTCTTCAGGTCCTCTTGTACCGCTCGATCTTCTTTTTCAAGAAGCTTGCAGCGGTCGGCAGCATTCTTCAACTCCACGGCCATCTCAGCCATTTCCTTCTTGCTTCGGCAATGAGCAGCTTGTTCGGCTTTTAGCTCTTCGACTGCCTTTAAGGCAGCCGCGTCACTCTTTCTGGCCTGCTCCTTGGCTCCGGCGAGTTCTGCCCGTAGGTTCTCCATGGCAGTGGCACCATCTGCATCAAGCATACTTGTTGTAAGGCACGGGCATCAAGCTCCCTTACCAGGTGTCCGCGGAGAAATTGCATACCTTGTGACTCATCAAGTCGCTTATTGACAAGCACGACATCGGCATCCGCCACGTCAAGTTGCCGCTTCAGTTTGGCATATTCATCAGTCCGGCCAGCCACCGGACCCTTCGCCACCTACATAGGAAGGGCGACATATTATACCTGGGATTATGATCCTCGGCGTGCTGTCATTTTTTGACAACAAACCAAGCCTTAGGGGCTACTATCTACACAGGGCGCATTGTATATGCGGAACTGTCAGAAGGTACATCATTTTGCGTACCTCAAAGCCTGTCAGTAAACTTCTGACGGCTTCGTGCAATCCGCTCTCAGCGAATGAAACCCTTTCAATCACCATACCCATTAACGCACGGTGATCTTCTGAGATAGACGCTCGCCCGAGTAGATCCTTCAGCTCCTCCGACCAAACACCAGGTGCAGCTGGACTCGTCCGATTGCCTTTTTCGAAGGCCGGACGCGGAGGGCTTTGAGGGGAAATATGACTGCCTTCCGGCTCCGCCGGACTCGGAGAAACCCTCCGCGATGACACCTCAGGGTCGCCCGCCTCGCACGACGGTACGGCAGGGGGGGCGTTTCACTCTCAATCATCTCCGGACGAAGATCCCTGAAAATGAGCTCTGCTGAGAAGGGCTGAGATCCAAACTACCTGGTGAAACTTCGGTTATCTTCATCAGAAATAGGGCAGGGATATCCTTTATTTTAATAAAAACTCCCCTTTTTACTTACGGCTCGGTGGAGGGCTGATCCCCTTGGGGGCATAATGCGGCCGAGGCATCTCTCAGCGCAGGACTCTCTGACGAAGATTTCTTCCCCCGCTTTGTGACCATGGTCTCCGGGTCTTCAGAGGCGGTCCTCTTCTTTCCTGGGATGGAGGGATTCTCACTCCCTCCTTTCCTTCCAGCCTCCTTCGCGGAGGCGGTAGCTTCCTTGTTCCCCCCTTCACCTTCTTCCAAAGGTGCAACCTCCAGCATCCTGGTCAACATTGCATCTGGCGTGGTCTCTGGGAGGGGGGCCAGACATCTGATTAACTTTGCTTTCGCTATCCACTTCTGTTCAAGGGACAACTCTTTTATGAGCAAATTCATGATAAATATGGGATTGCGTGTCCGGGTACAGGGCTACTTACTTGAGTATCCGGGCGATTGCAGCTTAGACCTGCGTCCTCGGTCAAGTCCGGACACATCGCTTGTGATCCGAAGAAAAGCTTGTACATCTCCACGGGCGTCACGCCCATAAAATGTTGGAGAGCTCATGGCCCCTCCGGGTTAAATTCCCACAGACGGAGGGGGCGACGTCTGCAGGGCAGGATGCGGCGAATATGCATGACCTGCGCTACTACGACCAGAGTGATCTCTCTCTCTCTCTCTAGGAGATCTTGAATGCGGCCCTGCAGCAAGGGCACGTCCTTGGACGGCCCCCAGTCAAGTCCTTTATTGACCCATGACGCCAGCCGCGGTGGAGGACCCGAGCGAAAGGCAGGTGGCGCCACCCATTTGGTGCCCCTGGGAGCTGTGATATAAAACCACTCTTGTTGCCACAGGCTGAGCTCCTCCTGAAAAGAGCCCTCGGGCCATGGAGCATCAGCATTCCTGCTTATAACAGCCCCTCCGCACTCTGCCTGCTGCCCCTTGATCATCTTTAGCTCCACTTTAAAGGTCTTGAGCCACAATCCGAAGTGAGGGGTAATGCGGAGGAAGGCTCCGCATATGACAATGAACGATGAGATGTGGAGGATGGACTCCGGATCCAAGTCGTGAAATTCCAACCCATAATAAAACATGAGCCCCCTCACGAAGGGGTCCGTCGGGAAGCTTAGCCCCCGAAGAAAGTGAGACGCGAACACCACGCTTTCACCAGGCTTGGGAGTGGGAATAACCTGCCCTTGGGTAGGCAGCCTATGCGCAATTTTGCCGGTTAGATACCTGGCATCTCTTAGCCCTTGCACGTCTTCTTCCGTAACGGAGGAAGGCATCCACCGGCCTTGCTGGTCGGAGCCGGACATCATCGAATGTCCGAAGCGCCTGTATCTGGAGCTTTGGGTGTTGGAACTCGAGGCGAGGGGCGGAATCGATTGAGATTAAAAGAAAGGAGTGGAGCCTTGGTCTCTTTATAGAGAGGTTGAATACCAAGAGCCTTCCCCGTGACCGTTTGGGACTCGCCTTCAATAGAGGAGACGTGCCAATGGGCACGGTTGGGTTACCCACGCCCATATTGATGAGAATCTCGGAATAAGGGGACACGATCTCTGCTTTGACAATACGTGCCAAGGAAACCACCTCGCTAAACGCGCTGAGGTGGGACAGTAAAAATGATTCGAATAAAGGCTTGGCCGTGGTGTGATGTCACGCCATGAAATACGTCAGCAGATTGAACTTGTGTAAATATTATTCTCTCTACGGTGGTATGTGGAACTTATTTTGCAGAGCCGGACACTATCCTTGTGTTCAAAATCTTCCATGAAGTATTCGGAGGAGGAACCCACCTTGCAATGCCGAAGACAATATGCGCGCCGGAGTCGTCGTCATTGAAGCCTGGTTCAGGGGCTACTGAGGGAGTCCTGGATTAGGGGATGTCCGGATGGCCGGACTATAGCCTTTGGCCGGACTCCTGGACTATGAATATACAAGATTGAAGACTTTGTCCCGTGTCCGGATGGGACTTTCCTTGGCGTGGAAGAAAAGCTTGGCGATACGAATATGTAGATCTCCTACCATTGTAACCGACTCTGTGTAACCCTAACCCTCTTCGGTGCCTATATAAACCGGAGGGTTTTAGTCCATAGGACGAACAACAATCATACCATAGGCTAGCTTCTAGGGTTTAGCCTCTCTGATCTCGTGGTAGATCTACTCTTGTACTACCCATATCATCAATATCAATCAAGCAGGAGTAGGATTTTACCTCCATCGAGAGGGCCCGAACCTGGGTAAAAACATCATGTCCCTTGTCTCCTGTTACCATCCGCCTAGACGCACAGTCCGGGACCCCCTACCCGAGATCCGCCGGTTTTGACACCGACAGCCCCCCTCCTTCTTCTTCTTCCTTGACCTTCTCCCCAGGTGGGAGAAGGGTTTCCCCTCTGGTCCATGGTCTCCATGGCATGGGAGGGGAGAGAGCCCCTCTGAGATTGAATCTGTCTCTCCATCTCTCTCTATTTATTCGTTCCTAGATTTTGCACTTTCACCGTTTCTTATATACCCGGAGATCCGTAATTTCGATTGGATTGAAACTTTGAACATGATTTGTTTCCTGATATTAGCTTTCTTATGGCGAAAGAAGGGCAACAACCACCTTACGGGGTGTCCACGAGGGTCAGGGGCGCGCCCCCTGCCTCGTGGGCCCCTTGAGCATCGTCTCGCGTTGATTCTTCTTTCCAAAATTCATAAATATTCCAAAAATATTCTCCATCATTTTTATCCCGTTTGGACTCCATTTAATATGGGTTTTCAGCGAAACAAAAAACATGCAACAAACATGAACTGACACTAGGCACTGGATCAATATGTTAGTCCCAAAAATAGTATAAAAAGTTGCCAAAAGTATATGAAAGTTGTATAATATTCGCATGGAACAATCAAAAATTATAGATACGACGGAGACGTATCACCTGCTCCTGGGAAGGGCCGACCTTCGCGCCGCCGTGCGCCTCATCGAGCGAGATCAGAACAAGCGGCGCGGCGCATCGAGCATCACCTCCCGTACCACCATGGTCGCCTAGGAATGCACCGCGGCGTGTGCGAGGCATCCTAAACCGAATGTCCTGGTGAAAGCGTCATTGATTATGGCCTCTCGCCTATCCGATGTCACTACACTTCTTGCTGGACAAGACCCTCTCTCCCCTGCAACCCTCAAGAGCCTTACCGAGTTTCTCAAGCAAGAGCCCGCGAGCTTGGATGATCTCACCAACCTATCACTGTATCATCTTTGTGTCAAGGAGAAAAAGAAGAAGAATAAGAAGAGGAAGAGAAGCCAGCAGACATCAGAATCCATAGAGGGGAATAGGCCACGGAAGAGGAGGCTTGGGCCTCAGTTGACATTCAGATCCACTCTCTCTCTAAAGCTGCTTCTCCTCGGCAAGATCCATGGTCACTACTTACAAGCACTTGCTAATCTGCCTTGGGATGGCCTGCGCAGGCGTCACCACTGCAGCCTCCTCAAGGGTGGGTATTGCTATGGCCCCAGGGATCCTGTCTCCAACATCATCCTCAACACCATCTGGCATGGCTCTACGTTCCCTACGCCCCAAAAGTTCGAGCTGCAATTCAAGGTGGACATGATATGCACACGCATGCTTGCACGCATGGAGTGCTGCTCTTTTTACGGCCTCGTTACCTTCCTTCGAACATGTGCTCCCACCATCACGGAGCACGACGCTATCTGGTATCTTTTCAGGAGCGACGCCGATGTCCACAAGGCCATCCGCAAGTTAAAGAAGCATGGTCATGCTGTGTGTGACAATTACCAGGACGCCTATAGGCAAGCGGCGGTTGTCTCATGGTATGTCGACTCTGACGCTCTGGTGAAGTTTGCCACGTCTTCCTTGAACATGGAGTCCGACAAGCTGCCAGCTATTTTACAGGGCACACTCACCAATGATGTAGTTGAATGCCTTGCCATGGCTCTGCCACCTACCAAGTCAGAGGAGCAGACTCAGCAACTGAACTGGGTGACCTCAAGCTCACATGTCTTGAGCAAAAAACAGAAGATGTTTATTTCAGAGTTTTGGAAAAAAAATTAGGCGCGAACAAAACTTCTTTGTCAAAAGGGTCAAGGCGGCATTGAGCGACTACTCTCGGCAAAAAGGGGTTGGTGCAATTTGCCTCTATTTTTCCTTTTCTTGCTTCTGAATTCTAACATGCATCATTTTGTCTTCCGTATGCTGAAATTCTTTTTTTTAATTATCGGCTGCGCTCTTCTGCGTTGTTACGTACAAGTCCACTATAAACTTCATACCATTTGTGGTGTGAATCCTAAAGTACCTGACGGGCCAAGTGTTGCTCTCTATAAGAAGAGGCTCCAATTTGAGTACTTCCATGTCAATTTCTTGGCAACGGCTAATCGACCAAATTCCGCTGTCAGAGCTCCAGAACTGTTCTTCGCTCAATGTACCAATAGTGTTAAAGCTATGCGGGACAGACCATCCTGGTGCACCCCTGTATCGAATTCTTGCATAGATAATGGTATGCTCTCAGCTCTGTATCTCGTGGAAAATTCATTATGTCATTGTTTTCGAGCCATTGACAAGATTCAAGAAGACGGTATTAGGTGCTCGCTTTGGTTATCAATATGTTTGTGAATCCTTTTTCTGACTTATAAGTGATACTGCTAAGTTGAGTGGCTTATTTCTTCGGTGGTTCCAAATTAATTGCACATTGATATTTTTATGGCAGAAAGTGATAAAAGTATTTTGTAGCCGAGTTGTCTATTCAATATGGTCGATAGCTAAGTCCAGGATATGTTTCTAACATATAAAGATAATTAGCCTCAAAATTCATTACTCTTTTGTTTGAGACGGGCACATAAGTACCAAATGGCTCATGGAGTCCGTTGAGGTTTACCTAGCTAAATCATATTCCAACACAGTTCTCGCAGAAAACAGGGCATGCACGTACATAGTGCTTGCGGTGGCATGAAATTATTGGAATATGTTACTTGTATGTTTCGTAGTTGTAAGACAAGCAGTAGTTGGGCAAATCAGTCTTTTTCCACTACTATGGTCATAAGAGTATGTTATGTCACCTGTATCGTTATCAAATTGTTGAAATGTGTTGTCTGTATGTTTCCATTACCGTCATGGAGTTTATGGGAACAATAGTTATTCATCTAAAAACATTTACACCTTTCCATTGCTTTGATCATAGTTGTTGTTCTCTTCATAAATTTTGCAGTGGTATAACAACTTGTGTGCTGGACGGTTGTTTTTCATCTCTTATCTCATACTCCATCCATGCCAAAGTAACTGTCGTGGTTTTAGTCAAATTTGAAATCAATGCCTACTACCTAGGGAAAGAAATCAGAGTCCAAGAGAACACCACTAGTGGTTTGAAGAAAAGGCAGCTGCATATGTATCAGCAGCGTCCTTTGGCAATTTATGATCCAAGGCCTTAGATTTATAACTAACTCAATTTGATGGCTGTCATTTTTAAAATGACATGGTTTAACATGGATTCTGCGTTACAATAATGAGAGACAAGAAGTATATGATTACAATAACTTACTTCGAGATAATTAGAATAGTGTTAATGTATTCTAATATGGTCATAAGAGATACCATAAAGGAATACAAATTCTAATTGAGCTGTTGATTTATTAGAATTCGAGTTTTCCTTTATTTATTAATACAACTACAAGAAATGGGCAAGATATTATTTTTCAGCTTACTATAAAGAATCAGTAGGTATGTATATCCATAAATAGTGTTTTTAAAGTTGTTCGAAAAATCTATGATATGGGAAGAATAGGAAATATATGTGTTATGGTGTGGCAGTGTGGCATTGTCTCTCTAACTTCATATTTTGCATTCAGTTTTAGTATACATATTGTGAAATTTGTATTATCAATGATTAAAGATAGTACTTAGTCAGGACATATAGTAGGATTTATTTTATGTGCATTAAATGCTTTCTTAATAGTCTAATTCTTTATGTTTATTCTGATACAAGCTCGATGCTTCTCTTGTAAGTTTAATGGGGCAAAGATCGTGCATCCATATGATGAAATATATTCTGGGCGCTATGAGGATTTCATTCTAACAGCTCAGGGAAAACATGGCACTCCAAATGGATTAGTTATCAGTTCCTGCCATTCTCATTCTCATATGATGGCCACCATGACAGAAGATTTTATTTATTTCGATCCCAATACAGACTCAAAGATTTCAAAGATGACTCCTATTTCTAATGTGGCTTGGGAGTTGAGAAAATGCACGGGTAGAATCTTTTGATAATTTTCTGCTTTCTATGATGGGACATAATGTACAAAATGAGAATATATGACTACACAATGTATAGCAGACAGCAAAATTTGGTTCTGAAAGTCATCCTTGTTGTCAAACAGGGCAACTGAATAATCCTGTGCTTGTGAGGAGCAACTCATTAACGGCCTAAGGTTTCCAAGAACCAAGAATAAGGAAGTGTATGATTCCAACAAGACTACTATGCCACTTCAACTTCAGTAAGGAAAACTGTGTCAGTTCGACCTACTTTCTATATTCTACTATGGTGCAATAATTAATATGGCCACACAATGAAGCAACCTGACATGGTTAACTGAAGAGTATTAACCAAGATGCAAATCCTCCAAGAAGTTGGTGAATTATTAATGGTTTCAGTACTTGATTTGGTGAAAAATCCTCATAAATATATTGGTCTCCAAGTGTGCAAACAGCCCAACCAAAGCGAAATAAACTAATCTCTTCAGCACTATAAATCATAGAGGTCGGGAGGAATAAGAAATAAAACATCTACTGCCATGAGCAATGTGGTGCGAACTGTTGGAGATATGCCCTAGAGGCAATCATGTATGATGATATTTCCTATGTGTTTATGAATAAAGATAGTCCTTGGATATTATCAATGATGTGTATCAGCAAGTACGTGACTTGTTTGTGGGACTATGCATTGCATGATGACTGTCCTAAAAGGTCCCTAGTCGAAAGGGTTGTGTGGACGCGCAGCCGACTAGACTAGCATATGACACGGTCGATGGCTTGGTCTCACTAGCCATGGAGCATTGGATGCTAACCGGATAATATGGACTTGGAAAGGTCTGCTCGGATTCAACGTAGTCGGATCCGAGTCGAGATAAGGTCCGAGTCGGACAAACCCAACTATGAGACGCTGCGATATGTCATCTGTGAGTCTCTAGTACAACATACGTTCTATGTCCTAAGACCTGAGCTGACGCATGTACTCGGGATGGTGACAGACTTGCTTTGGGCCGACCAAACGCTACTCCGTGACTGGGTAGTTACAAAGGTAGGTTTCGGGTTTGTCCAGTCCCATGCTGCGAGACATGGTCGAGCAAGATGGGATTTGCCCCTCCGATCAGGAGAGATATACTATGGACCCCTCGTGTGATCCGACCAGGATAAGAATGGCCATGCGACAGGGATTATGAGATAATCCGGTTTGTGGTCGGTATCACTGGAACGAGAAAGAGGTCGGGCTAGCACAAGGATGACAGTCTCGCCTTGAGCCCGACAACATATATCGTGTGGCAAAGGGAACAGAAGTGTGACATGTTGTACAGGTTCGCCTAAACAGCTTCATGGTCTACTTGGTGGTCGGCACGCCTTGCTAGAGGCCGCTACCAACCGTACAGGTCGGAGGTGATCCGAACTGCGACCAAGCCGACTTGAACCTAAGGGGTCGCGCACTTAAGGGAAGGAACCTACGAGGTCGGTTCATAGGACACTGGTCGGATGTGATCCGAACTGGACTACGAACGTGACCGAGTAGACTTTGGGCTTTAGGGTCCGTGCGAGGCCCAAGTGTTGAGCCCGCGACGGACACCTACATAAAGTGGAGGTACGGCACACTCAAGTGGTTGATCGCTTTAGCGTTGCGACTAGGGTTTGCATGTGTTGTGAATAGCCACCTCCACTCGTCGCCGACTGTGTGATCGGACCTAGCAGTCCGCCGCACGGTGTTCCTCCTGCACGCGCGGATACCGTTAGAGGCGGTGCACTTGCGCCGCTCCGGCGAACTTGTACGTGGGATCGGACGACCGGATATTCGAGGGAGATCGAACGAGGAGGAGACGATCCACGCAGACGCGCTGCCCCAACTCTTCTTCCACTGCACGGCACTGCGCGTCTAGTGGTAACGAACTGTGATCCATCTCCCGTAGCATGTTCTTGGTTGTTCTGCACGTAGATTTAATTTGCAGTCGACGCACCCTACCGTAGAACCCAACACGAACTTCAACAAGATAGGGAGGCATCTCTGGACACAAAAAATATGAAAGGGAGGCATGGAAGTTATCCCTCGAAACATGCTTTTTCCCTGCTTTGTACATAAAGCAATCACTGAACCAAGTACACGGCTAAATGATATAAGATGGTGAGGTAGCACTCATACAATGCCAATCCCAAGATAACCGGATCACGCAGAACTACGCTACCGAAAGAAAGTATTGGGAAAACCAAGTACAACGCCACACAATGCCCTAAACACCTAAGCTCCATGACAACACCCCTAGGAGGGAAAACGGCACAAAGCGTCACTGCTGCTGAGTCCAAAAGGGACAAGGGTCTTCACTCGGAACCATGGCACAAAGAGGAGCACCACGATAACGTCTTCAGGAAGATAATGACGCTCGCAAGTGTCACCGTCGTCGGTGACAAAGCGCAGAGCTTTCGCTCGGTAGCTCCCCTCTGCCACCACGAGGTCTTCAGAACATGCGCAACAGGTTCAGCTCCCTAGGTCCGGATCGGGGCGACGCAACTGCCAAAGACAACAAGAGCACCCGAGCCACCCACCGCTACCCTCCTGCCGCCCACACGACCAAGTGGGAGCCACCACCACCGGCATGTTGCCCGCCGAAAATCCAACCATGCGGACCGCCATCCAAAGCCTCCGCTCCGGCATCCACATCACGGCAAACAAACCACAGAAGGAGGAAACGTCTCCTTTCATTCCTAGCCCAGCATCAGTCACGGGGTGGGCATATAAACCGAAAACTGAAGGACCGAACCGTTTTGACCTCGACCGAAGCCGAAGTGACCGAAACCGATTTTTTCGGTACTGAGATCGGTTAGTGATTCGTAGAAACCGAATTCGTTTCGACAGTTTTGGTCCCCATGCTCGGTCAACCAAACAGACCAAAGAACCATCAAGGCCCACCACTATCTCCTCCTTTCCATGTCTCGACGCCCGCAGGGCAAGGCAGCTAGCGACGTCCTGATCCCGACCGTCTAACTTTGATCGCTAACATTTTTTTATCAAGAGAAAGCCGATCGCTAACCTGGTCTGTAGAAGGCTAGAAACCCTATTCTATAGCCCACACAAAATAGCCCAGACAAGCAGCCGACCAGCACAGCCCAACGCAGCGCTGCTGTGCCCAAGTGCCAGGCCAGAGCCCACTTCAGTCTCTTTGGTACATAACCGAGTACCAAACTGATCGATCTGTCCACCGAACGCTCGGTTCCACTAATTCCTGAAGACCGATCGGTGCTTGTTTTTTAGGAACCGATAAACGTAAAATGCCGAAGTACCGAACCGTTTGGTTCGGGGGAACCGAATGTCCCTAGCCAGTCCCGATGGACCGAGGGGGGCACAACCCCATGACACCGATGGCCGCCATCGAGCCCACTAGCGCGATGCCTTAACTGTTGTCACGGGCACCGATCCGCTTGATAGGATAGCGGAGACCCGACCACTAGCACCGAACACCACACCCGCGAGGAGAGGGATCTCAGCCTGCAGGCACCACCGAGGCCAAGCCAAATCTTCCCTACCCGGTGCAACCGCATCAACCCGCCTCGGGCCGAAATCTAGCCCATCCGAGCGTGAGCCCTAGGACAGAGCCAATGCCGTCGCGTGTGTGGTAAGGTCGGCACCGCGGCAGACACCCGCCCAGCCCCGCGCGTTGCCTACTCGGTCCCAGGAGTAGGGAGATCGCCACCTCTACCCTGCGCCGCTAACCAGAGCCAAACCGTCAGAGTGACGCCAAGAGCTCGACTGGCCCACACCACCGCCAGTCACCGGAGCACCAGCTTGGACTCCAGCCAATCCCAGCGCCGCACGCAAGCTCCCCAGGACCAAATTTGAACGGATCTAGCAAGGAAGCCACTTGTGCACGTCCGCCCAAGCTGAGAACCCACACAACCGTCGCCCTAAAGACCAGCGTCAGCCTGCCACCACGCCATCGTAGCCGCACGCACCATCGACCAGCTCGCTCGCCGCCGCGCCGAGGATCCCTACACCAGCCCCAGGCCCCACCCGACCCGCTGTCCCACGCCAGCACGCTCCGGGCAGAGAGGATCCAGGGCCCCGCCACCACCTACGTCGGTCGGGCTTTTCCAGGCGACACCTCGCGGCGGTGGCGAGGGAGGACAGGCGTGGGGTGCTAGGGATTGCCCCTAGTCGCCAGCAGGGCCGATGCGGGGGGGTGGAGGGGAAAAAGAATGCAGGAGCTAGCTGCACACACTACAAAAAAAAGACACATCCATGACATTTTGGGCCGAACGAAAAAAAATTCTGTCATACATATGACACTTCTATGACGATAATTGTGACAAAACCCGGTATCATCATAGATGTGGTGGGCTCCTACTTCTATGACAAAAAACCATGACAGAAAATGGGCTTTTCATCCTGGGCGGGTCGGAGACGCAGCTGCATGACATTCTTTGGGCCGTCTATGACAGAAAATTTCGGGGAGTTACCGGTTACGGTGGGAGGTCGGGGGCCGAGCGATGCGCGTTTCTCTCGTACACGTACGCGTGTGTGTGCAAGGCGTTGGCTCTAACTGAACCCAAGTGAGGCGTTGGGCTCTAACTGAACCCGAGCGATTGCACTGCAGGCTACGCGTTACTGAACCCGAGCGATCGATCGATGGCTGTTAACTGAACCCGATGGAGTGATTCCTTCGCTACTGATGCTAACTGAAGCCGATTGATTGGATGAACAGTGAGCGTTGCGGGGGGGTATGGATGAACAGTGAGCGGTGGCGTTGCCTCTGGATGAACAGGACCCTGGGGTGTGGAGCGCTGGATGAACAGTAGATAGTGGAGGGGTGGCCGAGGAGGGGTCGTTGAACAGGACCCCGTGGTGTGGAGGGTTGGATGAATAGTAGACGGTGGAGGGGTGCCCATGGAGGGCTGGTTGAACAGTAGCCGCTGGAGTAGCGCGCGGTGGAGGCTGGATGAACAGGAGCCCGTGGAGGCTGGAGGAGGTCGACGGTAGCCCGTGGAGGCTGGAGGAGGTCGACGGTGGAGGTGAACAGTATCCCGTGGAGTCCAGTTTTGCGGTACGCCACACCCCTCCCAATGAACAGGACCCCCGTTTCGACCGTAGTGCTCCAACACAAGTCCGTTTTGTCTATTCTGCGGTACGCCACACCCCTCCCGATCAACAGGACCCCCGTTTCGACCGTAGGAGGTCCGTTTCGTCCGTTTTGCGGTACGCCACACCCCTCCCGATCAACAGGACCCCCGTTTCGACCGTAGGAGGTCTGTTTCCTCCGTTTTGCGATACGCCGCACGCCTCCCGATCAACAGGACCCCCGTTTCGACCGTAGGAGGTCCGTTTCCTTGTTGTGCGGTACGCCAGGCCCCTCCCGATCAACAGGATCCCGTTTCGAACGTGGCCGGTCAAACACAAGGTCGTTTCCTCCGTTGTGCGGTACGCCAGGCCTCGTTTCCATCGTCTGTTCCGTCCAAGCCCTCCGATGAACACGGCCACGCATTCCGTTCCGACCCAGCCGGTTGGCTCCCCATGAACACGACGACGATGTCGTTTCTTCGTTCCGATCCAGCCATGTACGTATGCGCGAGTAGGCATTCGAGACCCTGCCTGTATGTACGTACGTGGTCGTATTTTCTTTCTTGCACCCTCGCCGCTGTACGTACGTGTACATGCTACGTGTGCGCCTCTACTACGACACGTGCGCGCCTCTACATCTACGACATGTGCGCGCCTCTACATCGACCAGTATGTACGTACACATTCGCAACTAGAATGACAACGCTATGTATGCTTCGACCAGGTGGGTCCCGACTGTCAGGCACTTCCTTGCGTGCGAAGATGTAGCTGGTGGGTCCCAGCAGTTAGGGGGCGAATCGTTTCTTTTTTTCCCGGACGCACTTCCTTGCGTGCGAAGATGTACCAGGTGGGTCCCAGCAGTCAGGGGGGCGAATCGTTTTTTTTTTTGCCCGGACGCACTTCCTTGCGTGCAAAGATGTAGCTGGTGGGTCCTAGCAGTCAGGGGGGCGAATCGTTTTTTTGCGAAATACGGTGGCCCGTCCGGTGGGTCCCCGCTGTCAGGTGGAAGAATAATTATTTTGCACGTAATAAGGAGGCACTTCCTTGCTACATCCATGGACCCAGCTATCAGCCTCTGCACGTACAGTCCACGTACGATGGAAGCCGCTCCTTGACCACGTTGACCACGCCGCGCCGAGAGCACCAGGGCGGTGGACGACGGCGAGGCCTAGGAAGGGGATGACGCGGAGACGGGGAAGACGTGGCAGTGGATGCCCACACATAGAGGAGTACGAGGGTTCACTGGTTCGCTGCAGTGTGAGGCTGCCGTCGCCACAAAATAATAGGGGGTGTGGGTGAGTAGAGGGATGGTGAGGGAGTCCTGGATTAGGGGGTGTCTGGATAGCCGAACTATCACCTTTGGACGGACTCCTGGACTATGAAGATACAAGATTGAAGTCTTTGTCCCATGTCCGGATGGGACTTTCCTTGGCGTGGAAGGCAAGCTTGGCGATACAAATATGTAGATCTCCTACCATTGTAACCGACTCTGTGTAACCCTAACCCTCTTCGGTGCCTATATAAACCAGAGGGTTTAGACCCGTAGGACGAACAACAATCATACCATAGGCTAGCTTCTAAGGTTTAGCCTCTCTGATCTCGTGGTAGATCTACTCTTGTACTACCCATATCATAAATATTAATCAAGCAGGAGTAGGGTTTTACCTCCATCGAGAGGGCCCGAACCTGGGTAAAAACATCGTGTCCCTTGTCTCCTGTTACCATCCACCTACATGCTCAGTTCGGGACCCCCTACCCGAGATCCGCTGGTTTTGACACCGACATTGGTGCTTTCATTGAGAGTTCCTCTGTGTCGTCATCTTTAGGCCCGATGGCTCCTCCGATCATCAACAACGAAGCGGTCCAAGGTGAGACTTTTCTCCCCGGACAGATCTTCGTATTTGGCGGCTTTGCACTGCGGGCCAATTCGCTTGGCCATCTGGAGCAGATTGAAAGCTACGCCCCTGGCCATCAGGTCAGATTTGGAAGTTTGAACTATACGGCTGACGTCCGCGGAGACTTGATCTTCGACGGGTTAGAGCCACAGCCGAGCGCGCCGCACTGTCACGATGGGCATGATCTAGCTCTGCCGCCGAATAGTGCCCTGGGGGCCGCACTAGTGCCCGCTCCGACCCTTAGTTCGGAGCCGTTTGCGTCGATCGAGGACGGGTGGCTGTACTCCGCCTCGGGGGCTGTGATCTCTATGGCGATTGAGCCAAACACCAACCCTGTCCTTTGCGAAGCTCATGACTCCAAGGTGTCGGACTCCTCTCCACACTCCGAACCTTCCGCGCCCCTGCCAATCGAATCCGATTGGGCGCCGATCATGGAGTTCACCACCGCGGACATCTTTCACCACTCGCCCTTTGGCGACATCCTGAATTCACTAAAGTCTCTCTCTTTATAAGGAGAGCCCTGGCCGGACTATGGTCAGCAAGGTTGGGATGCGGACAACAAAGAAATTCGACTCCCACCCACCACCCACTTTGTAGCCACTGTCGAAAGTTTAAACAACGTGCTCGACTTTGACTCCAAAGACATCGACGGTATGGACGACGATGTAGGAGACAAACATGAACCAGCACCTATAGGGCACTGGTCAGCCACCTCATCTCACGAGGTATACATGGTAGACACACCTAAAGGAAGCGACGACGAGGAACAACGGGACGCCATGAGGGATCATTCCCTCGAAAAGCAGTCAAAACAGCGACGTAAGCGCCGCTCAAAGTCCTGCCTCGACAAAGACAGCAGCCATACGGACCCAGCCATAGAGCAGGGCTAACCAGTGGACGACGAACATGCTATCGAGCAACCGTCCGAACAGGACAATCTGGATAAACAACCCGTCCCCGGCGAAGATAACAGTCCAGACGATCTCACGCCGGACAAGTTGCTGGAGCAGAAGAATCTCCACAAAAGGCTCGTTGCCACAGCGCGTAGCTTGAAAAAGCATAAGCAGAAGCTCAAAACAGCGGAAGATGCGCTCAAAATCAGATGCAGCAAAGTACTCAACACCATAGACAAATACGGCGATAGTCGCCGAACAAAGAGCTACCCGAAGCGAAAACTACTGCCTGAATTTGATGAGGAGGCCGTAGAGCCCCCGCAATCAAAGAACAAGGAGACCACCCGGTCGGATACCCCATGGCAAACATAGAGTGGAAAACGGCACCGCACACAAGCCGGCACGCGATCCGCACACGGATTCACATCAAAAAGATGGCCCAGTTAGATCTATCTACGGGCCAAGAAAGCAAGCTCTAGTAAGCAATGCAACACATCAAGTATCTGAATATTACGGTACACCTAAATATAGGGGTGCCGCACACCCCCTATGTTTCACCGATGAGGTTCTGGATTATGAATTTCCAGCGGGATTCAAGCCCGTAAACATAGAGGCATACGACGGAACAACAGACCCTGGAGTCTGGATCGAGGATTACATCCTCCACATACACATGGCTAGAGGAGATGACCTCCACGCCATAAAATACTTACCCGACAAGCTCAAAGGGCCAGCCCGGCATTGGCTCAAAAGCCTCCTCGAAAACACCATTGGAAGTTGGGAAGAGCTCGAGGATGCTTTTCGGGCAAATTTTCAAGGGACCTATGTCCGACCTCCGGATGCAGACGATTTAAGTCACATAACTCAACAACCCGGAGAGTCAGCCCGAAAATTCTGGAATAGATTCCTTACTAAAAAGAACCAAATAGTCGACTGTCCAGACGCCGAAGCCTTAGCAGCTTTCAAACACAACGTTCGAGACGAATGGCTTGCCAGACACCTCGGCCAAGAAAAGCCAAGAACAATGGCCGCATTAACATGCCTCATGACCCGCTTTTGCAGGGGAGAGGATAGCTGGCTGGCAAGATGCAGTACCAGTGACCCAAGTACATCCGAAGTCAGGGATGGAAACGGGAAACCGCGACGCAGCAAGGACCAGCGCCGGACAAAGGGAAACAGCCCGTAGAGCACGACAGTCAACGCCGGATTCAAAAGCTCACGGCAGAACCATAAAAACTGCCCCTTAAGGATAACAGGAACGAGCTATCTAACTTAAACAAAATCTTGGACAAGATATGCCAAATCCACAGTACTCCTGGGAAGCCTGCAAACCATACCCACAGAGATTGTTGGGTCTTCAAGCAGTCCGGCAAACTCAACGCCAAACACAAGGGGCTCGACATACCAAGGGAGGACGATGACGAACCCCACAATCAGAGCACCGGAAAACAAAAGAATTTCCCACAAGAAGTCAAAACAGTAAACTCTCTTCGTGTGACAAAAGGGAAAAATAGAGCGGCGCCCATAGAGGTACACGCCATACGGCCTACCCCAGAGGAGTCCCGCCACTGGTTGTTAAAACCAATCACCTTCGACCATCAGGATTACTCTAGAAGTCTCCGGAATGCAGGACGGACTGCCTTGATATTACATCCGATAATTGACGGACTCCAATTTACACAAGTCCTAATGGACGGCGGCAGTGATTTAAACCTGCTATATCAGGACACAATCCGCAAAACGGGGATAGACCCAACGAAAATTCGCCATAGCAACACTTCCTTTCAAGGGGTAATGCCAGGCCCATATGCCCATTGTACGGGCTCTCTACTACTAGAAGTTGTGTTCGGCTCACCCGACAACTTCCGCCGCGAAAAGTTAACCTTCCACCTCGCCCCATTCACAAGTAGCTACCAAGCACTACTGGAACACGAAGCTTTCGCCCGCTTTAACGCAATACCGCATTATGCATCCCTTACACTTAAAATGCCCGGTCCGCGAGGCATCATCTCCTTAATGGGAAATACTGAGTGTTCCTGGAGCGCGGAAGATTGTGTGACTGCCTTGACAGCCACACACTAAACCGGCTTCACCAATCAAAGCACCTAAATAGGTCGTTCAGACCCCGGACACGGCTAGACGAGTCCGGCGTAAACATACAAGGGCTTACTAGCTGCATCCCCTGTACAAGGGGCTCCGCGCATGTACAACAAGAGACAATAAAGCTCAATTTTATTCATTTTTTGAATCATACTTTGTTTATTAAACATAACGTACATTTTCGCATGATCTTTTTCAACTAAGTTCCTCTCTTTTACAGATGAACATCGTGCTACACCCGTCCAGGATACGGCACAACGGAGACACCGGCGCAGACGTGCAGTAGGGACCCGTGACAAGGATTCTATTCAGATTAAGACCCTGCGTAAACCTTTTTAACTGTCTCTTGTTGGTACACATCCCCTGGTTTCTTGCTATAGCCGAGGAGGAGGCTAGCATTTTGGCATGGGCCACGTCAGAATTTTGCACGTACCTGGACACCAGGGGCTTATTACCAAGGGCGTTGTTCGGCCCGTTTTCATAAAGACCAAATACCTTAGGGAGTGTTCGGCGTCTCGAGTTAGGCCTTATATGCATCAGCTCCGAATCATGTCTTTGGTCAAATGTTGGGTTTGCCCGGCTCCTGTATTTTGCTGCCTTACGTTCCGCTCTATCGGCTAAGGCAGCACCAGGAGAACTACTGCGATTGTGCCCCGGTTCGGCCAGGCGAGCACCTCAGTAGAGAAAGCCGAAAACTGACTGTCATGATATAGCGTGATACTGGTCGACCACTCGATGACCCGCCGGATTCTTTAGGATTCCTCCGCCTTGACGAAGGGCCGTTTCCTGGTTAGGCACATATGCGCCCCGAATTCGGGTGAGCGCGGTGCCCCTAGGGGCTATATAGTAGCCCCACTGTCAAACTCCTATGGCTAAGTGAAAGTGATAAAGTATTATAGTCCGGTTGCCTAGTTTGCCGCGCTACCACCTCCTTTATAGGACCAAGACATTGGATCAAGTGCGAAAATGCGCCTTTTGCAAATACCCCCGCATTATATGCATGGGGGGCTGAAGCCGAAGACTGCCATCTTTCAGGTTATATATACATATACATTAGCGGCCGCACAGGAGGTATTTTAATTCTTGAAAGGCACAAGTATAAAAAGCTTTTATATTCCATCGATACATTGTTTCACAATAATACATGTTATTCGAACATAATATCCTTCGAGCACTGCGTCTCTATTAAAAGCGCGCCATGTAGAACTTCCTGAAAATAGTGCTCGGCAGGTACTCGGCTTCCGTCCGAGTCTTGGGATGCAACATCGGTGGCCTTCATCTCCGCCCAGTATGTCTTGACACGGGCAAGAGCCATCCGCGCACCCTCTATGCATGCCGACCTCCTCATTGCATTGATATGCGGCACCGCACCAAGGAACTGTTGCACCAAGCCAAAATAACTCTTCGGCCCGGGCCTTTTCGGCCACAAAAGACTCACGACATCCTTCATGGCAAGGCCGGATAACCTATTCAGCTCCGCCCATTCGGCCAAGTGATCGGTTAATGGAAGTGGGCGCTCTGGATTATGGAACTGCAAGCAAAAAACCTTTTCCATTTCGTGATCCTTTTGATCTCGGAAGTGTTCGGCCGCGTCCGCGGCACTTGCCGCCAAGTCTAGATAAGCATCCTCCGCACTCCACAGCCGGTCCAACTGAGCATATTTAGGATCCACGAATTTCCCCCGCAGCAGAAAGGGCTTTCCGGCCGCGATATCTCCGGCCTGATGCAGCTCCTCCTTCATAGCTCTCATCGCAGAGCGACCATCCTTGGCCTCGGTAGTGGCCTTCTTTAGGTCCTCTTGTACTGCTCGGTCTTCTTTTTCAAGAAGCTTGCAGCGGTCGCAGCATTCTTCAACTTTATGGCCATCTCGGACATTTCCTTCTTGCTTCGGCAGTGAGCAGCCTGTTCGGCTTTTAGCTCTTCGACCGCCTTTAAGGCAGCCGCATCACTCTTTCTGGCCTGCTCCTTGGCTCGGGAGAGCTCCGCCCGAAGGTTCTCATGGCAGCAGCACCATCTGCATCAGGCATACATGTTGTAAGGCACGGTCATCAAGCTCCCTTACTAGGTGTCCGCGGAGAAATTGCATACCTTGTGACTCGTCAAGTCGCTTATTGGCAAGCACGATGTCGGCATCCGCCACGTCAAGTTGCCGCTTTAGTTCGGCAAATTCATCAGTCCAGCTAGCCACCGGACCCTTCGCCACCTACATAGGAAGGGCGACATATTATACCTGGGATTATGATCCTCGGCGCGCTGTCATTTTTTGACAACACACCGAGCCTCAGGGGCTACTATCTACAAAGGGCACATTTTATATGCGGAACTGTCAGAAGGTACATCATTTTGCGTACCTCAAAACCTGTCAGTAAACTTCTGACGGCTTCATGCAATCCGCTCTCAGCGGATGAAATCCTTTCAATCACCGTACCCATTAACGCACGGTGATCTTCTGAGATAGACGCTCGCCCGAGCAGATCCTTAAGCTCCTCCGACCATACACCAGGTGGTGCCGGACTCGTCCGATGGCCTTTTTTGAAGGCCGGACGCGGAGGGCTTTTAGGGGACATACGGCTGCCTTTCGGTCCCGCCGGACTCGGAGAAACCCTCCGCGAAGACACCTCAGGGTCACCCGCCTCGCAAGACGGTACGGCAGGGGGAGGCGTTTCGCTCTCCATCATCTCCGGACGAAGATCCCCCGAAGATGAGCTCTGCTGAGAAGGGCTGAGATCCGAACTACAAGGTAAAATTTTGGTTATCTTCATCAGAAATAGGGCAGGGATATCCTTTATTTTAAAAAGAGCTCCCCTTTTTACTTACGGCTCGGTGGAGGGCTGATCCCCTTGGGGCCACAATGCGGCCGAGGCATCTCTCGGCACAGGACCCTCTTACGAAGATTTCTTCCCCCGCTTTGAGACCATGGTCTCCGGGTCCTTAGAGGCGGTCCTCTTCTTCCCTTGGATGGAGGGATTCTCGATCCCTTCTTTCCTGACAGCCTCCTTCGCGGAGGCGGTAGCTTCCTTGTTCCCCCCATCACCTTCTTCCGAAGGCGCAACCTCCAGCATCCTGGTTAACACGGGATCCGACGTGGTCTCAGGGAGGGGGGCGGACACCTGATTAACTTTGCTTTCACTATCCACTCCTGTTCAAGGGACAGCTCTTTTAAAGGGCAAGTTCGTGATAAATATGGGATAGCGTGTCCGGGTACAGGGCTACTTACTTCAGTATCCGGGCGATTGCAGCTCAGACCTGCGTCCTCGGTCAAGTCCGGACACATCGCTTGTGATCAGAAGAAAAGCTTGTATATCTCCACGGGCGTCGCGCCCATAAAATGTTGGAGACCTCGTGGTCCCTCCGGGTTAAATTCCCACAGGCAGGGGGGCGACGTTTGCAGGGTAGGGTGCAACGAATCAGCATGACCTGCGCTACTATGACCAGAGTGATCTCTCTCTCCAGGAGGTCTTGAATGCGGCTCTACAACAAGGGCACGCCCTTGGACGGCCCCCAGTCAAGTCCTTTATTGACCCATGACGCCAGCCGCGGTGGAGGAACCGAGCGAAAGGCAGGTGGCGCCACCCATTTGGTGCCCCTGGGAGCTGTGATATAAAACCACTCTTGTTGCCATAGGCTGAGCTCCTCTTGAAAAGAGCCCTCGGGCCATGGAGCATCAGCATTCTTGCTTATAACAGCCCCTCTGCACTCTGCCTGCTGCCCCTTGATCATCTTCGGTTCCACTTTGAAGGTCTTGAGCCACAATCCAAAGTGAGGGGTAATGCGGAGGAAGGCTTCGCATACGACAATGAACAATGAGATGTGGAGATGGACTCCAGATCCAAGTCATGAAATTCCAAACCATAGTAAAACATGAGCCCCCTCACGAAGGGGTCCGTCTGGAAGCCTAGCCCCCGAAAAAAGTGAGACGCGAACACTACGCTTTTGCCAGGCTTGGGAGTGGGAATAACCTGCCCTTGGGCAGGCAGCCTATGCAAAATTTCGCCGATTAGATACGTGGCATCTCTTAGCTTTATCACGTCTTCTTCCGTAACGGAGGAAGGCATCCACCGACCTTGCAGGACGGAGCCGGACACCATCGAAGGTCCGAAGCTCCTGAATCTGGAGCTTTGGGTGTTGGAACTCGACGTGAGGGGCGGATTTGATTGAAGTTTGAAAGAAAGGAGTGGAGTCTTGGTCTCTTTATAAAGAGGTTGAATACCAAGAGCCTTCCCCGTGACTGTTCGGGACTCGCCTTCGATAGAGGAGACGTGCCAACGGGCACGACTGGGTTACCCACGCCCGTATTAATGAGAATCCCGGAATAAGGGGACACGATCTCTTCTTTGAAAAGACATGCCAAGGAAACCGCCTCGCTAAACGCTCTAAGGTGGGACAAAAACGATTCGAATAAAGGCTTTGCCGTGGTGTGATGTCACGCCACGGAATACGTCAGCAGATTTAATTTGTGTAAATATTATTCTCTCTACGGTGGTATGTGGAACTTATTTTGCAGAGCCGGACACAATCCTTGTGTTCAAAATCTTCTATGAAGTATTCGGAGGAGGAACCCGCCTTGCAATGCCGAAGAAAATATGCGCGCCGGACTCGTCGTCATTGAAGCCTGGTTCAGGGGCTACTGAGGGAGTCCTGGATTAGGGGGTGTCCGGATAGCCGAAGTATCACCTTTGGCCGGACTCCTGGACTATGAAGATACAAGATTGAAGACTCCGTCCCGTGTCCGGATGGGACTTTCCTTGGCGTGGAAGGCAAGCTTGGCGATACGGATATGTAGATCTCCTACCATTGTAACCGACTCTGTGTAACCCTAACCCTCTTTGGTGCCTATATAAATCGGAGGGTTTTAGTCCGTAGGACGAACAACAATCATACCATAGGCTAGCTTCTAGGGTTTAGCCTCTCTGATCTCGTGGTAGATCTACTCTTGTACTACCCATATCATCAATATTAATCAAGCAGGAGTAGGTTTTACCACCATCGGGAGGGCCCGAACCTGGGTATAAACATCGTGTCCCTTGTCTCCTGTTACCATCCGCCTAGACGCACAGTTCGGGACCCCCTACCCGAGATCCACCGGTTTTGACACCGACAGATGGCCTGGCCAGCGGAGGGAGTAGTAGGGGGCAGTGAGGCCTCCGCCGCATCGCAGCCGGCCACGGGAGGCAGGAGCACGAGGCACGACCAGCACTGGTTTGGACGCTGGAGCAAGAAGACCAGAGGTTGAAGAAGCACTACAGCCGTTGGATGGACATCGTACGGTCACTGGAGCTAGAATCGTGCATATTGACTAAGTTGACAAAGCCCTCCGTCCCCGTCAACTTAGTAGGCCCACAAGTCAGCCTACCACCATGGTGGGTCCCAGCTAGCAGGGGGAGTATTCATTTTTTTTGTGCGTAATAAGGAGGCACTTCCGGTGGGTCCGAGCTGACAGCGGGGGGGGGGACGTTTTTTTCGTGAAATATGGTGGCCCGTCAGGTGGGTCCCAGCAGTCAGGGGGAAAACGTTTTTTTCGCAAAATACGGTGGCCCGTCCAGTGGGTCCCTGCTGTCAGTTGGAGGAATCATTATTTTCCGCGTAATAAGGAGGCACTTACTTGCTGCGGCCGTGGACCCAGCTGAGACTCTCCACGTACAGTATACTTCCGATGGAAGTCGTTCCTTGACCACGTTGACCTCGGCGCGTTCCGTTGCATGCATGCATCCATGCGCATGGTGCGTCCCAACTGTCAGCCTCTCACGTACAGTCATCTTCCGATGACTCTCGGTTGTTGACCATGTTGACCACACCGTGCCGAGCGCACCCAGACTGGAATGACCCGGAGATGAGGAAGACTGGGTAGTAGAGTCGCAGATTGAGAGGAGTGGCAAACTTCACTGGTTCGGGTGCACGGCAGCACAGCTGCGGTGCACGGGAGATAGGAGCAAGAACAGAGGTTGAAGAAGGAGCACGGCTGTTGGATTAACATCCAATGGTCCAGGTGCTAGAATCATTTGTTGATTAAGTTGACAAAGCCGTGCATACACATCCGCTTAGCGGGCCCACAAGTCAGTCACCAAATCTGACGGGTCCCAGCTGTCAGGTGGAGGAAACATTTTTTCAGCTTAATAACGAGGAACTTTCCTTGCGTGCGACCATGGACCTCGTGGGTCCCAGCCGTCACGCTCTCCACGTACAGTCCTCTTCCGATGACTCTCGTTTGTTGGCCACGCCGCACCGAACACAGCGATGCGCTGGATGACGGCGAGGCCCCGGATGGGAACGACTCGGAGATGGGAAAACGCGGCAGTGGAGTCACATATTGAGAGGAGGAGAAGGGTTATAATTGGTTCTGTTGCGGCGTGGGGCTGTAATCTGTGGAGAATAACAGGAGGTGTCGAGGGGTGGAGGGATAGCCTGGCCGGTGGTGGGGTAGCGCTTCGCAGCGATGCGTGCTAAGCAGAGCCGCTAGCCGCCGAAGGCCGGACCAGGCGGTCCCGGCGACGCTGGAGGAAGAAGACGAGAGATTGAAGGTGCATGCCGGTTGTTGGATATAAATCCAATGGATGTGGATGACACAATCATTTGTTGACCAAGATGACAACGCCCTGCGTAGGCTTCGAACTATTGGCCCACATGTCAGCCTGCAAAAATGTGGCATATATTTAACCCATGTTTTCTAGAATGTACAGTCCATTTGCTGGGCTGGGTGAACAAATAATTTCGCGTCAATCAGGCCCATTTATATTTTCTAAGAAATCCCAGCCCATTTGCACTTCCTTGAAATACACATATTAGGTGGGCTCGTTATATATATAATGTTATGTTAGAAGGAGCAATTAATATCAAAGAATAAACCGGAGAGGCACATTATATATATATATAATTAAGAAATTAGCGAGTTATTGCTCAAAATAAAAATGAGCGTGTTATTATTAAACTGGTCCTTAAAATCTTCGCAAGCTTTTGTATGCAATCACTAGGATTTTCCTTGCCTGTGAGTCAAAAACAACCAGGATTTTCCGTTAAACATTTACTTTTATAAGTTAATAACACGTGGGATGTTTTTATAATGTATATATAAGTCTCTATAAAATATACTATAATAGTAATAATATAAATATATATAATGTGCTTTGAAGGGAAAACATAAATTGGACATAGCATTACTTTTATAAGAGACCTGAGTTTTATACCCGACAGTGGGCATACTAACAAGTTCACACACAAATACAACAGAAAAGGTAAACATTCATATCAAACTCAGGTTCACAGGACACATTCATATTCATAGCCAACATTCACTATCAACAACTCAAAAGATTCATATATACACAAGCTCAGCATATCTATGCATCCAAATGATTGATAGATCACACGACAATATTCATACATAATTCACAAAAAGATTCAGATATACACATGTTCAGTATGTTTATGCATCCAAATGATTGAGATCACCGCCAATATGATCCATGGACGAACTTTAATTACCTAGGGTACAAACTAGTAAATGGTGTTCAATCGGAGGTACTTCTTGCTAAAATTAGTTCTTGTACGAGTAAACTTTTGAGTACATAAGAGGCAGCACAGACGGTCTTAACTTTGCTTGTAGGTTTATCCTCAAATAGTGGCCTCGTGCCGAGGGAGGTTTGAGCAACTTGGCCACTACTTTCATCCAACTAGTTTACTAGCTCATCTTGGTCCTATATCTCGCCAAAATTCTACATTGCAGACGAGAAAGGAGGCGGTTGAGAAAATGAACCACCCAAATTTTTTGTGCAGTTCAACTGAAATGGAGCATCCTTGGCGTGCAGACTGATTAAGTGCCAGATGAATATACGCATAACCAACTTGTCTGGAATCTTTAGACTCCATGCCATATAGTTCGCTACCATATGTGCCGATAACCAAAAGGCACAAGTTGGGACCAAAGACTGGACTGTGTTTTTCTGGGCTATGCACCAAGCAATATTTTTGGCGTTCACTCTCCTAATACTTGGAGTTTGACAATTGGTTGACGCTGGTTGATACTCGAATGAATATAGGCACTTCTTGTCAACATCGATGCTTGTCTGAGTGAACTTTGGAGTACATAGCAGCAGCATAAGTACATGTCCATCTGATCATTTTGTGCAGTTCTACTGAAATCACCCGATGTAATGATTTGCCTGCGAATTCAGGCTCCAAATTACTCCTTTATAAAATCGGCAAATAGTAGCACAATACCAAATTACCAATACATATGACAAGCACAATAATCAGGATAAAGACCAGTACCAACCTGTGTGAGGTAGCATATCAATTACTATTTCCTTTGACTGGAAGCCGAGATAAGCCAAGCGACTGACAGCAAAGGAAGAAAGCAAGCGGAGATTAGCGACTGACAGGAAAGGACGGAAGCTGTCGAGGCAATGAAGCACCCAAAGTTTTTGTGCAGTTCCACCAAAATCGAGCATCCCTGTTGGCACATATATTGAGTGAGATTACTGTAATAGTGGGACTATTTGATGAAACATACACTAACAAATAGAAGCACCCTCATTATCTTAATGGGTAAAGTTAGCAACATAGTAGTCTTGCTTAAAGAGAGGTATTAGTTTATTTAATCAGTGCCAATTAGCTCAACTCAACACTCAAAGCATTGCCATTTATCATAGGTTGCAAAACTTAAAAGTGCAAAGATAAAGGAGTTTCTCATGACAGTAGCATGATACAAATAGAGATGACAACAAACTAATATGGATGAAGGCCTTAGGCCCGTACCAACCTGAGAAAAAAAGCTTATTCATGTAGTCCCATAAGAGATGATAAAGCACTCACTGGAATCACACAATAGTATATATTTTTGTGCACTTCAAATGTATGGTTGAAATCACTCTTGTTTACCAATACTGAGATTATATCGAAAGATTATCAAGAACTTCCAGCAGTGTTAAAGCACTGGCTGGGATACAGTTCATTGTATAGTCTTGTGTAGTTCCACTAAAATGTATGATTGGCACAACATGATCCCTATTTGCACAAGTAGGAACAAGGTGAAACCTTCATTAGCTTAGTGAGAAGGATAGGAAGACATTAGCATATTACTCAAACAGTAGCATCAAATTCATGATGGACAATACGCAAAACATTGCCTCATTGAACCAGTGGCAATAAATTGACATGCAAAACAATAGCAATATTATGTCATGACACTAATAATATTCCCTCCCTGCTCCACCACATGATTCACCTCCATAGACAAACATTCACACGTACATGATTCAGCATAGGGTCCTACTGAAGATTTGTTTAACTCCAACAGGAAAATTAGGCAGTAATAAATTAGTGGTACTTAAGTAATCCTAATTAATTAAGTGAGACAGCAGAAGTGGAAGGGCTCCCTGGAGGATCGTCTCACATGTAAGGTAGTCGTTGCCGGAGCCCTTGAATAGCCTTGACTGAGGCCTCTGGCTTCAGCAAGATCGCCTTGGCACTGTTTATTCTTCTTCTTCTTCCTCTTCATGCTCTGTTTCTCTTTCTCCTCACCAGTTGGTGAAACCAAGTACATGATTGGCCTTCTAATTCAGAATTGGTTTTGTCAGTGAGGGAGTACAAGTGTACTAGTAAAAAACAGCATTATTTTCTCATGGCAGTCGGAAAATAGAGATGAACACATGCATTAAATATCATTCTTACCTAAAGGAAGGTTATGGCGCCAATATGGATGATGAGGATTGGAACACAGATCTCCCTTTGTGCAGTTCCACAAAAATGAACCAACTGTTCCATTCTGACATTCCAGTTAAACAGCACAAATGTCACTTCTTTTAAGAAGAGTTTTGTGCAGTGCACCAAAAGGTCACAACAGCAACCAGGTGAATTGGATATCCCTGTTTGCACAAAAAGGCAGAGAGGAAACAGTCAGAGTCTCGAACAATTATAGGCAAAAACATTTGGCTAAACTTGTCAGAGTCTCAAACAATTACAGGCAAAAACAGTGGCATGGCTTCATTTTTACCAGGGACATTATATTAAGAACAGCTAAGGCTGCGTTCGGTTCACAGGTTTGGTGCAGGATTTTTGTAGGAACACAATTCCGACGGTATTATTTCCCTTCCAACCGTTCGGAACACGGGAAAGGTGAATAGTGCTTCATAGGAAAGCTGGTCTGGTAGTACTGATTCCATCGGATTAGAAACATCCATGCGCTGCTCATTTTTTGGGCGGAAGCCCGAGGCAGGCGCTCGCTACCATGCGTTAGACAGGTTGTTGTGCTGTGTTTGCCCGAATAAAAATATCAACCTATGTGTGGTATGTGAGGTGAGGACAAGAGTAGTCACTGTGCAGCTGAATAAACAAATAGCATCTCATACTGCCAAGCATGCTACTCTACAGAAACAAATCTGTACATTTCGTAGTCCATCCGAACACATTCTCTTGAGAGTTTCCTCCGGTTCGCTGTTCCATAGTTTTATACCTACATTCCTTTCCTATTCCGGTCCTCTTTTCTGCCCCTTTATTCCGACCGGAGCCTAAATATTTGGTATAAGGGCATGGGACAGTGGGTGCACCAGCAGTACAGCACCATGTACATAAACAGGGGCATAAAGTGGTGATTCATAGTTTGTTGCCCCGAGAAACAAACATCCAAGAAACATATCTGGGTTAGTCCCATTTTTGTTCACTCTAGCCACCTACTCCTATGTGTGGATAGCAAATCTAGTCCTGGTCATACCACTGTGTACAGCGTTACCCCTATATTTCCCTTTTCGACCAAGAGACCGGTTGGATGACCAGTCTGTACTACTTTCATCCCCTTTCCTTCCTGTTTGTACCAAGTCCGATGTACTCCCTCCGTCCAGAAATACTCGTCGGAGGAATGGATGTATCTAGATGTATTTAGTTCTAGATACATTCATTTTTCTGCATTTTTCCGACAGGTATTTCCGGACGGAGGGAGTACATACTAAATTCCCCCACCCCCACTTTATTTCAATGACAAGTATTTTCGGACGGAGGGAGTACAAGATTCGACTCCATGAAGTAGCTTTACCTCTAACAATAGAAGGAAAAAAGTAGGTGACGTTGGACCATCCGATCGAGAGGGGCTGAGAGGTAGAAAATGATGCACATGCAGTGACGTAGCGAGCTTGGGAAGTAGAGCTAAGGCGGTTTCGAACAAAGATATACCTGAAGGTCGTCGGGATGTGGATAGGTGGGTGGCGGGAGGCCAATCCGCCCACAGGCAACTACGAAGGGATCGGAGGACCTCCCGCGCCAGCGCTCGGCCAGAGATAATGGTGTGGCCGGCAATGGATCTCCTCCCTCGCTGTCGACGACGGCCTAAACGCTGCCCCTCCCCCCTTCACCGGCGGAGGGGGATACGTCCGGATCTGTAACCAGCGATGAGGATAGAAACCTAGTGTTTTTTGAAGGGAGAAAGACAGTGTTACTACCCCTATCTTGTTTAGATTTGGAGAGGATGAGAGTGTGTGAATAGAGTAGCCCTAGCAAGCAAGAGCGGAGGCTCCGGCCTATATATAAGTAGTGGGGTAGTTTTCCTTTTTCACTCCATCAAAACAACCGTTTAAAATTGTGTACTACTACATGCCAGGTCGCGGTTTTTATTAGTTGTTGATTGTTTTTTGAGATAGCTACCCGCTTGTTCCAAGTGGTGTTACGGTGTGCCAGGTCGCACTTTGTATCGTTCAAGTCTGGTACGACAAGTCCCTCCATTAAATGAACAACCACCCCCTCGTAAAAATTGTGAACAATCCCACAGCTAAAATTAGCGGAAACGTGGGTTGCCCCAACATGCATTATTATGTATATATTCTACTCCCTCCGCTCCTAAATATAAGTCTTTTCTATTAGCCACACCCAAGACAAGAAATTTTTTTATTAGAAGTGAACCCCACATGTCATAGACACAAAAATTGTGGCAAGATTCCCTTAGGCAAGCCAAAGTGTGTCTAACAATTTGAGCAACTCAGGTTAGGCAAGTGTGGCAAGTGTGGGAAAAATAATGTGGCAACATAAGACAAACATAGTCACAATCCAAACAGCCCCGTAATTTTTTGTGACATGCATGAAAATTTGGTTAGTTAAATTTATAGTCAAAATTTGGCAAGGTGCATCAAATCAACACATGCAAGTATCAAAAGGAAAGTCACGGCATGCATGCATGCGTTGTACTCCCTCCGTTTCCAAATACAAGTCTTTTTAGAGATTGCAACAAGTGACTACATACGAAGCAGAATATGTCTACTCCTACATACGAAGTAGCCCATTTGAAATGTGTAAAAAGACTTTTATCGAGTGCAGTGCTTTGATGTGTCGCGTCAACTCATACAAGACCGGGAAATTTGATTACTACGACGCCCTCATCCTCGCGGACGAGCTCCGGTGCCTTAACTACACCTGCCTTTGGCTGCATGACAGGTGGGCCAACCACCTGTTGGGCCCACCTGTCATAGACGCAAAGGCAGGAGCAGTAAGTATCAGCTTTCGCTACACGCTATCTCTCCCGCACGAGGTGGACGGACATGCAGCAGTGGATTCGATACTGTAGAAGTAGGAGTAACATCATTGTTCGTCTTCTCGAAGAGGCGAAGAGCCAAGCGCAAACCGAACATGGCAGTTGCGAACGCTTGCGTGGTGCGGTTCCTTGGAGTACTAGCCAGGCTCTTGCATGAGACAAAATTGCTATTGTTTAACAATTAAACTCCATTATCCATTGGTTGATACTCATTCTGCATAGGTCCACGCGCTTAGCACCGTTTCCTCCTGGGGTCACCAATGTTTATTTGCTAATTAATAGCATTCCATGCAATGAACTAGCCATTGCAAGTCATTAAAAGCATGCACACCTCTCATCTCTTATTGGTTGATATGTATGTCAAGAAACAATAAACAAGGTGGAAAGTAATGCACCGCGCCTAAGTGTTTTGGGACTATTTGGTTTTCGTAAGATGACTTACACACCTAGACGGAGGGAGTAGTATATACCTGTAAACCGGAAAGGAGTATTTGCCTTTCTAGAGATTTTAACAAGTGACTAGACTACACCGTGTGCAGTACCCCCTCCCTTCTGGTTTATAGGGCTCAAATCTCAAATCTCATGAACCAAGGCATTTTGCGATTGGAGGAATGTACCGTATCTCGTACTTTACAAAACTACCCTAATTAAACTCATGCATTAATTACGTAGTTCTCTTGTTTTCCTCTTCGCCTTGGTAATGGTGCATAATATTGAGCACTCCTATATGACTAGCCGCTCTATCTACATGCGGGACATTTCAAAGCATCCGGGCCTGCGTGTCATCCACCAAATCACAGCGAGGTGCTACAGTCGAGACTCACCTGTCACCCCGGTGTGGCTGTCATGACCCGTCATATGACAAAACCCACACCTTTACTAGCAGTGGTAAGGTGGCCTCCAAGTTGGACTGGACGAAGCAACCATCATTTCATTGGAACGCTTGTTCAAGCCCTTTCTTCCCTTTCTTGAAGAAAACCTCACTCCAGGCTACTCACTTCTGCCATTTTTCTTCTCTACCGACGAAGGAAAGGTGGGCGAATTAGTTATGCTGCTATATTTTCATTCCAATAATCTTCTTTTTGCGAAACACCGACCGATTCTCACATCCTATTCTTTTCCCGTTTTCATTGCGATTGTGGTTTCCTTTCGATTGCTTTTTGTTTGTCAGTTCATTGATGGATCCTGGAGCACTAGGCAAAGAGTTGCTGGTAGACAACCACTGGAGACAGCGATCTCCAGGAAGTGAGCACCGACCAACGAGTTGACCATGTTGGCGGGCCAACCCATGGAGACGAAGAACTCCAAGAAACAAGCACTGGCCAAAGAGTTGAGGACGTTGGCAGACGAACTCCTCAAAGAAAGTTGGAAGAACAGCAAGGGCCCCACCATGCCTACCCCGGGAACTCTGATTGCCACCTATGTGAGGCTCAAGACCGAGTTTGAGGAGATAGTCGCCGTTGAGAAGCAGTATTCCCCTGGCAAGGTGATGGCCCCCATCGAGGACGAGGAGATGGCCCCTAGAGGGATGAGATCCCCCGGTGAGCTGCACAAGGTAAAAAATACTGGCTTATTACCATAGTTGTGGTTTTTGATTATTTGCAATGTGCTTGCTTTTTGATTATTTGCAATGTGCTTGCTAATATGTTAGGGTTGTGCAGGTGCTGGTGGTTGTCCTTGATGATTCCGATGTCGTGGCCCGTCCTGTTGGCATCGCCCCGGAGATCGATTCCGATGCCGCTGTCCATCCTGTGGACATCGCTCCAGAGATCGATTCCGATGTCGCGATCAGTCCTGTGGACATCGTGCCAGAAATCGATTCCCACACCGTTGTCCGTGCTGTGGTCATTGCCCGAGAGATCGATGACAAGAAATAGTTGGTCGCGCTAATCCTTCATGGTAGTTTGCATTGCCTTGTGTTTAATTACCAGAATGATGCGTGTTATCAAACCATCTCAGGGCTAGTGCACTGTCTTGTGTGGGCAGATCTTGCTACTTTTGTTTGATAGTGAATCATGCGATGAATCATGCGAACCCTCTCCGAGTTATGGAAACAGATGTATCCTCACCAACTTTTGATGTAATATATGGCATGCTTAGATGTAAGTTTGAACTGTTTATCATATCAGCAGGGCTTGTTTGATGATTCTTGGTGTTAGTAGGCTAGCTACTGTGCGAGCTATAGTACTTGCAAAACACTCACCGAAGAGAAATGTTAGGGCTGATGAGCTCGTGGTACGCTTATACTTATCCCTCATCGATCGACCAATAGCCCTAGCTCCTAAAATTGTAGGGTTAGCGATCGATCAGACAATAGTCGACATACATTCGGGCCTCATTTGGTTCATAGGGTAGGAAAATTGTAGCAAAAGTACAGAGAACGTGCAACACAAAATCATAGCAATGCAGAGACGTACTCCCTCCGTTCCAAAATAGATGACCTAGGCGGGCTAGTTTGGCCTAGTGGGTTTCAGTGATATGACGTGGTACAGTGCCGTCCAGTCTTCGCGTGTGGTAGCAGTATTGCGGGTACAGTAAGTTTTCTTGAAGAAGCGGAATTCAACGAAGTCATGATGGTTCCTTCGTCCGAACAACTTACAGTGGGAAAGGTTGGGCCTATGATACGACCGGGGTAGACCAGGATAATTTTGTGCATGGCAGGTGGACCAGGATGGTCCACGTCCCACATGTCGGCGAATGAAAGTATTCTTTCCGATATAGAGGACGAGCAACGAGTATTCATTGTTTATTTTTGATGAAAGCTATTGTCTCCACTATTACTCCTTGACTTTGTCAATGCCTCTCTCTCCTCCACATAAGCGGGGACTACTTGCTATGCATGCAGCGGGCAGCTGGCGTCTTGAGGGGCCAGGGCGGTGAGAGCGGGCTCCGGAAGCGGTCCAGACTCCAGCATGGCCCACCTCACATTATCACCATATATTTCTTGGAGTCCGTGCGCGGCGGGAGGGCGATCTCTTCTCCCTCCCCCGTTTCTCTCTTCTCAGCCGACGCCCGCCAAGCGATTAGATTTCGGCTATCGACAATTTATTCAATTATGGTCCCACATGTCAGTGAAATTGCAAGACAACGCGTGTCCCCTCTGGTGAGCGGCGTGCGAGCCGGACTGCCGGGGTTGCGACGCGTACGAGTCATAAGTGTGCTGCCTTTTCCTTTAGAACTTGCGAAGCGTAACATTTTCGCGTGATCGATCGATAGAAATCCAGAACAAAATGACGAGGGCGGTGCTTTCCCGCTCGTTAGGCGCTCTAGTTCGAGTGATATGATGTGCTACAGTGCCATCCACTTGCTACATTTTTATGTAAGCAAGAGTTTACACTCTTACGCTGGAGGAGTGCAAAACACCGCGGATCTGATTTTGATCGAGGGATAACTGTTCCCTGCCAAATAATGGAGGATTGTTAGCGATTATAGCATGCTAGTTAGGGCATCTCCAGCGCTGGCCCACAAATTTACACCGGCATCTGTCCGAGGACACTGATTGATGCCATCCGATGCTGCCCGCATACCTTTCGAAAACTATATGAACTAACCGGACGAAATTCGTGCAAACAAAGCAAATTTCAAATTAACTGGATGAAATTAACCAGATGAAATTCATTACATTTCGAAAACTTTTCCTACAAACTGGACGAAATTCATTACATATTTCGCACAAACCGTACTAAACCTACTGTAAACCTAATCTAAATGATCGTCAGCGCCTGACCACCATGTCCGGCCATGAACCCAAGAAAGTCAGCCATTGCCTTTGCCTCCTCCTCATCCGCATCGATAACCTCCTCCTTCGGCCGGAGCACAAGGTTCTGAAGATTTCCGCCTCCACGTCGCTGTCAAGCGGCTAATCGGCCGCCGATGTTTAACCCACCAAGCTTGGTGTCAACTGAGTGGAGTAGCGGTGGCCTTCCCGGGACCAGAGCGGCGGTGACCTACCATGTACTACTCTTCCTCGCTGCTGGCTTCGTGGTCGTGGCGGCGGAGGGCTGCCAGGGGGGTGCCGGCGATCTCCTTTATTTGCTCCTGCGACAGTACGTTGAAGAGAGCTTTGGAGTGCACCCAGAGCGGAGCCGCCGATGTCCCTCGTCTGCTCCTGCGACAGTACGTCCAAGAGAGCTTCGGAGCGCCAGGAGGCCATGGTTGAAGTGGTGCCGACAGAGGGAAGGGACCGGAGGAGAATAAGTGTGGGTCTTTGGCTATGGCTAGGAGCTGGGGCTCAAGTTAATATAGCGGGCGAATGGCAATGAGCCGCGGCAGCCGGATGGACAGCTGGCGCCGGAGTAGGTTCGTTGGGCGTGAATGGGGACACTGCTTCAGTGACTTAACTGCAGATGCGTTTGGGTTACTGACATGTGGGCAAAACGGGCGTCTGGCCCGCATGTTAGTGACACACCAATTGCACCTGCAGTTAAGTCTGGTGAATGCGGCATTGACATTCTAGAGAGACGGTGACCGTTTTAGGTGGGAAGCGCGCGCTAGCGATGGAAGGGGTTTTGGTGTGCAGTGGCACTAAGATCGGTCGCTCACGATAGTACATACTCCGTACCATACTACCATAGTACCCTCTCTAGCTTAGGCTATTTTATAGATTGTCGTTGTGATGGACGATATACATGAGCAAGGCGGTCCGAGTATGACCGTTGGTGTTGAGCTAGGTGAATACATGCTCGGCGTTCGCGTAGGCCTCCATCAAACGTCTAAACAGTAATGTCAGGCACCGCTAGGGCGCGCAGGTGATGGGCTCGCCGTTTGCGTTGTGCCATGAGCAGGACTTTGATTTAGAGGGCGACGTGCATGCATTAGCATGCTTTGACAGCGTGAGCGTGAGTGTCTGACGCGAAGTATTTCATTTTCATTTGGCTGACGAGGGTGCATTGCAGCGACGAGTCCGTGGTTTGATTCCCCACATACGCATAATTTTGGTTTTATAGTATTTCTTTCTCCATTCACAGGTAGGCCCGCGTAGATAGATAAAGAACACGAGCTGATGAGGCGCATGCGGACTGTTTGACTAGTCAACCATACAAATACGGAGCTATACGTTGAGCCAATGACCGTATAATCACCATATCTCGTATACAATGATCAAAGTGAGCTATCAAGACAAGTTCGATGACCGCCAATGCATTTTACTTGGTAATAAATGACCAGGATTGAAGGGGAATCCTAATTTGCTTCGTCTTCTGTCCTTGAGCTCTTGACAAACCAATGCACTATATGGTTGTCCGGCCACTCCACCCCAGAGCTCTCACCAAGCGTCGTTCATGCCACCACGCCGCACACTAACCGGTAAGGCAGCGATGGGATCCCGCCGCGCCGAGTTCCTTGCCGCCCACGAACACAGACAAAATGGTAGGGAAGCGATGGCATCCCGCCGTGCCGAGTTCATCGCCGCTCGCGACCTCACAACTATGTGGGAGGAATTTGAAGATGCCAAGGCCGAATGGGCGGTAGATCAAGAGGCGGCCAAAGCCGCACAGAGGGAGCGGAAAAGTCAGAAAGCACGCAAGAAAAGAGAGGCCCGCCGCCGCAAGAAAGAAAAGGATGCACGCGCTGCTGCGGAGAGGTCGGCGGAGATCCAAGCACGGTGGGGTGTCGCCGACAAAGCCGGGAAGGAGAACGACGGCATCTGTCTAGCATGTGAGAAGTAGTAGTACTAGTAGTTAGTGTGTGTGTCTGTGTCTGAGTACGAGCATGTACCAGTACTACTAGTTACTACTATAGTTTTTAGAGCAAATTACCAGTACATTAGCCTAGACTAAATGGAAACATTCCTATCATATGCATCAAATGGCATCTCTTTCTCTATAGGAATTGAGATGCATGTCATCTCACTTCCTATGATTTTCATATTCCTATCCTATGAACGAAAGGAGGCCTCTGTTGGAGTAAATACTATAGCTAGTAGTACTGCTGGTACAGTAGTTTTCTTCAAGAAGCGGAATTCAATGAAGTCATGATGGTTCCTTCGTCCGAGCAACTTCAAAGTGGGAAGTGGTCCTGTGATTTGATGGCTCATTAGTCATTGTTACTGCGGCGCGACGACCTAGGTGACTCTCCCTTGGAGTTATGCGTGCATGGCAAGTGGACCAGGATGGTCGACGTCCCACATGTTGGCGAACGGAAGTATTCTTTCTGATATCGAGGAGCAAGGAAACCGCGTGGTATAGTATCACTGCTGATTGGTTCGCAAAAAATAGTATCACTGCCGATTTATAATTATATTTTATTTGTCATGAATGCTAGCGTTTCAACTCTTACGACGAAGGGTGCCAAACACGGCACGTGCTGGATGTCCCACACGTCAGCCAAAGGAGTGGGACATGAATAGCGTGGTAGAGCCCAGCGTAAAAAAGCAGCATGGTAGAGCTTCTCCACTTCTTACACTTCTGGGTCGGAGACCACACATAGTAGTACTTAGTGGTATGAACGATACAAAGTGCGACCTGGAGAGAAAGACACGTCTAGTTGGAAGGTCTCAGAGCATACACATAAACAAATATAAAAGTTAATATGTGCCTCCAACTAATATAGTAGTAGTAGAGTACTTAGGCACGTACTCTATAACATCATCGTGCATTGCACGTACAACATTTAGTGGTAGTACGTAGTAAGAGACAAATGCCGCCCAAGAGTTCCCTTCTCGACCTACTTTTGGGTGTTTGGTAGAGTGTATGGAGGGTGCATGAGTCCACACTAGTTTAGCACAAATACACTAGAAGCATGCATGAAGAGAGCATGCATGAAAAGGGGTGTTGAGTTGAGCATGCATGAAGAGGGAACAAATATGCTGAGACGAGAACGCAACCAAACACACCCTGTATGCCACGCCTGTTCATACCATTTGTGCCTTTCTACTTCACTTACTGCGCTACATTACTCAGGTTCGTACGTCCACTCCTGGGTACATGTTCGTCTCGTAGTTCCAGTCCCACGTGTTCTTCATATAGATGGAACAATCGTTGCATAACATGTGCACCTTGATGCTAGATGTCTCACGTGTTGGCAAAAGGATGAATAAAGCTCACGTAAAAAATAGAGTGGAAGAACATAGATTCCGGACGACCGAGAAGGAGCAAGGAACCTCGTGGTGGAGCGTCTGCACTCATAATATTTAATATTATTCAGCGATATAAAATTAACCAATCATCTCCACGGTGGACTAGAAGAGTACGAAACACAGCAGCCCAGTGTAGTTACATCATACTAGTACATGGCTAACTCACGCTATCACCATATTTCTTGGCTTCTGTGCGACACCTATCTCTAGTAATCCAGCAGCCTGTATCGCTTCTCCCTCCTCGTCTCTATCTAAGTGCGGCGGGCTGACGTTTCTGCCGTCTATTGAGGTCGGTTAACTATCACATGTTAGCGACATGCCAAGAGCATTCTAAAAAAATTCCTTTCAAATTCCGTTTTCAAAAAGAAAAAAATCCTTTCACGTACGAATTTCCTGTACGCTTTGAGCAACTTGCATGTCCTATACTGCTCCTGTTTGATACTCTAACTTAGCTAGAGGTTAGACTAACTCATGACTAACCCTGAACTAACTGTAGCCAAAGAGGTGTTTGGGTGACAGGGTTAGATTGACAATAAATGCACTTCATGGAGAGAGAAAAGTGATTTTTCAGTGGTCCCAATGAGAACTATCTCCAGTTAGCACCTCTTGGGTGGGATAGTTTTTTTGGTGGGTTCGGTGCAACTTGCTCCAATTTAAACCCTCATGCTTGGATACTTTAGGGCTATTTGAGCCCCAACTAGCTCAAACTAACTCTAACCCATGGATCCAAACAGGTCCTATGGCCAGTCTCGACGCGGAGCAGTCGCGTGCACCGGGAAGCGGCGCTCTCTCGGTCGTCGCGCCACTTCAAAGCCGGCGCCAGTGAGAGGTCGCCTCCGCTCTGGCCGGGCATTAATGCGGCACTGACGCTCCAAGGAGACGCTGACTGTTTCACGCGGGAAGCGCGCGCTGGCAAGGGAGTATAGGTTTTGAACCGTTTCAGGTGTAGTAGTAATGGTAGTTTGCAAAACTACTCAATTATTGCACTCAGTTTCCTAAGAAATTGTGGTAAAAAACGTTACTCCACAGCCCGCTTCCCTTCTCCTTCCTGCTCATGATTTACGTGGCCATGTTAACGTGGTTGTGTCAAAAAAATGTCACTTCCTGCTCGTGATTTGTGTTATATAATTACAAGAAAGATCCTCGTGCATTGCACGGAACATCAATATGCATTCTTTTACAAAACACCTATTGTGATTGACCCATGCAGAATAATCCCATGTGTAAAAACTAATGATATCTCAAGAATTTTATCGGAAAACTAGTATCTCGAGAATGTCATCAAAAAAATGAAAGATGAGAGATAAGGGTGGTGACTGGTGGTCGGAATGGGCGGAGGCATGGGGATGGACGGCGCCGGCAGGCGGCAGCGGCCACCATGCATGCTAGATTGTTCCAGAGACTTATTCCTTTTTTAATTGCTGAGCAATGAGGTTGCAGGAGATAATGATGTGGAGAGAGGCGCGGGTATCTTTTGTAAAACTATCATAGTTCGCTTTCTATCCGTCAGATATAGATCATACGGTCTGTATTACAAGATGGCAGGCACACCATCATCGCCAACTCATTTTTTTATAAGGGTACAGTTGATAAGTTTGCTGACTACTAAAGTAAAGTGGAATCTGTCCATGTTATGCAAGTAAATAAAGGTGACTGTTTATCATACAGGTAAGGTTGGATGAAGGGTGGTAGGAACAAATGCTCTGCCTAGAGCATGTGTGTGTGAGATGGAGTCTTAGTGTGTGTGTGGGGTGTGTGTGTGTGTGTGTGTGTGTGAGAGAGAGAGAGAGAGAGAAGAGATAGAGAGATGGAGTCTTAGTTTGTGTGTGTGTGAGAGAGAGAGAGATGGAGTCTATGTGTGTGGGGGGTGCGTGCGTGTGTGTGTGT
>NC_041393.1:552463673-552469583 GCF_002162155.2 Triticum dicoccoides | reverse complement strand
TGTGTGTGCGTGTGTGTGTGTGTCGCGGGGTCCTCTGTGGCGGATGTAATTTAAGTGTGCATGGCTTCATCATAGAGAGGTGATGTGTATGGCAGAGGCCACCAACGATGGGGTGCGAGAGAGAAAATGCTCGTAGAGAGGGAAGAGAAGGTGCGTGCGCGTGAGAGGAGTCGACATCGAGAGAACGTGTTTGTTCGAGAGACATCGAGGAAGACTACTATATATCGATGGTGCATGTAGGCGGGAATTAAACAAAGGGATGGTCTTATTGGTTTCGGGGATATAGGGGAAGAGTGAGAGGCGCGGGGGGTAGCTAGAAGGAGATTGTTAAGTGTGAGTGTGTGTTTTACCCATCCAGGCAGAAGTTATGTGCACAAAAGAGGAGAACGATTCGATGTGGCGTTAGGAATGAGAGTAATTAACTATGTATGGAGACATAGAGACCTTGAACGTGCATGTGTGAGAGGTATATATACATGTATACGTGAGATGTGTGTGTGCGCGCGCGCATGATCGAGATAAAAGAAAGAAGACATAAGTAATAAGATCAATGACATGGGAGAGACGGGTCGGTATGACAATATGCATGCATGTGAGAATGCAGGGAAGAAGTCCCGACAATTGATCATGTGTTTTTGTCTTTAAGAGATAGTGGCGTGGGCTGGAGCACACATCTATGGCGAGCAGTGGGGGTGAGGCGCAACGATTGTGCAAAAGAGATCAACCTATAAATGCATATGTATGGAGAGACATATATAGTGTGGGTGATAGGAAGCAAGACTCCGTGCGTGAAAGAAATGTTGACGGAGAAACTACAGATAGATACAGAGATGGAGATACTAGCTAGAGGGACATCCGTTAGTTTAGGTGTTGGAGATGACCGTCGGGTGGTTCAAAGGGTGAAGTTATATATGTGTGTGTGAGAGGGCACTTGACTGTATGTAGAGAGAAATATATGTAGTGTGCGTGATAGGAATCAAGAGTGAGGGCGAGAAAGAAGGTTGATGGAGAAACAGATAAATAGAAAGATGCTAGCTAGTATGTGTTAGATATAGGAGTCGAGTGGATCAGAAGGCTGGGTTATGTGTGTGGGTGTGAGAGAGATAGAGAAAGGGTGCATGTGAGTCACATAGAAACAGATATCAGAGAGAAATGAGATCTAGAGAGACGGAGTTTTGTGTCTGTGAGAGAGAAAGATATTTCACAACGAGAGTGATAGCTAGAGAGACATATGAGGGAACACAAGATATCTCTAGGGAGAGAGGGTGTGTTTGAGCGACATACAAGAGAACAATGGAGAAATATGAGACCCTGGGAGACAGAGTTTGTGTTTGTGTGTGAGAAAGAGATATTGAAGAGGAAGAATTGTAGGTTCTCATATCTAAGGAGCGAATGACATCTCTGTATGAGGGGTGTGCGAGTGGCACACATGGGAATAGTTGAGAGAAATGAGACCCCATGAGACAAAGTTTTGTGTTTGTGTGAGAGAAATAGATTCCACATGGAGAATCATAGCTAGAGACAGATAGCACGGAGCGAGATAAACTTAGAGAGAGATAGAGTGATGAAGGTCGAGGGAGAGAGTACCGTCAGTGTGTTACGAAGATAAAAGATCATTATTGACATACAGGTAGCACAAGAGATGCCTGAGAGACGATGAACGCGTATAGGTCCAGAGAGATAGTCCTATATAAGCATGAGTGATAGCTATATGAGACGAATATCTGGATTAAAGGGGATTCAAATATTTAAACTGGAGATCACGACATCGATAATATCATAATGCAAATTGGTGTATCAAACATGCATATTCATTTGAATTTGGGCACACGTGTAATGTTATATAGTTTATCAATATTGGTGATCCATATATTCTTCAATTACAAACAATGCATGGTTTATATGCAATTAATGTCCTCTAAACGGGATTACACTCTATGTTGTGTGTGTGAAACACATTATACATGTTTGAGAAGTTCAAAAAACCGCATGAAACACACATTAATTGGAGACAGTTAGCGAGGAATGCATACATTGGATTTCAACATAAAGTGGTTTCAAATATTTGAAAATCCAAATTGATGGATACAACCTTATGAACCTGAGATCATGCCATTTGTAAACCATATTTATGTATAAATGGTGTTGTGCTTTTGAAAGTATATATAAAAAAATGATGTATATAGAATGTAATTCCAATTGAAAATGGATCCCGCCCGAAAAAAATAGAATACAAACGGGATTCGAATTGAGTTGGCACGGTAAACGTGCACTGTGCAAAATTTGAACAAAGCGGGGAAAGTCGCAGTAACCCCGCCCGAAACCAAAATCTGCGAGATGGAAATCACTACTGCCTATCCCTGCCACGCAAAGCCTGTCTGCTGGATTTCTATAGGTTTCGATAGGGGTAGGTTTGTAATTTCACCCAAACATGACATAACCACCTCTCACCCGGATTCATACACGGTGGGCGCCAAAACACAGTGTGCCCTCGTCCGAAATCGACTCCCTCCCCGATTCATATTCATACATGGTGGGCGCCAAAAACAAACTCTCGTCGGCAAATATTCGGTGTATGCGAGATTACCGTCCTATCCCCAACCGACTAATGTTGCTGTGATGTAGTAGAAATTTGAAACGGGGGCTAAGTTTGTAAATTTCCTCGCATTTGAGACAAGCTCGCCCTGAATACATGGTTCCCCCCTTCCTCTCTACCTCCCTTTTCCCCATTCGTACTCCGTGGGCGCCAAAACACCCTCTCCACCCCACCCTCCTCCGTCCGCTGCTGTCCGCCACCCCATCCACCGCCGTCCTCCTCCACCATGCCGGAGCTGATACCCCGACGCCGCCGTCCATTACAAGAGATCGACCTCTCTCATCCACGCCTTTGGAATGGGATCCTTGCATCCCGTCCTCTCGCTTCATCCCCGTCGTCGTCCACCTTGCTGGCGCCGCTCCTACGACCGTCTCGTCCACCGCGCCCTGCCGCCACCGTCTACCCTCCTAGATCTGCTTCCACACTGCCGACAGCCATCACTACCGCAGCACCGTCAAATTCTCGGCAGGTGCGTACACGGCGCGGCACCAGAGGCGGTACTCTTTCGTATCTGCTCAACTTATTTATTGTAGCAAGAAAATAGATCACCACTGCTTTACTCTGATTTCTTGTCTTGGTTGCGAAGTTGCCTTTGTCCGGTTTGCACCTTCAGATCCGCCATGGCACGCTCAACACTATACTCCCAATGCTTATGGTTTTCCCCTTTTATATTCCACACTAGTTAAATCATAGTAGACTAAATTTCAAAATTGGGTCAGTCGATTTTTCAGATCTCGCCGAAGTTCGCCGGTGCGATCCAAGGGGCTCGGGTGGTTGTGGGGCCTCGCTGAATGAAGAAAACTCGACGTGGGTGGGGGGTGGGGTGGCGGAGGAACACAGGCGGTGGGGGCCGGTGGTTCGGCCGGCGGCCCATGCGGTGTTCTGTATGGGAAGAATTAAGAGACGAGGAAGAAGAAGGGTTAGGAGACGTAGGATCTTCATCCAACTGCCTGAAATGGTCGAGAGACAGCTGGGAGTTGCATTCTTAATGCGCTCTGGTTCATCTTGTGTGGGCACTGCGCAACCAACATTTTATTATCCAAAATCTACTTGCTCTTCTTTACCATGTTCGATAGTGCTGGCATGTATGTGATCGATAGGCTTTCAATTACTAGCGACAATACAACACCGTATTTTCAAGCCAGTTCCACTTTCCCGATTTATATATCGTGGTTATGGTGTACCCCTGTTATGTACACTATGATCTGCCTAGTTGCTGTGTGCTCTTGTTATCATGGTTTGGCAATAAACTCTGTATACAGTATATAATGAACCTATCATCTGCCAGCTATCCTTACTTCTGGAGCCTATTTTTTGTGTACTTGTGCCAAATTATATAAATGCACGCACGATATTACAGCACACATGAGCTCTCTCATCAGAATCCAGTGATAGCACATAAGTGTTTACAGGGGCGCCCCTATATTAGAATATCATCTGCATTACAAAGATAATCTCACAACTATTTATGTTTTCATGGTTCTCAGATATTATACGCAATTACAGTGAATATCAGAATCCGCACATCAGAAGAATATTGTGGAACACTGCAATGACTTACAAAATTGGCACCAAGGCATTAAGTGCCATTCTGGAAGCAATGAAACTCGTACGCTCCCCACCTGTTGATTCTTGTTTAGAATATCATCCTAATGACTATTCTAACCTCGAGGAGTCAAAGGCAGCTGGCTTGTCCTGTTCACCCATCAGGGTGTCTGTTCTAATTTGGCAAGGTTTTATTGATTGTGCGTATCTTGCATATGTTGTCTTGCATTTCTTCTACTTTGTTGCACCACCATCTGCTTAGTTTACTCATCATATAACTCGAGATGCCATGCCCATCCATTATCAATACATATTCCATCTGTCATCATACCATGTTTTTCCACTCAAATGTTGTTCTTGCGCATCAGACATCAAAAACGAAGAGGGTGATTTACGAACTTGAAGGAGCACCAGCAAAGTCCTTGAAAAAGGTGGTGGTGCCGGAGAAATCAGACAGCGCCCCACTTATATTGGTTGTACAACCAATGACACTAAACATAGGACCGACTCCACCAGACTGTACTCATACTTCACTGGCCACACCACTAGCCCCACCACATAGGACCTGCACTCCAGCAAAAGGTATACCAATTTCATTTGCCATAGCACCAGCCATACCACAGAAAAATCCCACTCCAGCAAAAAGTACAGCAAGTCCACCGGCCGAAGACCTATCCCAACTGCAGAGACAGCCAATTCCTGCAAATTGGAACCCCATTCCATTTATTCCCAGTTTAAAAGACAATGCTTTCAATGTTGTTAGGGACTACGTGCATATATTCCCATCACGGGAAGATTATAGTGAAGACAAACACCATTTTCACATCTTCCTGTCCAACTTACGTGTAAGTGCTATTATTCATGGTTATTATTTTCCTGTTTTCTGCTGATCGAACACATCAATGATTTACATTACATTGTTGTATTTAGGTGAGGTTCAATCTGGATAGTCATGACGAGCAAAGCTTGCTTGTGCTTTTGAAGGAAGCATTGCAGCAGTATCGGTGTTACCTGAGGAAATCACACTTTGATGGCAAGTCTATAAACTAATTTCCGGTGAAGTCTCATGTGCTAAATTTAGAAGACATTGAATGGAAAAACCTTGTTATGCACTGGTCTTGTTCCCAGGATGAGGTACTGTCTATGAAATCACATGACAATTTGAACTTCTACTTTTGCGCATGTGCCTTCCGGATCTTTTTTGCAGGAAATCTGCTCGAAGAAGAATTCCGGTTTGAAAAGAACGACAGGATATCACAAATATGCTTCCCGTTGCTTTGCTCTTGTTAGTACCTGTTGTCTTGTATCACTGTACTTGCATACATACCTGGTTCATTATGTGACAACAGTATGCATGATAGCTTGCTTATCAATTGTTCGCTCCAAATTATCTGATCTGTATGAATGGTTACATTAGTGTAGAATATATCCAATGCCAATGAATTTTTTTAGCTCTGCATTGTTCTTGTAAGTACATGTTGTCCTTTATTAGTGTACTTATATTGACAGGTAGTTGTTCATGTACCATCACTCTGCAGCTTATTTTCCTTTGCCCTCCATTTTCTACACATCAGATCTATATTTACTCTTACCATAAGGTTGGTACTGAAGAAGTTTAGCTGTGCATTGCTCTTGGCTATGCCTTTTGCCTGTATCACTGCACACACATTTATAGCTACTTGGTTATGTAGCATCACTCTTCATCTTATCTCAAATATTCTCCTTTTTTCATATATTATCACATATATATTTACTCTTAACAAAATGTA
>NC_041393.1:552452389-552463519 GCF_002162155.2 Triticum dicoccoides | reverse complement strand
CCCCCCCATCAGCATGGACAAGGGCTTTATAGAGCCTGTCTTCACCAGTAATGTAAGTTTGTCCTTCTCAAGCCTTCAAACTTTGTTGTGTATATTTGGTTAGGCATGACTGCAACAGTTGTTTATTTTTGGTGTTTGCATCAAATTGCATGTTTAAAGTTTATTATGTAGTTCATAAACAAAAGTTTGTCCTTCTCAATTTAAGTTTTCAGTTGTACAACCAAGTTCCTTCTTCATACCATGTAAATTAAACTATACAGACCAAGTGATCTTCTTTTGCACTGCATGTATGCTTCTGTTCTTCATCCGTAATCCAGTGGTGTGGTGAACCTACCCACTACAGCACAATGTCATATTCTGCAATGTCTTAACTATGAACAATGTCATATCATTCTACAATTATTTAAACCGTCTCTTTATTTGCCAATCTGAAATGGGATAAATTGATAGCACACTAACCATTAATACTTATGAGTTCTTGATCTGTAATCCAGTGGTGTTGTGAAGCTTCCAACTCCTTCACAATGTCATTTCCTGCCATGTCTTGACCTGAACAATACCATATTGTGTTAATGCAATTTTAAACTATGTCACTTTATCAGTAAGAAATGTGATGAATTGTCAGCACTAATACTTTTATGTGCAAAATCTGTCATCTGTCTGCTTGTTTATATTTCAGATTGAGGAAGATATAAGTGTTGAACAAGCACAGTCTCATCATCTTGCTCAGCTGCTTGCGCTGCAGCTCCCCAGCAGGGCTAACCTTTCTTGAACTCTATTGAAGTGATGTCGGTTTTGTATATTATTTTGTCGGCGTGTTTATTTGCACTGGTGACGATCTTTGATGCCCAGTGTATGTAATCTGTTGTCTGCTTGTGCTTTATTATCATAGTGTCGAACTTTGATGCCCAGTGGATGTAATATGCCATAATTTCTTTATTGTATAGTCTAGGTTTTTTCTTATTCACGATGCTGCAGTTATTTTACTGTATATATATCCTGTCTTCGCAGTAAACCGGCCAAACCGTAAAATTACGGTACATAATCGAGTCGTCATGCAATCACGATGTATGATCCGCATCATGGGCCCCGTCAAACTAGCCCACTAGTAGATTCGGGCCTTTAATAGGCCGAGTAACCCCCGGCCCTCTTTTCGCAAGAAAACTCAATGGGCTTTTAGGAGGCTGAGAAGTAGGCTGGACCTGAAACGTGCCTAATAGCTCACGGGCCGGCAGCAGCCCAAAATGGACCCCGGCCCATGATTGTGCGAATCAATTCATGGGCTTTTAACAGGCCAAAGTTGTCTCGGTCCTTGTTTGGCCCAATCAGATATCGGCTGCGAGGAGGCCGGATGCAAACCGGGCCGTAGTTAGGCCCAACTATATGACGGGCTTTTAACAGGCTGAAATTAATATAGGGCCGAAATGTTAAATGGGCCCTTAACAGGCCGAAACTAATATCAAGCCGAATCACTAAATGGGCCTTTAGCAAGTGGGCCCAAAAGCATAGCGTCCAGTCAACGGGCCGAATCTGATATGGGCCATAATTGAGCCCAAAGCCTCTTAAAGGGCCGGACCTGATCTGGGCCGTGATTTGGCCCAAAAAGTGGGAGGCTTTTAACGGGCCGGATCTTATATGGGCCATTATTAGGCCCGGAACGTGGCAGGCCATTAATGGACCGGATCAAATATGGACCAGCATTTGGCCCAAAACATGGCAGCCAGTTAATGGGCCGGCCTACTAGGGTCCTCAAATCGTGTGGGCCTACAGCTGGGCCGGCCCATTAATGTCGGCGAAATCTCGTGGGCCTTTAGCTGGGCCGGCCCATTATTGATCCGCAAGAATTTTGTGGGCCTTTACCTAGGCCGGCCCATTATGGCACACAAAAATCTTGTGGGCCTTTACTGGGCCGGCCTAATATGGCCCGTGAAATCTTGTGGGCCTTTAGCTGGGCCAGCCCATTATAGTCCGCAAAATCTCGTGGGCCTTTAACTGGGCTGGCCCATTATGATCCGCAAAATCTTGTGGGCCTTTAGTTGGGCCGGCCCATTTAAACTTGATGGGTCGTGCCACGTGTCGACGTATCATAGGCGCCTTCTGTCCAATGAGTGGATGACATCTGTCCCAACGATGACCGACACGTGTTTCCTCAAGCCAGTGATGATTTTACATGTGGAAATTTCCCATTGGTCTGGGCTATTAACGGGTTATCGGATCCAAAATCCGACCTGATAGCTTAACGGTGTTCCGTTACGGTGGATGCCACGTGTCGGTCACCCTTGACGAAAGCACTTCTATGACGCGTGATTTATCATCATGGAAGTGGACACTTCCATGATGATAATTTTGGTAATGTCATGGAACACTTCTACGACAGCACAGGTATAACTATCTTAATTCTGTCATAAATTTGTCATGGATGTACATGCATGACAAAAAACGCGACCTACTGTGACAAACACGTATCATCATGGAAGTGTATTTTTTTGTAGTGACAACATGTGGAAGTTATCCCTACCTGTCAAAATTATGCATAGACAAGGGCCAAGCCAACGGTGAACCACTGGAGCAGGGAGAGGGTACTTGCAACACCACACCCTCTCTGCAACAACTTTTCAGATAAATCGCTAAGTGATCACATCTCTACCACGGGTCACTGGCAGATGGCTAGCGAGCGGCACTATGACATGATCAAATTAAGGAGTGTTTGGATCTCTTGCTAAAAATCAATGCCATCCCACTCAAGCTATAACTCATATAGCTAAGAATGTACAACACAATGTGTATATCCTACAAAAAACAATATTTTGTTCTGAAAGTCATCCTTATTGGCAAACAGGGCAACCAAATAACGTTTTGCTTATCGAGGAGCAGCTCAAGAACGGACTAACGTATACAGAATAGGAAAGATGTGATTCCACACGCGACAACTATGCAAATTCACTTTCCATAAGAAAAACTACACTAATCAACGTGCTTTCTAAATTATATTGTGGTGCATTTTTTTGACGAAACATCGTTAAGAGGGCAGGGTTCACCTATGGTTTCATAAAGAAGAATAGAGTTAGCTTGATTTATACGAAAAACCAGCCTGAAAAGCACACACGGCACGGTTGATTAGGGGACCACATTGCAAAGACCATACAAAAGGAACAACAAAGCCCATGCAGCCAACTCGAACCCCCACCGCCAATAAGACCACAACATGGGAAGGAGTTGGAGAGCTCTTCGAAGGTGATTTCAAAAATGAAATTGACGCTCATGGGCATCATCTCCGCCGGCATCTACCCCCGTCGAGGACTAAAGCTCACCCAGAGCCGCCTACGACTGCCCCCTAAACCTCAGGCAAAAGGTTTGCCACACCAACTGCCCACCACGTTAGCCAACAATCCGACGAACCATGACCTAGTGAAAAGGAGGAACGCTTAGAAAAGTACACAAAAGGAAACGGGTGCCACCATGCCATCATTTTCTGTATCCATCGGTCCCCATTCAAAAAAGGCTTTCACCTAGAGCCCTGATTCGCTCAACTACCTGAGCCCTAGGGAAGGGGCCCAACCACTACCAATAAGCGAGTCGGGGCACCCGCGATGCATCGACAATAGCTAATCATGGCCGCCAAAACAGGGGTCGTTGATAGCCGCAAATAACCACGGAGGTGAGCAGATGCTGATGCATGGCACCACCACAGCTGGATCCACACAGACACCATGAACATCGACGCGCCGTAGCCGCCACGAGCCCGGGTGTGGACCACCTATACCCAGATTAGACTTGCCACCACCATTGTGCTCCGCACCACCGCACCCACTACGTACCTCTACGCCTTGTTGTAGGGTTTATTAGATTTTGTCATGTTCGCGCATCTCTTTTTGTCTATTTTTGCTAGGATTTCACCATGGAGGTACTCTAAGGTATAAAGAGAGAATACCAGGAATATGATGTAAAAATCATGATAAATCTCATGATAGAAAACTACCATAAAAGGGAGAAAGAAATTGGAGAAGAAACCAGTTGCCACGAAGGCTCCAGAGCAAATGACGACATATGGTATGAATGCGCACGCTCATACCAGCCACGGCCGCACCCCTATGGTCTGGTAATTCTACTCTTCGCGATTAAATCAAGGATCAGACGCCCATAGCCACCAGAAACCTTTACAGAACGAACAACCTTAGCCTCTGGCATCAACCATCTCCATCACCATCACCATCACCATCACCTAGTACAAGGAGACTCTGGCATCAACCATCTCCATCACCATCTTCAACGTCATCCCACCTCAATTCCATAAAAATACCGAACCCTAGAGGATTCATATGTGTGTTACTTGAATCTGTTATTCACGTTTTCCATCAACATTCATATGATTCTTGCTATGTCCATGTCTGAGTAATCCCCTTAGTGCTCAAGGATATGGATGAACACTAGTTTGTACATGTGTTAAATGTTTATAGAGTTATGATATCCTCATTTGAATGTTTGATTTAATAGCCGCCGTGAATGTTTTGAAGGGCCCCACTCAACATTTCGGCCTTGATTTAATAGAAAAACGAATTATTTGAGCCCACCAAGCACCACACAAGTCTTTTGCCTCTTAGATATGTGCGCACACGACAAACATTGTGAAACCAAGTTACAAAGGTATAAGATGAGAAACACAGACGATGGTTCTGGTTGTTTGGGGGGCTTTGTTGTTGCTCCTTATAGCACCCTTATATCTTGTCGTCGTTTGTCATTGTCGCCTCGTCCTTCCTAAAAGGATGAGACAATCATTTACAAGGTCCCAAAACAAAGTGGTACGGTAGTTAGTGGTAATATAATTACGGTAAGCTTAATATACTACTAGTAGTGATCTAAAAGGTTTTATATTACTTTATAGAGGGAGTACTTATCTACACTATGTAGGTCCAGACATAGATGCATGGTTGCAGGCAATCATGTTGAGAGTTACCACTTAGTATAATTGTGCATCATTCCTTGCTCGGTTATAAATAGCAGGCACTAGGTGTCTACATGTCATGTAACTATGCAAGCGCGAGGGATATAGCTCGGCTAAGTCTAGAATCGAATACATCCTTGGTTTTTCTCTTCTGAAACTACATCAAGGAAAGAGTGGATGAACAACACATGGTATCTATCCCTCAGGGTGGCACTGCGTGGTTCACTCGGAATTGGAGGGATCTGGATTAACTTCAATCTCAACCCGAGCAGCTCGCCGCAAAGAGTCATGAGCACACTCCTGGTGAACATGTTAGATCCATTCCTTCCCGGCCGCCGCGACTGCAGTAAATACCTCATCCCTGATATATCTCCATTAGACTCACTCCTACATCTCATGCCTGATTCATCTTGGCCAGCTGGAGCAATGACTAGAAGACATGGCGGAGGGCCCTCTAATTGGACCGGTCCCACCCTTCCGCTCTAGCACCAGCTGTACGGATTGACATTGTGGAGCCAAAACAAAAAGGCATGGCGTGGAAGGGGCAACTGCGGGGAGCTATCTATGTTTTTTGTTTTTCCAAAAATATATAGTACAAAAAGGTCATTCCCAAGGGAGAATAAGATGTTTTGTAAATATTTGTACATGGTAATTTCGTTGTCTACGAAACATGTCACTTCCCTCAAATCTCTTTAACTACCCTTAAAGGATCAAGTTGAGGAGCTATAGCCCTTCTAGACCTACCTGCAAATTCTATAACTCAAATATATTAAAGAGGTTTGTCCTCAAATTCACCAAATTCTGCTCAAATTTGAGTAGTAATGCAGCCTCCTCAGTTTTTCCTCAAATCTCAAACATGACCTCATTCGTCTCCTGCAACTACTCCCTGGTGGCATATCCAACTTCCTCCTCGACTACGCCTCCCATCCCAACCCCTTACCACTTCTCCCGTTGTCGTAAACTCAGCACCCTAGTCCATCGTCATCTCTGGTGAAGTGCCACCACTAGCAAAATTGCTTATAAGTGGAAACTAACGACTAGCAGGTTGTCATATATATGCACCACTAGTAATCTAGACAATTATCAGTGGCGGGCGCAATTAATTTCCCACCACTAGTATCAAAGTACCAGTGGTGGGTGACCCATAGCACCGGTCACTGGTAACCTATTCCCAGCTTAGCTGTCGGCCAAACTTACCAATGACGGGTGCAACACAACACCTTCCACAGGTAATCAGATACATGTGTCAAGTGTCATAACACACCCAAGACATACAATCTTGGCCGTGGGTTGAAACTACCTATGGCGGGGTAATTGTGTCTGCCAACTATTAGTAGATTTTTCGGCATTTATTCTCTTGGTTTATGTGTTTAGGTTATTTTAGGGTTGATGGTTTTATGGTATTGCATGAAAATTGTTTAAACTTTTCAGACTTCATTTGCTATATTTTAGGCATTTTTCAAAAATAATTGTATCTCATGAGATATAATTCATTTCACCTGCATATCCAGTTACAAATTTCCAAAAATTGGAAGAAAGATAATAAGAAAGGTAGTTAGCATACATTTAGATCTTATGAAAAAAGTTTGGTATTTTCAAACATGTAGATGAGAATATTCGAACATAAACTTAATTTTATGTGAATGTTTTTTTAATTTACAAAAGAAAAATAATCTTATCTTAAAACTTCAAAAAGACATTTGCAGGTTTCATTATATGACATGTAGAGTATATGGTTGAAGTTTATATTTTTTTTGTAACATATTATGATGTAGGTTGCTGAGAAACTGCAGACTGCCTTGAGGCACGCCCGCCGCATATCGAGTTAAAGAATATGCAGTTGTTTCTTGCATAAACTATCTAATTACACACTAAAGAACTTTATGAGATTTTCTGCACCAATTTTTTTGGCATCTTTTAACATCTGTGTAGTTCAAATTTGAATGTGTCCATTAAATAGCTAGAAATGCATTAAATACCATAAATATATCATAGTAAAGTAGAAAAGTCCCAAATTTGAACATTAAACTTCAAATTGTGTATAATCAATGTAGACATTTTTTAGGGGAAATAATAATAATTAAATAGTTCAAACCTAACACTTTTCCTTCAAATTTATGACTCTTTCTCGAAGACTCTCCAGGTTCTAAGTGAACTGCAACATAACTTTTCCGTAACTCTCTCAAAATTTTACCACAACCTCTAGGGTAATACCATGACACCATAACAAGTTTCATATTTTTCATACTTCACTTACATGTATTTTATAATCAAAACTCATCTACCTCAAAAAATATGAAAAGCCCATGATTCCACACAAGACTACTATGACACTTCAATAAGAAATACTATGTAAATTCGAGGTGCATTGTAGATTCTATGGTGATGCAATAATTACCATGGTCATGCAACGAAGCAACTTGGCATGATTTCTTCAATAATTTTATCTAAAGAGTATCTACCAATATGTAGATTCTTTAAAAAGTTGGTAAACTATTAATGGTTTGAGTACTCAATTTGGTGGGGGTGAACGCTTAAATATGTCTGTCTTCAAGCATGCAATAGCCCAACCAAACAAGCAAAATAAACTAATACCATCTGCATTATAAATAAGAGAAGTTGGGAGGAATAAGAAAGAACACATCTAGCGCCATGAGCAATAATGTGGTAAGAACTCCGACAGCAAAGGGAGACATCCCATAAAACAAAAAAGTAGGAAAGGAAGGTATTGGAAGATATCCTTACCCGTGAAAATTATGTGATGCATAGACACTACTAGGGAAAAGCCTAGCAGTAGCTTGGGTTTAAGGGCTATCATGTAACGCCCCGAGACCGACGCTCCAGAAGACTTCCAGCTATTCCGAGTTTCGTCGTGTGATTTGTTTTATTTGTTGCATTCATCCTTGCATCATGTGCATTGCATCATGTCATCATGCCATCATATCATTAATTTTTAAAACCTCAACTAAATAAATTGTATGGATTTTTCGATCCATTTAAATCGAGGGACTCACATGGTGACTTCTCTTTATAACATATCCTCCAATATTAGGGAGCTATATTAAATATTTCTTTATTTCGGAAATCACCAAAACACACTTGCAAAATAATTTCGTTTCTTTTATGCTTCAAGTTTGGTCTCCGACCTTGCCAATAATTATTTCATCATTTTCCGGAGCTCCACCAAAAATCCGAACATTTTTGGACCTTCCCAAACCCTCACTTCCGTTCAAACCCATTTGAATTAAATTCAAATGAGTTTGAATTTAATCTTTCAATCATGCCTCTTTCTATTTTTCTTGGTACGAGCATATTTTTGTGAGTCCAAGGAAATTATCCCCTTGCGCTTTTTCTTTCCCTAACCCTCCTTTTCTTTTCCTCTCTCTTTTTGCTTTTCTGTTAAAGAAAATATAAGAGAGAGAGAAGAGAGAGGTAAGCCCAGCCAGGCCTCTGGCCATTTCCTCTCCACATGGGCCGACCCAACCGGCCTCTCCAGCCGCAGCCCACCTAATCCTCCAACCTAGCCGGCCTCTTAGGCCCATTTGCCTGGAGGCCCAGCCACGCCCCCCTGTAACCCTAGCCCGTGCATCTCTCCCTCTCGATTCCCTGCCAGCGCCGCCTCCTTCTTCTTGTTCGCCACCACGCACACCCCCAGGAGCCCGATCCCCCCATCCCTCTCCCTTGCTACCGTGGTCGCTCCCCTCGATCTCCTCCGTCTCGCCCCCCATCGGCCTCCTCTGCGCCCCACCTCTCCATCTCCCCCTCGCCCGCGACCCGAGCTATGCGCTCATGGCTGCGCCATGGCCGCCTACCTCCGCTGTCGTCGCGCCCTTCGGTCCCTGTGCCTCGCGACCGCGCCAAGTCCGCCCCGTCTCCTCGCGCCGGCCCTGCCGCCAAGCCCTGCCGCCGGAGCTCGCCTTCGTCCTGACTCCGGCAGGATCAGGGCCCTGCTTGTCGCGCCCCGCCGGAGGGCCACCCTGCACGCGACCTCGCCGGGCCTTCTCTGCTGCCCTTCGCCGCGCCAAGCTCCTGCCTAGTCTGCATCTCCGTCGCCTGCGCCTCTAGCGCCTGATCCCGCTGCCCGAGCCGTCCCGTCGCGTCTCCTCCACCCCGCAGCCATCGCCGGAGCTGCTCCTTTTGCCGAGCGCCACCCCGAGCCCCAAGCATCGCCCCTGCTCCCTCCTTCGCCAGCACCCTGCCTCCTTCACGCCTCCCCATCAGCATCGCCGTGGCCCTGTTCGCGTGAAGCCCCTGCGCCACCACCATCAGCGCACGGCGTCTCCGACCCGTTCCGCCCCTTGCTGCTGCTGTAGGCCATGAGCTCGCGGCTACCGCACGGACGCCAAGACCGAGACTGCCCCGAACCACGTCGTCTCGCTGGATCGTCAAGACCATCTCGGTTTTTGCAAGTACCTCTACGCCCGAAGATGTTGGATGCGCCAAGTTCCACTACGATAGGCACCACTACTGTTGCTGAGAGTTTCGTCAAGTTCAACTACATCGACTACGAAACGTGAACGACTACCGTCGCCGAGACCGCAAGTACCACGACTAACATGTACGGCTACACGACAACCCGCCAAGACCCTGAACAACTACCGCCGCCGTCGTGTACCACTACTTCTACTACCGTCGCCACGTGAACAACTATTTCCGACGACGCCCGTGAACGTCTACCTCCACGACTACCCGTGAACGTCTACGAGATGTACCACTACCGTCGACCCGTGAATGTCTACTTCCCTCTACGAACTCGATCCGCCCGAAACGCACGCTTCGAAGGTATAACACCGAGACGATGTCCGTGGACCGAATGCTTGTTGTATGAGATGCCCGTTTTTGCATCGTGTCTGTTTGTCACTCGTTTCCATGCCACTATCCCGTGGGAACCCGGTAGACGGGATCACCCCACCATCTTCTGCATGTTTCGCACATCCGCACACTTGCTCTTTTGCACCGGTATCTCAATGAGTTATCGGATCATCGGAATGTTGTCGTGGCACCATTTTTCGTTTCGCCGCCGTGGCACCCTTTTCATTCCGCCATGGCGACTAATTCTTCATAACATGCTCATGTCAACATTTTCATAAAAATTTGCATAAACTTGTATATGTCATCCGCATCATGATAACAACATTTAAAATGTTTAAACTTGTTGTTGCATTAAATTGCTAAATGCATATGGGGATTTACCGGATTTGTTGTTTTTATATCCGGCCCCATTTAAATTGTTTAGATGGTATAGTTTATATTATGCTTCACCTCTTGCCATGTTTAACAACAGTTAATATTGTTGGGTAGCTTAAACGAGAGATAACTAAATAATTGATGTGGTGTTCCGTCAACATGCACCTCGTTGCATATTGAGCTCCACTTAACTTGTAGTATTGTTTGTTGCACTTTGCCATGCCATGCCTCATTAAACCGGACATGCATCATACTTGTTTGTGCATCATGACTTGTTTATGCTTGTGTGTTTACTATGTTGTTTGTTTCTTTCCGGGTTGCTTCTCTCGTTAGCTTCGGTTTCGTTCCGGAGTTGTGAGGATTTGTTCGTCTACGACCGTTTGTCTTCTTCTTGGATTCGTTCTTCTTCCTTGCGGGATCTCAGGCAAGATGATCATACCCTCGAAATCACCACTATCTTTGCTATGCTAGTTTGCTCGCTCTTTTGCTATGCCAATGCTACGATGCCTACCATTTGCTTGTCAGCCTCCCAAATTGCCATGTCAAACCTCTAACCCACCATGTCCTAGCAAACCGTTGATTGGCTATGTTACCGCTTTGCTCAGCCCCTCTTATAGCATTGTTAGTTGCAGGTGAAGATTGAAGTTTGTTCCTTGTTGGAACATGGAGATGTTGTTCCTTGTTGGAACATGTTTACTTGTTGGGATATCACAATATATCTTATTTAATTAATGCATCTATATACTTGGTAAAGGGTGGAAGGCTCGGCCTTATGCCTGGTGTTTTGTTCCACTCTTGCCGCCCTAGTTTCCGTCATATCGGTGTTATGTTCCCGGATTTTGCGTTCCTTACACGGTAGGGCTATAATGGGAACCCCTTGACAGTTTGCCTTAAGTAAAGCTCTTCCAGCAATGCCCAACATTGGTTTTACCATTTGCACTAACAACCTACCACCTTCCCTTGGGTTCTGCAGACTCAAGGGTCATCTTTATTCTAACCCC